>NW_026599607.1:698380-1047571 GCF_023634155.1 Falco peregrinus
AGCGGGACTATATTTACAGATTCTAAATATGCATATAGGGTGGTCCACGCTGTTGGAAAAATTTGGGAAGAAAGAGGTTCAATTAATACTCAAGGGAGGAATTTTATACATCAGGAATTAAGAGTAAGAATTTTAAGGGCATTAAGAGAACCAAGGGAGATAGCAGTGGTACGTGTGAGAGGACACCAAAAGGGATTAGATTACCAAACCAGAGGAAATAATTTAGCAGATAAAGAAGCCCAGGAAGCAGCCTTGAGGACTCAGGACGTAGCACAGGAGGAAGAAAGACAAGAGGAAGAAGAAAAGAAGTTTAGCCCTGAGGAACAAACAAAATTGGAGAGAATAGGAGCTAAGTTAGAACAAGGAAAATGGACCCTGCCCGATGGGCGAGAGATGTTGCCAAAAGCCTATGCTAGGCAAATATTGGAACATTTGCATGCACAACACATTGGGGTACAAAGGTGTTAAGTGATCATTTCCTTAAACAATTTGGCTGCATTGGGATTTTTGAAATCGCAAAGCAAATCACACAGGGTTGCTTAACTTGTCGGAAGATAAATAAGACAGTGTTTCGACAAGTAGCCATGGGGGGGAGAAAACCAGCTTGCAGACCTTTTGAGAAAGTACAAGTTGATTTCACTGAATTACCAAAGGTAGGGAGGATAAAATATTTGTTGGTAACAGTAGATCATTTAACACAATGCGTAGAAGCTTATCCTGTAGCACGAGCTACGGCACAAACAGTGGTAAATATTTTATTAGAGCATTTGATACCTAGATATGGGATAATCCAGTACGTTGATTCTGATCAGGGCACGCACTTTACTCCCAAGATAATAAAATTATTGTGTCAATCATTAGGTATTCAGTGGGAATACCACATTCCGTGGCACCCACAAAGCTCGGGGAAAGTAGAAAGAATGAATCAAACAATAAAACAACAATTAGCTAAGTTAATGATCGAGACACAAATGCCCTGGACAAAATGTTTACCATTGGCACTTTTAAACATAAGAACTAAACCACACAGTGAGACTGGATTATCACCATATGAAATGTTATATGGCATGCCTTATTCTCAAGGGATGCCTCTAGGGAACAGTGTAGTTGAGGATCATAGTATCCAAAAGTATATCATTACCATCGGAAAGAGATTAAAAGAGCTGAGAGAAATTGGGATGATGGCTCAAACACCACCTCTAGGTTTTGCAATGCATCAGTTGAAAGCGGGAGATGAGGTGTTGATAAAAACATGGGAAGAAGAAAACCTATCTCCCCTCTGGTGATTTGAAGAATCAGTCAGCAATATGCAGGCGGGCGGAGGTTATCTTTATTCGGCAGCGCTGGGTGCATGGGGGATCGTGCCACCAAAGTCATGCACACCGAGGGGGCTTTTCAGTCCCCCCTTTATGCAAGCTACTCAGACCTACTCATTAATTTTCCAAGAAATTGTTTTATATATTCATTACAATTCTGAGAATCCATTTACATATCTCGTGCCTGCGCAATGTCCTTGAGGAGTTGTCTCTACGCAGACTCTATTCCTTAGCGGCCATGTTTAAAGTCTCCATCTTCGCCACATCGCATGTACAACAGGAATCTAAGACAAAATGTCCCTTCTAAAGGTAATCAAACCAAGGACTTAGCAGTCTGTGCATCCGTCATGTGGCAATAAGGGTCCTTGGACATTTCCCGACTTTCAACTAAACATAGGTGTGTCATCCTTTAGATAAGTGGTACGGCATTCACTATTCACTGGGAAGGACCTTTTCTTGTTTTATTAACTACAGAAACAGCTGTAAGAACTGCTGAGAAAGGATGGCCACATGTTTCGCGAGTAAAAGGTCTGGTGAAGGAGTGGAAAATAACATCGGAACCAGGAAGAACTAAACTAACCATCAGAAGAACTTGACGAAGCCTTCATCAAAGAGCATAAGCTAAGTTGCTGTGGGAATTTCATTGTAATTACTCCTGTAGAATTAAGCAGTAACCGGGAACAGTTAAGAGCCAGTAATGTATTAATGTATACGAGGATTGACAAAAAGTCGTACCCTCTCAAGCCCCTGGAGAGGAGCCGGTACTAGTGCCTGTCCGTCGTGTAAACAGTGTTGTTTATTTTTAAGGGCTAAGTGTTCCAAATGTTTTAAGTATATTACTTCCCCAGGAGGAGGACAGGAACACTATCTAAATAACAGCTTAGAGTTTCGGTGTATTCGATACAAAGCCACCACCCCCTTCCATAACCTACCCTGGGTAAGGTTTTATTGTTGTTGATTTAATCAAGAAGTGTTTTTAGGAAATAAGAGGCAGTAATAAGCTATCCACAATATATACCAAAATTTTTGGGACGCAGCATACAAATTATCTCATCTGGCTGTTTAAAAGAGGCGATCCCTTAAGATTAACGAAGAGGGCAAGACCGCATAGGGAACTGGTGCTGCGGCTTGGAAGGTCTGCCAAGGGCTGCAACCCCTTCGGGCTGTGACCATCGATCGCTATAGCCCTTACCGGACCTCTTCTAGTCCTGCTTGGGGTGAGTTCCTTAACCCAGGCTACGACCAACAACTGCAATCAATGTATAGTAACTACTAGAAGGGGACGGGTAAGTTCCCAAACCTTGGTGTATCATCCGGTCTATGACTGTAAAGACCAGAAAACAGGAAACTGCATTCATAACCAAACCCAGTATGCTCTGTGCAGAAAAGGTAACAGGACCGTCTGCTATGATCCAAAAGAACTCCCTTCTCAATATTGGGTGGAAATTAAGACAAATTCGGAAGTAGGTAGATTAATTGGAACAAGTCGGGTTATAACCAATTTGAACACGTCAGTATCAGTAATCTTTGATGCATGTGATATTATAGATGATGATCCAGACACTAATTGTGGGAGTTTGGAGTGGAGACGGTACTATAGTAATCAACCAAAATACATCTGCCCCGGCGGACGTCAATGTCAAATAAACCCTGATCATGTACCTAGTCAAACCGCGAGGTATCAATTGGCACACCTATGCCGAAGAAGGGGATGGTCCTGTGTATGTTGGGATACTGCAGGCTGGGGATATGGTAATCCACGTGGAAGTTTACAAGCTTCAATCACAAGGGTACAAACAGACAGTAATTGTGCAACCCGTACCTGCAATCTAGTAAATTTAACCTTATAAATTTAGAGATTTGGAAACAGAAGAGAGTAACCAAAATTGGACTTAAGATATATGGACCTGGAGAAGACCCGGGAGTAGTTATTAATATTAAAATCAAAGAAAGGATAAAAGAATCAGTGCAATATAGACTGTTATTCAACTCATTTTATCATGAAACAGAAACAGGAGTAAAATACGAAATTCCCACAGTTGCTAAAAATCTATTTATAAATCTTGCTGAAAACATTGCTAAGTCATTGAATATAACTAATTGTTATGTTTGTGGTGGAACAAATCAAGGTGAACGATGGCCATGGGAGGCTATGGAGAGCAACATCAGCAATCCCCAAGCATGGGAAACAATGAAAAAGGGTAATAGAAAACAACAATGGGTACTCCAAACGAGTATAGTTGGAAGACGTTGTTGGCAAAATCTAAAAAACCAAAGGAAGACAAGTAGGTAACCTGGAGTGTGAAGGAGGTTACCTATGGAATGAAACTCAGAATAGCTGGGATAAATGGGGAAACCCACGGGAAATGAATCATCAATGTAAGAACTGGACCAATGGAACAAACACACCAAACGGTTGGCCAACTCCTGAAGGACGTTACTGGATTTGTGGCAAACTAGCCTATGCATATTTACCAAAGAACTGGACAGGATCCTGTGTATTAGGAACTATAAGACCCAGTTTTTTCCTGTTACCCAGAGTTCGGGGAGAGCGATTAGGGGTCCCAGTATATGCTGAAGCTGATGAGCTAAGGAAAAGGCGCCATAAACGAAGCTTACAAATGGAAATTGGAAATATAATGAATGGCCTCCTGAAAGAATCATTGCCTATTATGATCCAGCTACGTGGGCAGAAGATGGATCCTGGGGTTATAGGACCCCAATATATATGCTTAATAGAGTAATTAGGCTACAAGCTGTAGTAGAAATAGTTGTGAATAAAACCGGAGATGCACTTGGATTAATTGCAAAACAAAATACCAAAATCACTTAGCTCTGGATTGTTTGTTAGCACAAGAAGGAGTCGTCTGCGGAAAATTTAACCTTAGTAATTGTTGTTTAGAGATTGATGATGAAGGAAAAGCCGTAAATCAGCTGATAAAAGAAATGAAGAAAATTCCACATGTCCCAGTTCAAACTTGGAATGTAATCAATCTAGAAGGATTGGGGGGGGGGGGGGGGGGGGGCGGAATTTATAGGCGGTGGTTGGCTTACTAAAATTGGGATCATTGTATTGGGGATATGTGGAGGATTGCTAATCATTCCATGTTTAACACCTTGTTTTACCAGATTAATACACTCGGTTATACAAGGGATACAAATATCTGTGGTACCTGTTCACCCAGAACCAGGGAAAGAGAAAACCCATTCCCTGATGATAATAAAAACAAAAAAAGATCCAAAATTGACACCAATTCGACAAGTGTTGACTCGACTGGAAACGAAAACACGAATCAATACCATAAAAAAGAAGATGGGGGATGGTGAAATGTGTGCATTTGATTCGTGTCGATATAGAACAATGCTAGGACCGCAGGATGAAATGTAACCTTCTGTCTGACAGACCCTTGTATAACCACACGCTTAAGAAAAACAGAGTGATCAATGTCTATAGTTCCTGTATCTTGCAAAGAACATCTGGCTACATACCTCATTTCTGTATCTTAAAAAGGACATCTGGTTACACACCCTGATATGCAGGCTGAGCTGCTAACAGCAGAGTGTTAAGTAAGAGAAGTTTACAGGGCGCACGCGTAAAATCTAGGGTCATCCTAAGGGTGAGCCGAGGAAGACTGCTGACTTCATCCACCGACCGCCCCACAGGGGTTAAGAAGACCCTCGGAGACAGAAAGAGCATGCGCCACAAAGTACACGCCTGTTCCAAGGACCCATTGACATAAACCGACGCTTTCTTAGAAATAGGTAGGAATATGTCTTAGTTCAGGAAATATAAACCAAAAATAAACTTTGTACAGCGCGCGTCTTGGTGGAGCGGAGGCTCCCGGTGCACCCAGCGCTGTTTGCTTGCCTCTATTTGCAGCGCTGTGTGTTAGATTTCTGACCAAAACAGCGGTGATAACACACCAGATTTTTAGCTAGTGCTGAACAGTGTCAACAACTTCTCTTTCTCACTTGGCCACAACCCACACAGGTAAGTTCAGGGTGGGCAAGAAGTCAGGAGGGTACGCAGCTGCAAGAGAAAAGGTGGAGCGGGGAGCAGGGCAAAAAATCCTGAGATACCTGCAGTGAAAGAGGAATTTTGCTTTTCTGTAAGTCTCTCCTCGCCCTTTTTAAACACATGTAATACTTCTATGCCTGTGCACACACTCATGTAATTAATCAGAATTTGTGCACGTGGCCTCGTTGTTGACTTGGCCAGCATGCTCAAGGCACTCTAAACAAAAAAGAAGTGTTTGTCAACACAAAGCGCATCAGGTAGTGTGGTCACACGGAAGACTAAGAATCTTCATATGCATCAGATTTGCCAAAAAACCCAAAATACAACAAAAACCCCAAACTTGCCTCCAGCTCTCAGGTCAGTTTTTATCAGGAAGTTTTATTTTCAACATTCCTTATATGCATACCTTCCTTCATCCTGAGACGTTTCACTGGACGTGCTATCGTCCGGTACTTGACCATGATTGCCACTGGAAGAGCTCATCTGCTGATGAGCCTTCTGCTTTGAAGGCTGTCTTTTACTTTCCTTTGCACCTTTGGCATTCAGGGCAACTTTAGTGCATTACACGGAAAGAAAGAAAAAAATCACCGAGTGAGTAGGTTTGCAAAAAGTATTTCTGTGAAACAGACATACTTAAGATGATGTCCAGAAACAACTGAGACGACAAATATCTATGATAAAACCACAGACTTGACTGCAAAGATCATGGAAGATGCCCAAGTGCTTAAAAAACCTGCCCCTAGGAGTGAGGGGGACACGTGGAATCTGCGCTAGATCCAGGTTAAGCTGGACTATATCCAAATAGCCACGGTACAGAAAGCATCTAGAGCAGAGATTCCTTGAAGGACAGACAGGAAAAAACTCCTGCTTAGGTTTACATAAAAAGATGTGTGCCTTCTTTAGACTTTTGAGACCGGTTCGGTAATATCATCTTCCCCTGACAAAGGGCATATTAACTTAATGAAAACACCAACTGCACGGAGATCACTAAAATCACCTAGAAAAGGGAGTAGTAGCAAACCCCAAGTTCCTACTTTTCTTTTCTAGGTGGCCATTTCCTAAAAAAGTAACGGCTTTTTCCAGTCTGCTTTTCTTTCTGGTTTTGAAGATGCATTTTGCCTCAGTATTAACATGTAAATCACAGGAATTTGGGTGGGTTTTGTTTTCTTTTTTTGTCCCCTTTTCTTTTTTTTAGAGCAGGCAACAAAATTGAACCTCCATCGTGAGCTTCGTGTTTTCTAAAAAGAAATTTTCTTCGCTTTTTGAGAAGCAGTGGACTACTCACTAGGGCTTTCACCCCTGGGGAAACTACTTCAACTACTACAGTATTAGAAAACCTAAGACACTTACATAGCACTACAACTAAGAATTAGAGATTATTTCCTTAGCTTACCCTTTCATTGGCATTTTAATCAATTTTGAGCTCTCCCCAGATGAAAAACTCTTTTTGTTTTTTTCTTCTATAGTGTTTTCATTCTCCATTTTCAAACAGGCGTTCTTCCTTAGAGTAATCTTTTGCTTCATTTGCCAATTAGTCATGTTGCCTGGTGGCGTATTTAATTTATCCAGGCATTCCTGTTTTGCCACCGCCTGTGCTCTTGAACATCTTTCTTTGCTTTTTTCTTCTCAACCTATAAAAACAAAGTTAAGCTTCATGTATTTCTTAGTATTTCTAGAAGACAGAAACACCACACCCAAGATGGATTGATTCAGGGTTTACCTTTGAAATAATACAAAATGAAATCTTTTTTTTAATCCATAGAGAAGCATTTTCACAAAATTACACTACAGTGTGTATTATGTCATTGAGAGTTCTTCAAATTCACTCATCATGAGAGACATAACAAAAATACAGCCCTTAGAAAGGAAACAATAGTGTATCTTAAAACATGAACAACAAAAAAGTGAAAGCATTACAGATGGACGGTTAGAAGGACTGCAGCGTTAGTTGTAACACCACCAGAAAAAAATCAAGTGGAACTGTGCTGGGCTACTGCTCCCTGAACAAGGGGAGGAAAGAAAAAAAAGATCCCAAACCCACAAACACAAATGGTTTCACAGGAAAGAGGAACTTTCACAAAAGACAATGAAGACACACCATGCAGATAGCACAGCACATGAATTAATAGTCAAGACCCTGTTCAGAAGCTATTTTCATTCTTTGATTCAGACTCAGAACCGACATATTTATATGGATTTCTTTTTATGGCAATGAAGTGATAACTACTTGCACTGGAACCGAGTGCCACCTGCTGTTAAACTGGAACAATAATGCATTCCGTTTTCCAAAAATGGGGAAAAAGACAACTCTCCACTGCCCTCTTTATTCACCAGTCACCTATTTCCATTAGAACAAAACCCAATTTGTAGGAAGCATCTTCCCTTCGTGACAAATAGCTGAAGTGAACAGGACCATTGATCCGGAGCGAGATTAAAGAATAAAGGAGTAGCAGGTGAACTACCTCTTTTGGCAGCTGTACCTTCTCTTTCTCCAAAGCCAGGACTACTACTTGCAGCATTCCTACCTTACCCTTAAATCTTCCCGTATCTTGTTTTAGTTCTTCATCAAGATTCCTTTTCAGCATGGCACATGATTGCTGAGCATTTGCAAAAAGACTTTCCATTTCTGTTTCTCCTATTTTGTTGTCGATAAAGCAGTCCCTGGGAAAACCGTCACTAAATCCAGAGTCTTTTCCAGGTTCCCTCTCTGTTACAAAAAGTGCATTTTCATCACGTGTAGAAACTGGTCTTATTTTAGGAATCATATTAGAAACGTCATCCAAAAGACTTGGGTTTTAAGCTGTATCTCAGGAAGTATTCACAACCTCCCACTGCATTTCTGCTACTTCCATCTTCATTCTCTTCCATTTCCATAAGAGGCTTTTTTTTTCTCTCTCTCCATTGGCTAGAGGCACCTTTGTATCATTGATATTATTTGTGCAATCTTCTTCATCCGTACTCCAGGTATCTTCCGTGTTTGCATTTCAGTTATCTTGATCAGAAAGGACACCAAGACTCGGATTACAGTTTCCATTTTGGGTACTTTCCCACCTAGCATAAGTTTAATATCTCCAAATTCACCTTTACTTTCTAAGCTGTTACTTGACTCTGTTGCATGAGATGAAACAACATGAGAACTCTTCAATTCATCGCTGAAGCCATCTACTGACACTTCTTCCACAAGGGAAGTAGTTTTCCCAGCTTCATTAATTTCACCAAACAGCTGCTTTAGTTCTGCTGTAACGTTTTGAAAACTTGTTTTCAATTCCCTTTTCTCATTTTCAACCCACATTCTTGCATACCTTTCTTCCCAAGGTTTTGAACGTAACTGCTTGTCAGCACTGTGCAATTCCTCATTTTCCGATGTAAAATTTCTGCCTTATCAGTGGGATTTTCACGTGCTGTTTTTTTCTATCAAGTTGGTAGTTTCTAAAATATATTTATCCTTAAGTAAACAGCTACAGACAGAAAGATTATCAAGAAAAAACAATACAGTTAATCGATGCAATTCCTGTTGCAAACTCATCCTATAATAGAAATAAGGCATTTTGAAAGCCATTTTTATAATAAAAATCAAGGGATACTAAATGAAAGGTTCACTGCGTCACCATCTTCTTAACAAGAGAAGGACTCGGAAACAACAGTTTCTTGGGTTAGATTTGCCTAGGCATTAGCGCTGCTTTTACCTTTTCGCCTGCTCGCTTTCTGTAACTGCCGGCATTTGTCACAGAGCATGTTTATTTTTCACGCTTTATTGCTTTAATACCATTTTTCATTAAAACTGCCAACATTTTTCTCACCCACCCTCCTCCCTCCATCGCGCTCTACTGTCTGGCATTGCACAGTCCCCGGCCGTCTAAGCTAACCCAAGGGGAATGAACATGACAAGCTTCTTACCGTTCACCACACAGAGAACTGGCTAAGGGAGGATTATTTCTTCAGCCAAGCTTCAGAAATAATAAATTCCACTCCAAGGTGCAAAGGAAAGGATTTATTAGGGAAACCTGCCTGCTCCTGCCCTCATCCCAGAAATCAGGAACCCAAGCTTGCAGGAAAACCGCACCACGCCTTAACCCTACCCAGCCCCCTCAAGCCCCTGTCCCCACGCTCTGTTTCTCAACAGCTCCGACTGCTTCTGCCCCGTGTCACAGTCCTGCCCACACGCTCCCTCCCCACACGCCTCCTCGGCTCGTGGTGCCTTCTGAACAGGGCCTGCAGCCCTGGTGTCCCAGCGGGCTGAGACCCTCACGCTCCTCGCGCTCCCCTCGTCAGCCAGGCCCTGCTCTCCCGCGGCAAAGACCCCTCCGCTCACAAGAGGGAAGGAGCACCTCAGCCAGCCACCACCTGTCTCACCCTCCCCCTTCCCAAGCTCACTGGCCAACTACTACCGCCTTGCAACAGGCTTAAGTCCTGCGCTTTGCCTGCTAGAATTAGGCACGTCCCTCTCTCGCGATGCCCGGCTGTGGGGTGGAAATCATTTGCTACGCTGTCCCTTCGGGTGTTCCAGAGGACGCCAGACCCCGCTGCGCAGCCCTGCCCCGCACGCCCAACACAAGCAGGACGCCTGCCTTATTCCCCTCTAGGATACCCTCTGAGAAACCCTTTTCAAACACTTCACGTGGCCAAACAAGAGCGTATTTTGCAGAGGCTGGGGAAGCCTCAGAAAGGTCACCACATTTCAAGGTGCTCTCTTTGACCTTTGTCTTACAAAGAGGAAGACCGGCATGTTTCATCAAACAGATCAGCCTATTACAGACAAATCTCCCTCTTCACTTGAACGTGCATTTTGCACAGGCAAAAAAACCCGCATTTGCCCGCACTGTTTCTCAGCAGTGCACAAGAGGAAAAACACCGCTCAAAATTTAAGCAAACCAACTGAAACCAAATCAGTGTAACAGCAAGCATCCGGCATAGTGACAAGGATTTTACCCCACCATAAGAAGACTGTATCCAACTTTACTTCAGACTGTAACGCAGCCTTCACCTACAGGACTCTCCCTTCAGCATTATTCACTGACTGGTAAGTTTTCTTAACCTTAGTGTATAGTACAACTTACTGAATCAGACTGCAATCCAAAATACTTGGGTTTACATACCCACACCCCATAATATTCAATGGCGTCCTTCACGTCTTCTTTCTCAGCTGATGATGACGTATGAAAGGTAGATCCTGAGTTCTCACGTGCAGTGAAAAACCACACATTTTTATAACCAGCGTGACTTAATACTACTTATTTACACCTAGAGTGCATCTTGAATCATTCTACTTGTGACAAAAATCTTAACACAAAATAAAACATCCCCTCAAATTTGTGCACTCCTAGAGAGAAAATTATCATCATACAGATTGAAGATGCATCTGTGTGAAATCCTTTCTTCCAGGGCATTATACCTTTTAACGTATACGGGAAATTGGCTGAAAATCACTATATATGGTCACAACTAGGCCCTTCCTGTTTCTTAAACATGCACAACCTCTCTCTCTCTCATACGTAGATATACACCTCTGTATCTCTGACACACTGTGCGCCACACAGGATTCCTCCAGCAATTTCCGTTTCCCTGTGTGTTGTGCACAGAAAATCACGAACAACAAAGTCACAGGCTTGAAATCTTCAAGACCCCAGCTTTATTCCTTGCCCGACACAAATGTGTCTCTAGACATGGATCTAGACAGAGTATTTCAGTCAAACTGCTGCCCTGACAATAGATGCCTGAGCAGAAGACCCACTGATGTTGCTGGAAAACTGAATTGTACTTCCAGACATTGCGATACGGATCCTGTAGAAGTGATCTTGTAGAAAAGAAAAAAAAAAAAAAAAAATCACTACGAAAAGTTATATAAATGTATTACTGACATGGAACAAGACAAACAGAGCGCAAGTGCTATCGGCTGCTCTCCAGAAGAGTTGCACCCTGGGTTTCTTCTCCCTTCTCTGTCGGTATTTCAGCTGCTGCTCACAGACTGGAGTGACGCTGACACAACATGGCACATCCCAGGGTGACAGCGGGTGGGTTACATGAGAGCGGCTGCCATTGCTTCCCCGCTCCCCCAGCACCCAGCGGTTCTTACAGCGCGCAACAGACGAGCAAAACCCGTTTCAGGCCGGGCTGGGAAGGCGAGGGGCAGGGAGAGGTCACTCACGGACTGACACAAACGCCCACACAGCCCCAGCCCGAGCCCCAGCCCAGCCTTCCCGGCCCTGGCACTTTGCATTCAGGGGGGCAACTCTCACGGGAACCGGGGGGCTGGTGTCAGTGGCCTCACACAGGGACCATCTGCTTCTGACACGACAAACGGGCTCTTCCCCGTCAGGCTCTCCTCTGCCTCCTGACCTTGCCCACAGGTTCACAGACAAACCACAGCCGCCCCACTCGGGCTAAGGATCCTCTCACTAGGAAGCACACCCGGGAGGAGGCGGCACACGGGCTTGGGCTCCCAGGCTCCCGGGAGCACAGATAATGCAGATTGAAAACTTGACATCTGGTCGTCTTCAGCTCACCTAGGCTTTTGTGCATCTTCATAGCTCCTCCCAACTCACCTCACACGCCATTTGTCTGACAGCAGAGGAGCAGGTAATCCTGACACTTAATTTCCACCAGTTCAAAGGGAAACAGCTGGTGCTGAAACCCCTTTTATTCCAGGAGTCCTAGCGCTGCAGCTGAAAAGTGCTTATAGGTATAATTTCTAATGATGGGTGTCTTCAACATAGAATGATTGCTTGCCACGTTTTTCTAGCCTCGGTATCTCTGGCAAAATACATGTGCAAATCTTACTGCATAAAGTACCAAGTCCCTCAGCATTTCTAGAGGCCACATTCCTCCTCAGGGCGGGGAAGGGAGAATCACTTCCCTATTTCCCTGCCTGCTGGTTTCAGATGTGGTGCGACACTTCACAGCAGTGCTGGGGGTAAAGCTGGACGGCGTTATGCAAACCTAAATACTCTGCCTGGCTCCAGAAGGCTGCGGGTCTCCCCAGGCTCTTTTACACACGCTCCATCGCTGCTATTGCTTCAGCAGCAGCTTTACCTCCCAACAGAGACTTCCTTAAAAACATGTTCTGACTTTCCTGAACAGTGGATTGTATCTCACAGTTTCGTTGATTTGCACAGCAGAATCCTGCAGTTTCCGTTGAAGCTAACAAAGACGTGTGCTTCCAAACCCAAGCACATCCAGCGCCTCCACCATAACTCTGAATTAGAGCTATTGCCTAAACCACTACATGCTGCACACGCTGCCCGTGCCAGCCCTGGCTAGCCCAGCCCTGTTTTACCGATTCATCCAGGCACTTGCATCAGTGCCTCTGACTTGGTGCATTTACACATGAGAAACCAGGCCTTTCTGACCAACACCCATGCACCGGTTATTTTTTAATTAATGACACATTACTAATAGTCAAAATCACTTGCGCCGCAGATTTTCCCTGAATTTCTTCACAGCATCACCTATGATTGCTGTTGTCAAATACATGACTGCTGCTTTCTTTACCTGCAGGAAGCTTGGCACAACACGTACAATATTGTACAACATACAGCTCCAGCTGACAGTCAGACCAGAATGACCTTCCTGCAGTGCAGGCGGGCTGCATGTCTCCAGTAGCCCCCACAGCCCCAGCCTGCACTGCTTTAGAGACAGCAAAGATCCGCGCTGATGAGAAACGCTCTCACGCACATGGCATTTCACCTTGTCCACGGATTTGAAACATGGGTTGCTTCGCAAAATTTAATTTTATGGTTTCGTTCCAAGGCAAAACAGACTGTCCAACAACTTTTGACTTACACTAAAAACCATAAATATCCACCGTCCGTATGAACAGATACATGCCAGGATATGTACTGCTGATGAATTTTTTCACATGTTGCTGGGGAGCAATACCTGCACGTGTTCATCTTTTTGTCCATCTCTGTTGGGATTCCTTCTAGCTGGGTACGTTGCATCTCAGGGTTGTATGGAGGGGATTACCTCCAAGCAGCGGGACAGATCACCCCTGTCGCTCCTAAACTGCCTCTGCTGAGCATCTCGGTGCCTCCCACAGTGGCGGCTTGCTCAGGAAGAGGTGGCCTGTGATGGCTCCTCTCCAGTGCACATGCCCACAGGACCACCGAGCAAAGGACTATCCCACACCATCCTCCCCCTCTCTGAGAAAGAAAGCACGTACCTATCTATGGCTAATCTCCCTTCTGAAGCAGTACAGCTCAGCTGAGACCTCAGACTGCTTTTCTGCAGCACCTGGGATTCTTACCAACACTGTCTCCATGGACTCTACCCGGACTCAGTTTTGTGCAGAGGAGGTGTTTACTGCCGCATGCGCAACAGCAACGGCAAGGGCAGGCAGCGCAGCGATCTCCTGTTACCGAACGTGCTGCTCTGGGACTCCCAAACAGGCGGTCAGTTATAGCCCTGGCAAAGTTCTCCAGCAAAGCCACCCCCGATTTGTACCCACCTCAGCTGTACAAACACGGTGTAAACAGAAGCGCAGCGGCTCTTTACCTCCAGCACTGTATGTCCCTTTCCTTCCCGTGTCACCACCACCTGCAAAAGCGCTCACGGAAATGAGCAAACCCCACCCGCCAGAAAGAGGCAGGGCTTTCAAAGGGAAGGAGGGTATTCAATGGAAGCTGCAGATGTGCCCTGCCTGGAGAAGGCACCACTGGCAACCCCTCCTCTGTGAGAGCTGGGGAGATGCAGAGGGGGAGGAAGGCAGGTGTCAGGGAGGAACTAGAAGCCCTGGTTTGCTACTGCTGCAGTAGCCCTGGCTGGGGGGACAATAGAGCTCGCCATGAAATGACGATCAACCAAAACATTTCAGAGGGGCACAGCAGGGAGCACAAGCTGCTGGGCGTCAGCAAAGGGCTGTGCTCAGCTTCTCTGCGGCAGGTTGCCATAGGCAAGGTGAACACGAAGCACAGTTCTACCTGCCTTGCAGGGGCTTGGCCTGAGCTCCCCCTTTGCAAACCAAGTCACCCTCCCACCACACCGCACAATCTCTGCTTCATGTATGTCCCAGCAACTGGGGTACCACATGCAGAGAAATCTGAGAGGTCCCCCCTGGTCACAGCTCTAGTCATCACTGGTTCCAACAACTTCTGATGCTCAGGGTGTCCCCTGCGCCAGGGGTCCTCCCTCCAGGCGCCCCTCCTCCTCTCCATTTGCCCTGGAGTAGACAACATCACACCCATCCTGGGGAGATTTAAGCCCCAAAGAGCTCAGAACTGCCTGAAGCCAGCACAAAAGCCTATCTTCTCTCTGAGAGTTGCAATGTCCTTACACCCTCCCTGTCCTTCCCGTCTCGATCAGAAACCAAACAGGGGAAGCGGTGCACGCAGATACACAGAGAATACTGAATGGGACACACTGGCTCCTCTTCCAACTCCTTTATTGTCTCAAAGGTGTTTTCATTCTGTTGGAGGAAAAAGAGAGAAATATGTAGAGTCCCCAGGTTTATCCCTGGTAAGCACTTTCACATGTTCATTTAGTAAAGCAGATTAGATTGATTCCTCAGAGCTTTTTTTTTTTTTTTTTTTTTGGGAGGGGGGGGAGGGGATTATAATGAACTCATTCAGTTTTTAAATCAGGCTTAGGAGCCGCGACTCACTGGCTATGAATACATGTACACACATGCGTGTACAGGACAGCACAGAATACTCTATTTACTCATGTTATAAACTGAGACCACAATGGATCATAATCCAATTAAATTTTTTATTAATTACAGCAAGTAGAATACGAGCAAAGACAGCGCTGGACGACAGGGGAGTCTGCGCTTCGCCAACTGCCGTCCTGAGCAGTTCAAACAGTCCCTTTTTATACTTTTTTTACTTTCGTGTTCATGAGGTAGTGGAGGTGTTGACCCTTCACTCATATGTCCTTATATGGCGTTGTCTGTCCTGTTTCTGTCGGTTCCTGGACACCTGGCGTTATCTTATCTTTCACAAGCGGCATCCTGGACACCTGGCGTTATCTTATCTTTCGCAAGTGGCATCCTGGACACCTGGCGGTTATCTTATCTTGCACAAGCGGCATCCTGGACACCTGGCGGTTATCTTATCTTTTGTTGCCTAATCTTTACATTGGGCTTAACATAAATCTTAATAAACAATACCCTAGTCCATAGTTTCTTACAATCCCCCTTTTTTCTTTTTATCCTATTATTGTTTATTAGACGCTGCTTTCATTCTCGGCACTGCGAACAAACCTTTTTCCAAAATCCCAACATTTATCAAAACACTCACAAGGTAATACCTCACAATTACAATAGGCATAGTTCTCACGTGGCATAACGCATTCGCAACAATCTTCATCCTCATTAATAGATACACTCTTATACTTTGCCCCAGACCTCGTAGTTACAATAAGCAATTTAGCTATGTCAAACCGTTCTTTAATAAAATGTAAAATATAGCGTAATATACAAGGCCCAAATATAAGTCCCAGAATCAACATAATAAGTGGTCCCGCTAAAGCAGACAACAAAGTGGTTAGCCAAGGTGAGATATTAAACCAGTTTTCATACCATGACCTGCTGGCCTCACGATTTTTCTTACGTTGATCTAACCTTTTCCGGAGTTCAGACATGGTGTCCTGGACTACTCCCGTATGGTCAGCAAAAGAACAACATTCTTCATTGAGAGCTACACATAACCCTCCTTCCTTTAAGGACAATAGATCTAATCCTCTTCTATTTTGCAGCACTACTTCTGATGAAGACTTTACTGAAGTGGCTAAATTTTGGATAGATTGTTCTATTTTTGCTAAATCCTCATCTACAGCCATCTGCAAACTTTGTAATTCCTGACCTTTTACTAGGGAGGCTATGCCTGTACCTGCTCCAACTCCGCCCGCTATCAGCAGTGTAGCTAGGGTTACCACTGTAATTGGCTCTCGGTTTTGTCTATTCAGGTCTCCTTCAAAGTGGCGTAACACCTCCTCGGAGGTGTGATAGATCAGACGAGGAACAATAATCACCTGTACACAAAACTGAGATTGATTAAACACGTTTAGGGATAGGCAAGGCGTTACTCCGATGTCTGAACAAACCCATTTAGCTCCTGGTGTCGGGATAGCCCATTTGTCATTTTGGTTCTTGTGTTTCTCTATATTGGTGTTAGTGACTGTTCGGTTGCACAAAGGCTGATACTTTTCGGGCACTGTACCTATGCATTTTCCTTGACCTGTTACTAATTGAATAGTAATTCCTTGCGTATGGTTCCTCTGGTCATCCCATGGGCATTCTCGTGGGTTTGAACCATTAGACCATCGAATCCTTCCTGGTTTTCCAATTGCCTCAAAATATGGTGGTCTAACATTATAACATAACCAGCATTCCTCAGTTAAATTTGGTTTGCTTTCATTGAGGGCATGGTAAGAGGCTTGCATGAGATTCCATAAGGGGTCGTTGGATTCTGACAACTCTAGATCCCTGGATAAGGAGAATTCAGTCACAGTGTCATTAGCTGTTTCCGAAAGGGAGTCTGGAGAAGGGGTTACGACAGTTACGGGGGCAACCTTTTTTTCAAAGAAAGTAGGTGGATTCAGGACCAGGTTTGGTCCTACTGGTAAAGGATCGTGGGGCATCGGTCTCTTCATTATTTGAAAAATTCCTCCTCTGTCTGCACCTGTTTCCCAATATCTAATTCCCCAATATTTCCCTGCCAGCCAAAAGTCCTGAGCAGGATTTTTTATAGTTATATTGATGCCCACACAAGGAATCGGTTTACTTAAGCAATGACCCCACCGGTCTCCGTGTAATTTAGGTCTCTCGCATCCTTCCGGTGACCACTTTATTTCTAGATACTGGTCTCCAGGTGCGGACCACTCAGAGGCCCATGTTTCGCACCCCCAATATGCACAGTAATAATGACCTGGAGAATTACAGTATCCTTTACCAGGGTTTGATGCTGGACATATATAAATTGGTTTACATATATCCGCTTCATCTCTACGATCTTCTTCAGTAACTAGATCATGCAAACCCACATTGAAACTAACTGTGCCCGGTGTAGTTCGTGCTTGGATTGGATTACTTGGATATTTTATGTTTGTTATTGTCCAGTTCATAGGTTCATGAGGGTTTCCATTTGCTTGGGTTATTATCAATAACAAAACTAACGGTATACCAGGAAAAAGGGTGTCTGTCAATTTTGCTAATTTAAGTATATTTTTACCAGTCCTGGGGAAGTTCGGCCATTGTTGCTTTAGTGTCCCATTGTTCTGGTTCTGTTCTCCACAGTTTGTTCCTCCTCTGCCTTGCCCGTCGACTCGGTTGCTTCGAGCCACGAGGTGTACCATCTTCTCGGCAGCAAGGGAATTCTTCAGGAGAACAGCTGCTTCGGGCTTTCTGCCTGTTTACATAGGCTTCCCACTTTGCAGCTTTAACTAATGGGGCAAAGCAAGACACGGTTAGTACTTCCCTTCTGCACTTTATAGCCAAGATTTCAGCTACAAAGGGGACTGGTTCGGTGGAGTGGTAACAATAATATTGAGGGTTTATTCCTTTGGCAAAAATTTCCCACCACTCATGGGATTCTCGAATAATTTCTTGGTTAGACACTAATTGTTTTAATTTCCACTCAGTAAGAGTTCTTTGGATTTTCCAACACTCTGTGCAAACTCCTATTGGAGGGTATCCACATTCACAGTGTGTCCACCATTTATTCTGGCATACCTTACACCTGAAACAAGCAAATGGATAACAATTGCAGTTCAAATTATTACACCTAATTCATATATCTAGAGTGCATATATTATTTACATCAGCATATCTTCTATACTTGATATTGTGTGGTTGCATAAGTTTAGCAATTTCCTTCAACACACTTTGTACGCTTCCATATATAATAGATAAAAAAAGAAATAATTATAGCAAATATAAACAACAATACACACTTTATACCAAAAGGTAATGCGGCAAAATAATCAAATAAAGTCTCTATCATTACGTTATCTTTTCAGGGTTATCTTGGTGTCACCTGGAGTACTGATTACTTTCCAGTGGGGTCTCGTCACTGGGCCTTTAATGCGACTGGCATGAGTCCATCCACGCTCAGCAGTCCGGACAGCCGTTTCCGTTGTAAGCAGAACAAGATAAGGTCCCTCCCAATTGGGTTTTAGGGTTTCTTCTTTCCACGTTTTAACCAATACCCAGTCCCCAGGTTTAAGATTATGAATTTTTAAGTCCAACGGTGGTCGTTGTACAATCAGTCCATGTTCCCAAAGCTTGTTACGATGTTCTGCTAATTGTGAAACATATTCATTAATCACACGGTCTCGAATTAAAACATTTGTTTGTGGACTTTCAATTCTATAGGACATTCCATACACCATTTCAAACGCTGATATTCCTACATCTGCTCAGGGTCTGGTTCTGAGAATTAATAGTGCCATGGGTAGGCACTTAATCCATGATAATTTGGTTTCTATCATTAATTTAGTCAAAATAGTTTTGATTTCTCCATTCATCCTTTCAACTTTTCCCGAACTTTGTGGATGCCATGGCGTATGGTATTCCCACTTAATACCCAAGCTTTCTGTTAGATCTCTAACAATTTTTGACACAAAGTGTGTTCCTCTGTCCGAGTCGATTACTTCAGGTACTCCATATCAAGGTATAATGTGTTCAAGTTACACTTTAGTAACTTGGTTAGCAGTTGCCTTGGAGGTAGGAAAAGCCTCAACATAATGTGTTAAATGATCCACCATTACTAATAAATATTTGTAACGCCCTGCCCTGGGTAGTTCAGTAAAATCCACTTGTATGTGTGAGAAAGGTCTGTATGCTGGGGAACGTCCTCCAAGAGGCTTTTGTCTCATGTTGTTTCGATTAACCTTTTTACAGGTCTCGCAGGCTGCCGTGACTGTCTTTGCTATGTTATATACGCCTATACAGGCAAACTGTTGATTGAAATGATCAACTAACGCCTGGGTTCCCCAGTGTGTTTTACTATGTATTTTTGAAAATATTTCAAGTGCTATGCCCTTCGGCAAAACTTCTCTCCCATCTGGCAATATGTACTTACCAGCCTGTTCCTTAGCTCCCATTTGTTCTAGTTTTTCCTTTTCTGCAGACTCAAAACTCAAATTTTTACTAACAGGTATTTGTTGTATAGTTAAAATCGTACTATAATTGCCTGCCACTCGTTTTGCTTCTGTATCAGCTGCATTATTTCCCCTAACTTGGTAACTTGTACCTCGCTGGTGTCCCTTTATATGTACAACTGCTATTTTATTCGGCATTTTTAATGCCTCCAGAACTCGCCGAATTAATCCCGGGTGTATCAGTTCTTTTCCCTGTGAGTTAACGAATCCTCTTTCTTCCCATATTTTCCCAAAAGTGTGCACTACTCCGAACGCATAGCGTGAGTCTGTATATATAGTTCCATCCTTTCCCTTCAGTGACACTAATGCTTTCCACAATGCATACAGCTCACAGGCTTGAGCCGACCAGCTGGCACTCAGGGGGCCTGATTCTATTGTCTTAAATTCTCCTTTTTCCAACTTAACGATGGCATATCCGGACAATCGTTTACCTTCCACTATTCGTGATGACCCATCTATAAATAATACTTCTCCACATTGTAGTTCTTCTTCTTCTAAGTCTGGCCTAATGGCGTGTCTGCTGTTCAATTGTTTGAAAACAATTGCGCAATAGTTCATTACCTTCTCCTGGGTACAAAAATTCAGCGGGGTTAACTGCTGCAATAGTTTTCAAAGATAGTTTAGGGGATTCTATAAGTATTCCCTCATACTTTAATAATCGGCTATCTGTAAGCCATTTTTCTGCTTTTTGTTGTAACACTCCCCTGATATTATGAGGCGCATATAAGACAACTTCTCCATTAAAGGTAATGCGATTCGTTTCCTCAAGTAATAAGGCAGCAGCAACAATGATTTGTAAACAACTCGGCCAACCCCTGCTCACAGGGTCCAACAGCTTTGATAGGTATGCCACCGGTTTCTTTTGTCCGGCCCATTCCTGAGTTAATACTCCGAATGCCGTTCCTTCATATATGTTAACAAATAAATGGAATGGCCACTTTAAATCTGGGAGGCTTAAAACCGGCGCTTGGCTTAGCTCCCTTTTGAGACTGGCAAACTGCTCTTGATCCTGAGGGGTCCACTTGGGCATTTTGTCTTTAGACAGTTGTTCATATAAGAATTTAACTTTAAAGCTGTAGTTCTCTATCCATTGCCTACAATACCCAAATAGCCCTAATGCCTGCCGAATTTGCCTCTTAGTGACAGGCATAGGTAATTCCAGAATTCCTTTAATGCGCTCTGGATCTAATATCTTCTCGCCGTTAAACAAATAATGCCCCAAGTATTTCACTTTTTCCTCCACAAATTGTAACTTTTCTTGTGATACCCGTAGTCCCTTTTGTGCAAGAAAGTTTAGGAGTCGAATGCTTTCTTTCCTTACATCCTCCTTATTATTCCCTGCTATGAGCAGATCATCTACATACTGTAACAGCACGTTTCCCGTTTGTACTTGGTATTCTTTTAAGAGCTCTTCCAGGGCCTGTCCAAACAGATTAGGGGACTCAGTGAACCCTTGGGGGAGCACGGTCCATCTCAATTGCTGTCTACGGCCTGTCTCTATGTCTTCCCATTCAAAGGCAAAATAATCACGGCATTCTTCTGCCAGTGGACAGGCCCAAAAGGCATCCTTTAAATCAGCCACACTATACCAGGAGTTATGGGGTCCTAGCTTGCTTAGCAGTGTGTATGGATTTGCTACTACAGGGAACCGGGTGATAGTTCTTTTGTTTATTTCCCTTAAATCATGTACGAGCCGATGTTTCCCATTTGGTTTCTTTACAGGCAGAATGAGGGTGTTAAAGGGTGACATACAAGGCTCTAAGATTCCTTGTGCTAACAATCGATCCATTTCTGGTTTTAATCCTCTCCATCCTTCTAGGGATATAGGATATTGCCTTACCCTCACAGGTATGTGGGGTTCGGAAATTTGAATTTTAATTGGTGGGATTTCCAGTCTACTAATTGTGTCCGGAGAGTACCAGACATCGGGGTTAATTTGTTTTTGATCATCCACGGTCAAAGGATAAGCAGACACTGTTAGCTCTTGATTTTTTACTTTAATTTCTAATTGCAATTCAACAATTAAATCTCGTCCTAACAGATTAAATTCTGCTTCAGGGACGAGCAAGAGTTCACCCATTCCAAATTTATTTTCAGTTTCGAATACCACATTTTTGATTTTGCTTACTTTAAAGGGTTCTCCTTTTGCCCCAATTACTTGTACTTTTTCAGGGGAAACTTTACATCCCTCAGGTATATGCTTAATAGTTGATTTCTCAGCCCCAGTGTCTACTAAAAAGGTGAACTCTTGTTTATGGGGACCTATTTTTAATTTTATCAAGGGCTCATGATGACTCCGGTCCCCTAAGATATAGAGCCCCTGACTCTCCTATTCTGTTTTCAATATTTCCTCATCCCTGATCCTTTCTCTGCAATTCTGTTTTATATGTCCCCTTTTTCCACAGTAAAAACAACATCTCTGTTCCTTCTTTACTACTACGTTCCCTTGTTTCGTTCCAGCAGTTCTGTGTTCACCAGTTCGCTCTTTGCGATCCTCTCTGACCGCTGCTACCATCATTTTTACTTGTCGCTTGCTGCTCTCTTCTTCCCGCCTTACGTAGACTTTCTGAGCTTCCCTCAGTAATTCATCCAACCCTCTATTCTGCCAGTCTTCTAACTTTTCAATCTTCTTTCTGATATCTTCCCATGATTTTGCCACAAACTGAGTTTTGAGGAGCGCTTGCCCTAAAGGGTCGTCTGGATTTACCCCAGAGTACAGCTGAAGGGCTTTCCTCAGTCGTTCCAGCCACTCAGTAGGGCTTTCATCTTTCTTTTGCATTTCATTAAATGCTTTATTGATATTCTGGCCACGGGGTACTGCTTCCCTAATCCCCTGAATTACTATAGTTCTCAGGTCCTGCATATGAGTTCTATGCACTAGATCCTGATTATCCCAGTTAGGTCTTTGGAGTGGCCATTTAATATCTGCTTGGGGTCCCTGGGCATGCTGAGCATCCCACAGTCTCATTCCTGCTCGTCTAATCATATCTCTTTCCTCGGTAGTAAATAATTGACCAAGGATAGATTGCATCTCATCCCAAGTATAAAGGTTTGGTCCCAAAAATTGATTTAATCTTTCTGCCACTCCGAGTGGGTCCTCAATTAAGTTTCCCATCTCGGTTCTTTTAAAATCTCGTAGGTCAGCCGAGTTTAGGGGTACGGAAATATATCCGATCACAGGTTGAGGTCCCCCCATGGGTATTTCCCTTAGGGGGTACATCTGAGCTGCCCCTTTCTGACTTCTAGTTACGTGTCTAGGAAGAGGGGGAGACCCTTGTTCCGACTCTGGTGGGGGAGTGGGCGCTCTGGGGACCTCTGCGGGAGCAGGAGGAGGTATGTAAGGAGGGGGGGTTAGAAGGGTTTCGTCCAACTCTTCCTGCTTTTTCTTTTGTTTAGTTTTCATTTCATTCAGTGGGTAAAGTCTAGCTCCCGGTCTTTCTAGCCACACTTGCGCATATCGACTCTCCTCCGGGTTAAGGGGTTTTTTATTATTAACCCAGAGGTTTAATTGCTGTCTTACCCAATCTTCTTCTGACCCATAGACTGGCCAAAAGACATTTTTAGAAATTTTCTTCCCTCCCCATATCTTAGTACAATATTCTATCATCTTCTGCTTATCTTTCCCTAGAGTTCCAGGGAAATATCTCCAATTGTCTAAGATATATGCCAGAGGGGTATTCTTAGGTACAGTGGGTACCCTTCCCATGGGAGTCGAAGGCTTGCTGCCCTTCGCCCCCATCTTCTGGAATATCCACAAACATACACTCACTCGCTCCCCTTGTTCCTGGCCCAGTCCCTCGCGGGAGATGGGAAACGCAGTACTTAAGAGTCCGCACTCGCTTGGTTCAGTATATCGAACCTCTCACTCGTTATATTCCAGGAAACCCAATCCCGCCCGAACGGCAAACCCGCGAACAAATTCGCAATATACTTACGCGTCCTGCGTCTTCGTCCGGACTCCCGTGCACAGAATTTTATGGGATTTTACCGGTTTCTCCTTTGCTCATTATTCTAGAATTTAGGTTTGTCGGTAAGGTTGGAGTAAGCTGTTGGTCGCGGGGCCGCGAAATGTCGCGGGGCGCCTCCCCGGAGGACCAAAGCCCACCGTTCCTTATCCGAGTCACGGCACCAGAAATTGTTATAAATTGAGACCACAACGGATCATAATCCAATTAAAATTTTATTAATTATAGCAAGTAGAATATGAGCAAAACCAGCGCTGGACGGCAGGGGAGTCTGCGCTCCGCCAACTGCCGTCCTGAGCAGTTCAAACAGTCCCTTTTTATACATCTTTACTCCCGTGTTCATGAGGTAGTGGAGGTACCCTGCGCATGCTTCAGTTGTTGTTAGGGGGTCGTTTTCTGCCTCCTGGTGGTCGTTGAGGCCGAAGTAAGAAGTCTTCCTCCTTTGTCCCATAGTTGACCCCTCACTCATATGTCCTTATATGGGGTAGTTTGTCCTGTTTCTGTCGGTTCCTGGACATCTGGTGGTTATCTTATCTTGCACAAGCGGTATCTTGTGGCTATTTATATCTTTTGCTGTCTGACCTTTACATTGGGTTTAACATAAATCTTAATAAACAATACCCTAGTCCATAGTTTCTCACACTGTCTGACCTTTACATTGGGCTTAACATAAATCTTAATAAACAATGCCCTAGTCCATAGTTTCTCACACTAGGGAAGATCAGAAACTTATTTCAGACTTAGAAGGGTCATATAATGAAGAGGGATGGGCTTATACCCCACAGGGAAAATTAATTGTTCCCTCATATTTACTGTGGCATTTAATACGGGAAGCACATAGGAAGAGACATTGGGGAATGGAGGCTCTGTATAAGCATCTGATAAAAGATATTGTGGCTAGAAATTTATATACCACAGTGAGACAAGTGGCTCAACAGTGTGACCTTTGCCTCCAAACTAATCCAAAGAATACTCCCAAACTAGAAATGGGCCAGATTGGAAAGGGTAATGGGCCTGGACAACAATGGCAGGTTGATTTCACGGAACTTCCAAGAAAAGGGGGGTACCGATATTTGCTGGTATTAACTGATACCTTTTCAGGTTGGCCAGAAGCGTTCCCAACCAGAACTGCCAAGGCTCGGGAGGTAACTAAAATACTAATACAAGAAATAATACCTCGCTTTGGGGTTCCAGCAACCGTATCCTCTGACAGAGGACCACACTTTGTTTCAAAATTAGTGCAACAAACCAGCCACCATTTAGGTATAGATTGGCAACTTCACACCCCATATCGCCCTCAGTCGAGTGGCCAAGTGGAGAAAATGAACCACTTAATCAAACAGCAAATTGTAAAACTGGGACAAGAAGCAAACTTGCCATGGCCTCAGTCTCTCCCTTTAGCCCTTTTGCGTATACGGACAAGACCAAGGGTGAGAGAAGGACTGAGCCCTTTTGAAATTCTGTATGGACGCCCCTATGGAATACAAAAGGGGACATCAATGCAAATTGGGGACGAAATTATGACCTCCTATATGGTGGCATTGAGCAAACAGCTCAATAAAATTGGAAAACATGTAATTGGGACCCGAGGAAGGGGTCTGGATGGGCCTGTACATGATATTCAACCTGGAGATTATGTATATGTAAAGTCTCTTGCAGAAAAACCCTTGAAACCACAGTGGGAAGGACCATACCAAGTACTCCTCACCTCCTTCACAGCAATCAAAATTAAAGAACAGAATGCCTGGATTCATCATACCCGTGTGAAGAAGTCGCCACAAAAGCTTTGGACATGAGAAATTCAAGGGCCATTAAAGCTCAAGCTAAAAAGATAGGATGTGGGTTAAATTTAACATGATTCTGATAATTTTACAGGTGATAGACACAGCGGCCTGGCGAGAGAACTGGTATATACAGGCGATTCAAAACATCACCACAATTTTAAATAAAACAGATTGTTGGATCTGTACCCAAATACCAAGGCATGCTGGTTATGAGATACCGTTAATAGGCATCCCACTGCCAGTTTCCCTAATGAACCGCCAAGATGGCTCCTTTTGGGGAAATACAATCTGGAGCACAGACCCTCAGGTTAAGTGGGGACGGGGACTAAAAATAACTGTTGAAGAGACCAGCATATTAGGGGATAACTGCCTAGTAAGTTCGGGGAAAGGGCTGTTTATGGGAGAACACCTAAATTGTAACAGAAGTCGTACATTAAATATGACAGGTAGAGATCTGGGATTTTTGAAATTAAACTATACCGGTCTCCTGACCCCACAAGGGACAGGGTGGTATTGGTTGTGTGGCACAACGGCTCATAAAGTCTTGCCCATAGGACGGCGAGGAGCATGCACTCTGGGAGGTCTGGTCCCCAATATTACTATCATTGACGGGTTAACGCGACCCCCCATAAGAAAAAAACGAAACGTTGTAAATAACCCCCTCATAAACAGACCAACGAGTTTCCACAGTTTTGCGCGATGGTTCATTCCGTTTTTAGGGGTTAGTGAGTTGGAAAAGGCAATAATAAACATCTCAGCTGTAATAGAAACAGTGGAAAATAGGACAGTTGATGCCCTCCTGGCACTCCAGGAGGAAGTTACTGACTTACGAAAATAGTATCACAGAATCGTATGGCTTTAGATTTGCTATTAGCCTCCCAAGGGGGGGTATGCACTGTGATCAATATAGATTGTTGCATGTATGCCGATCAGAGCGGGCGAATCACCGAGGACCTCCAAGAAATTAGGAAACAAGTAAATATTCTACATAAAGTGACACAAGACAACACTTCTTGGAGTTTTTTTGAATTATGGGAGAAATTGACATCCTGGTTGCCCAATCTAACATGGTTAAAACAATTATTTGTAATGATCATTGTAATTGTCTTTCTATTTTTAATTATTAGTATAGCTGCCCGTTGTGGATATTGGTGTTTTAAGGGAACTGGAAATTCCTATAGCGAATGGAAGAGAAATCAACTGTGACAAAAATTAGAATCTAATCAATACTTCGAGTCTGAGTACAAGAATTTACTAATTTCTTTGAAAAGGGGGGACTGAGAGAGAGGGGGGGGGGGTAAGAGATAGGGTAGAGTTTAACGATTATGATAGTTTGTTTAGCTGTTTAGGGTAAAGTTGTAAAATTTAACGATTGTAATACTCTGCTTAGCTGTTTAGGGTAAAAGTTGTAAAGTTTAACGATTATGATAGTCTGCTCAGCTGTTTAGGGTAAAGTTGTAAAGTTTAATGACTATGATAGTCTGTTTAGCTGTTTGCCAAATCTTACACGGTTTGCTTGGGTGCTGTGACAAGGTGTACGGGAGTAAAGGGCTTCATGACCATGTAAGTCCAGCTTTATGACCATATAAGTCCAAAGAAAGATTACAGCCTTGCAAGAACAAGCCAAAGCCGGTTCTGCGGTTTGGACAAAGAGCAGGACGTTACTGAGCCTGCGCCAGGTGTGGGGGCAACTAGCGGTCACGAGGAAGACTCACCTGCCTTCATCCTCAGGACCCCTGACGACCACCACCAGGGGACACTGCGCAAACTCAGTTGAGAGAAAAATATGGAAATGACTCGCAGAGCTAATTTTAATACAAAGCGGGGATAGGTAATGCATATGTATAGGCGTATTACGACATAGTTATGAATATGTAATGAGTTGCCTTATAAAATCGCGCAAGTTTTCGCGCCAGGCGCGCACGATTTTTGGCGGGACTACCCCCGTGCTGCCCAGCGCTGATTAAACATACCTACTTTACAATCTTACGGATTGTGGAGTCCGTTTTCCGCGCGTCATAAGGAACCAATCTGTTTAAAGCACGCGACCTCTGATAACATATATAAACTCGTGCTTCTGCACAATAAGTCGGCATTTGCTAGCATCAAACAGCGTCCCGTCTATCCATTGCAGCAAACTGGAGACCCCGATGTGATGGGTTTATGAACCGCCAGGCTGAGCGGCAGGCTGCAAGTTCCACAGAACGTTGAATGAGCTGCTGAAAGGAAGCGGGAACCGGCAAATGAAGTCCCTCTGGAACTGAGAGATGAGCTGTGGGAAACATGGGAATCAAGTGTCTTCCCCTGTGAGGGATGTATATGGACTCATAAAGGGTCTTCTAGTCAGATCCGGGAGCCCATGCCTCAGTCTCCCCAAATGGTGACCCCTATGGTGGTGCTCCCAAGCCTTGGAAGAATAAGGACGGAACTGGTCGATAAAAAAGCCAGCTCGTGGAAGAGGGCTGCGTTCCGGAGGAGACGGCTTGGCTGAACGATCGTCTTGCTGTCTGGACCAGGCGGACAACCTAAACCCCGAGGATAACACCTGTATGCATCGAGACAGGTGAGCAGCCAAGAAACTTTAGAGACTTGGAAAGAATGAAAGTGTGTACAGACAGCAGCCAATTGTATGATGCTGCCGTGGAGGGGAGCTCCGTGTCGGGAATGCATTTAGCATCTTGGTGGCAAATTCTGACTACTCTTTGCCAAGTGTGGACTAATTCTACTAGCGGTGCTAAACCAGAGGAAGCTGTAAATTCCACCGACAGCGCGGCTCTTCTCAAGACACCGTCAGCGATGGCGATTCTGTCCACACCTCCTCTGCCCCCAAAGCTTCTGTCACTGACTGCAGCGACCCTCACAACACAGGACCAAGCACGCGAACAGGACAACTCGGACAATGATTTTATTGACAATGATAAACCTTTTGATCCAGGTCCTACAGATCTGGAAAAGGAGCTAGACCTTTCCCCCACCCCCTTGTCTCTCCTGATGCATTGATTGTATTTTGGGGGAGGGTGAAAGGGGGTCTGAGGGACTGGTGGCAGGAATGCAAGTGGGAAACACTTAAGTGATGGGTTTTGGGAGTGGCTAGGGCATGTTCAGTATTTTGTCAGACAAATCAACCTGCAGAGTGGCAGCCTGTGCAATACGAGGCTGTTACAAGGGTTAAGCAAAGCAGTGCGGGAAGGGAGGATTCATAATACATTTGCTATGTCCCTTCTTGAAGTGATGGCAGAGCCTTATACACTCACACTGCATGATTGGAAGTTACTGCTTTGTATGGTACTAACTGATACAGTATATGATGTGGTTATCTGATTTTTGTGAGCTGTGTGTAGTGGCCTTGACTGAAAACCTTAATTGGGGAATTGCTGTTAACTGTGAGCAGTTGGCTGGAGCAATTAACTGTGCCGATTCTGTGACTCCTTCCTGCACCTTCCTGAGATGAATGGTGGCCACACTCCCATGTTACCCTGAAATACCACAAGGCACTGCTGAGAACGGTCTGACCCACCACAGACCAGTAAAGGTTGTAGACTTTCATCAGAACTCAGCATCCCACCCACAGCAAAGGATACACAGCTCATTTCACCCACCCCAGCAGTGTTTTCTCCATCACAGAAACTCTACGCATCTACGTGGGGCTTTCAGATCGCTAATGGGTGCGAGGGGACAGGTTTCCATTCTGGAGGGCAACGCACTGCTTGGAAGGGAACTTCAAGGAGGTAGCCAAGTGCCCTAACAAGAGCATCAGGTTCAGGGAGAACCAGCCCCTTGCCCAGCCCCACATAGGGCATTGCCCACAGCCCCACGGGTGAGAGGAAAGCTGGGACACTTGTTCCCATGGACACACCTGCAGGAGAGGACCCACAAGGTCAGAGTGTGACTCTGCAGCTGAAACACCCATCCCCAGAGAGCCTGACAGCAAGAGCTAGAGAATAAAACTAACCCAAAACGGCAGAGAAAGAAGTAAAATTGCACTGATGGTCTAGGTAAGAGTGTCCAGGGCGAGCGAGCCAGGCACTGAGGGCAGCGTTGCCCTTGCCCAGCTCTGCTCGCCACCTCCCACACACCAGCACTGCCGGGCAGCTGCTCTCAGCCCCTGTGCTCTGCAGAGGGACCGGGGCACGTGGCTGCAGAGCTGCACCGCGGCTCTGCTGGAGCTCTGGCTGCAGAGGGGGTGGCTCACGCCTCGGGACCCCCAGCCCTGAGGGCAGAGGCTTTGCTGGGGGGAGAGCAGGCCAGGGGGATGCCTGAGGAAGGGGTCTGCACTGCACATGGTCAGAGAGAGCTTTCTGATTCTCCCTTCCACAACAATTCTGTCTGAAGTTTCCTATCAGTCCTTGCAATATCCTGGATGTCAGGAGACTTTCCTTGTGGGAGGTATCTCCCTGTGCCAGGTCTTTCCCTGTCAGTGCTCACAGACCACATCTCTGCCTCTGAGCACTGGCCCCGCACAAATGTGCCTCTCTGAAGGGCACTGGCTGGGCACAGGGTCCTGTCCGCAGGGGGAAAAGGGCAGCTCAGAACGACCCTGATGGCTCCAGCAAACGTGCTGCTGCTGCTGTTCATAGGCGGAGGAGTGGCTGAGGGCACTTCAGGAGGCTCCTGGCAGACCCCCTCATCACTCAGAGTTACAGCTGGGAGTCTCAGGGACATCTTCAAACTCGAGCTCTCCATTAACATTTCTGCCTTCCCTCTCCTGCCCCCAACAACAGAAAACTGAAAACACAGATTGAGGAGAGCCCTGGATTTATCATAGCAATCCCTGCGCTGACCTTCGATACAAAAAGTCTCATCCAGACATATTCTGAGGGTAACCTATACTTGTAAGCAGCGCTCACCCTTGCGGCACACTCTCAACAGCAGAGAGATCCTTCCCTATCAGGGCTCAGTCCATACGCCCCCAGAGCTGCACGGGAGCCCCCCGGCAGGCTGAGAGCTGCCCCTGGCAGGCGGCAGAGCCCCTGCCCCAGCACACAGCCCCCTGGGCTGCAGGGACCCTGCTGGCAAGGACAGCCCTGGGCACCCCTGCCTGCACAGCCACCTTCACAGCCCTGCAGCCGGCCCTGGCACAAGGCAGCCCACATGCCCTGGCCCTCCCACGCTGCAGCAGGGAAGCCCTGCTCTGCAGCACACTGGCCTCCTCCACAGCACAAGGCTCCCACACGGTCCCACAGGCTGGGCCTGCCCCCGCTGCTGCAGACCCGGCTAGGAACTGCAGAGGCATTGCCCTGCAGCCACACACTTACCGGCTCCAGGGCTCTGCAGATTTCTCCAGCAGGGAGCTCTCAGCAGCCCCCCACCAAGGGCTGCTTTTGAACTCTCCCTGCCTCCCTCCTCTGCCCCTCTGGGCTCCCTCCAGCTGTCCCTGGGGCTGCAGGGGAACCTGCTGGGCAGCAGGATGAGGCAATCCCTCATGGGCCTTGCCTCACCTGGGGGGACACACTTATTTCCAGCAGTGGCAATTCTCTTAATAGAAAAAGTTTTGTGCAGGAGTATCAACTTTTGTTAACACATTACTAGAGAGGACACCAGGAAGACTGCAGCAAAGGATCCAAGTACTCCTAAAAGAGCGTGTGTGCATGTGTGTGTCTGGTGGTTCTGCAGGCAGGGCAGGGAGGATGTCTTCAGTGCTTCAGTAAGCCCTGCAGAGCCCATTTCAGCACTTCATGGCACAGTCCGAGGGCTCAAGACTCAGCTCTCCCTTGCCCAGGCCATGTCTCTGCTCTGAAGCAAAGCCTTTGCACCCCCGGGCTCGGGGACACTTGGTACCAGGTTGCCTTATGGCCAGGCAGAGCTGGGCGGGTGCCACAGCTGGGGGGCTTCAGCCCAGATGTGCAGCAGTGCCCTCAGCCAGGGGCCCACGCAGAGGCAGCTGCAGCCCGTCCTGTTGCAGACAGAGCTGTGACCCTGAGGGAACCAAGTGCCAAGGCAGGTGGCAGAGCTCAGCACAGCTGCTCGGCAAGGACAGCAGCCTCCAACAGCCCAGGCATCCACCACGCGGTTTAGACCGGTGAGGCAATTCCAGGGCACCCGAAGGAGCGTTCCCTCCTTCTGCACAGGCCACAGCCTGCCAGTGTGTGACCTGGGGCCTGCACTCTGCTGCTCTCCTGCCTCACTCCCCTGGGAGATGAGACTCCACCATTTCTTTGCTTCTAGTACCAAGGTGGACACGAATGATGCAGGGTTTCAGATCCAGGGGAGCATCACAGCTGCTGGCCCATCTGGCAGCTGTGCTAGAACGCTGATGCAAAGAACCTGCAGACACCTAAACGTGCATTGTCACTGCGCTGCCCTGTGGCTGTCAGCGGGCGGTTACTTGACCACTGGCTTGCAGGATCCCACCAAGCCTCTGTCTCGCTGCTCCCCTCCTTCTTCACTCACCTCGATGTCTGTAGGGCTGTTCTCTCACATCATTCTCACTCCTCTCCCTTTCTGCTTTGTCCTTTGAGAGACCAGCCTGAGGGCTCTTGCCATACAGGTTAGCCTATGGCAGTAAGGTCTCCCAATCGCCTCCTGATACCTAAGCTCCCAGAAGTCCAAAAGAGACACCTCTCACTTCAGGACACCCCACCTTCAGGAGCTGGGTGGCTGCAGGCTGCGCTCCAGAAGGGCACAACTCTCCGGTGGCATCGCTGTGTGATCAGGGAGCCCCATGGAGAAGACACCCCAGGAATGCTGCTGGGTAGCTGTGCACAGGCAGCTGCAATGTGCCCTCTGTGTCCCTGGCTGCAGGGGCAGAGCGGAGATCCTTCTCAGGTATGATGAGGCAGCATGAGGAGTTTGCAGATCGGTACTTGGAAACTGGAGGCCTCTGCTCTCAGCAGCGTCCAGTTCCTTCTCTGGGAAGCACTGGGGGTGACAGTCCTGCAGGTCAAGGAGCTGCCAGCACAGGGCAGCTGAAACCAGGGCGGGTGGACAGACTGGCTGTCCTCAGTCCGCACAAAGGGACTGTCTCTTTGCCTCTCAGGGCCCACCTGATGGCACCTGCAGTGCAGCAGGAATGGCAGTGCCAAAACCACTCCTCAGCTGTGGTGGGGCAACCGGAACAAAATACACAGAGAAAAATCCCCTCAACTCCGCTCCATAGTTGGGTGAACACGGGGTGGCAATGCTGTGAAGCCCTTTGATGCCCTGAGTGTATTTAATCCTAGATCACGCCACGTTCCTATTTCGCTACTGCTGTAGGGAAGGACTGACTCCTGCAGAGCCCACAGCAGAGTCTCCTACTCCCTGGAGCACCCTCAGCAAAAACCAACTCATGAGAGATCTACTAAAGGTCTTCGGGAAAGCAGAGAGGCCTTTTCAGTGGGGTTCCTCTGAGAAATATGTTAGGTTTTGCTCAGCAAAGTCTTGCCTAACTCTTTTCCCTCTCAGACAATCTCTGTGCCAGGAGGCACCAGATGCCAAGTGGCTACCCCTTAACCCAGTTCCTCCTCCTGGCATTGGCAGACACGCGGGAGCTGCAGGTCTTGCACTTCTGGCTCTCCTGGGCATCTCCCTGGCTGCCCTCATGGCCAACAGCCTCATCGTCACCACTGTACTGTGCGATCACCTCCTCCGCACCCCCATGTGCTTCATCCTCATAACCTCTCCCTCCTCGACCTGGGCTCCATCCCCACCATTCTCCCCAAAGCCACGCTCAGTTTCCTGTACGACCAGAGCCATCTCTTACTGAGGATTTGCTGCCCAGCACTTACTGATTCTCTTTTTCATTTCAGCAGAGTATTTTCTTCTCACTGTGATGGCTTATGACTGCTTATGAGATTTGCCATCTACCTCGCCAACCTGACAGCCTGCAGTTGTGCGTGAGGAGCTCCACAGTGGATGTCATTTCCCTCAGCTTTACAAAACTCTGGCCATGGTCTCCCTCAGTGTTGTTCTGCCCAAGTGAGGCCATGACACTCTGGGTGCGAACAGAAAGAGATGAGTAAAACACCAGCTGGATGGTCAGGCTGAGAGAGCAGTGGGGAAGGGCTCACACCCCACCTGGAGGCCACTGGGACATACTGGGGCAGTGTGGGCAGCACAGGGGACTCTCCTGATTACAGTTTAAGAGCTGTACACATGACCCAGTGGAGGCAACTCTCACAGTGTCTGTCGGTGGCACCAAACTGAGAGGAGCATCCCTGTGCCCTAGGGATGCCATGGAGGGGAACCCTGGCAGGTGGGGTGGCCGCCCTGGCAGGAGCTGCACAGATGCAGGACGGACCAAGGGCAGAGCCTGCACCTCCCTCGCATGGACTAACACCCTGCAGCTGCAGGGCCTGGGACCTGCCTGGCTGGGCAGTGTCTGTGCAGAAAAGGCCCTGCTGGTGCTGGGGGACAGAAGGCAAAACACAATCCCAGCCCGTGACCTGGTAGCAGAGGCAGCCAGCCGTGCTCTGGAGCGTATGAAGAGGTGCCTTGACAAGGCAGTGAGGGAAGTGATTGTGTCCCCACGCTCATCCCTCGTTAGACCCCCTGTCCGTGACTGTGTTCATTTTTGGGCCCTGACTGTGGAGGGAAGCGGGGAGGGAGCGGCTGGGTGGCTGCTGGGCTTTTGGCCAGAGACAAGCCTTGACAGCAAGGAAGATGTGTATAATTCGGAGGGAGTTGAGGAAGGAAGGGAGGCAACAGAAAGTCCCCAGGACTTGGAGGGCCACGGTTTCATATCTTTGGCAAACCCCATTCAGAATATGCTGGGAAGTGATGCTGACATTCCGAACCAACAAGGTCCATGGGCAGGCAAAGCTGTGCCTGTTGTTGTGACCCTAAGGAGACCCACACGCCTCTCTAAGGTGACCTGCACACCTACGGCATAGATCATGCTGGGGCTGAATCTCTTGCCTGGCTTCAATGGCCCCCCGAAGCCATGGACAAAGCTTTGGGTGGAGGCCCCAGGTGAGGCTGGTCAGGGCCAGGAAGGCCTAGGGATGCTCTCAGGGCCCTGCCCCCATGGGATCCCACCTGCCAGTGCCCTCAGCAGGCCAGGTTCTCCTTCCCTCCTGCCCTGGGCTGTGCTCTGCTGCTCCTTTTCCTCACTTACCTGGGCATCAAGGACACCACAATTTCATAATCACTACAATCAAGACTGGCACTGCTATTCACATCCCTGAGCATCTTGTCCTCTTTGTGGAGACCCAGGTCCAGGTGAGCATCAGAGTGGGCAACCTGTTTGGTCTGAGGAACTTGCCCACAAGCCCCTGGACTCTTGGCATCCTTGCTTACCTGTCCTGTGAACACCAAGGAGACTGATTCCCCCAGAATAAACCAGACTATCTCACCCATTGTTTCTCCTGCCATAGTATCTCACAATCCAAACATTTTTTTAATTGGCAATAAATTAATCTTTGCCAAGGCAACACATCTCTGGACATGAAAAGAATCATTAAGAGATTTCTTTGTCTTTATCTTGACCCATGAGCATTGCTGGTTTATTTTCTTCCTTTGTCCTGTTGAGTCAGTGCAGCGAATGAGCAGCTGAATGTTTGTCTCACCATTGGTCAAGGTTAACCCTCCACAGGACCACATCAGGACTGCTGAGCCCACAATGGGGCTCCCCAGCACAAGCGAGACCCTGACACATCACAGCAAGTCCTGCAGAGGCCAGAAGGATGGTTAGGACCTGGAGCATATTATGGGCAAAGGGAGGCTGAGAGAGCAAGAGTATTATTTGAGAAATTGTTCTGAGTGAAAGACTGGAGCGCTGGACCCAGGCCAGCTGGTGGGATCTCAATCAATATTTGTTAGAACACCATGCCATGAGAACGTGATCTGTTGGAGGTGTCTGACAATGGCCTTCCCTGAGAGACCAATGTGGCAAGAGCTATGGGACTTGTGTGTAACAAGTGTCAGTAGGAAAGTGGCTCCCTTTATATTTAGAAATGGTGATGGAGTTGTGTATCACTGGGCAACGGAGGAGGACAGAGGTGGCCATGCAGCAGTGGTCCCTAATGAGGGCTGGGGTATATGACCAGGCTTGGAAATGAGCAGTGTTTGGGAATTTGTGGGGAAAATTTCCCTTCTGCAGCTTTCTGAGGGTGTGCAGGGAACACGGCACAGATCTGGCCCCTCAGTCCCACTCCTTTGGTGCCTTGCTTGCTTCACCATGACCCCTGGGTCTGCACCAGGACACCCTGCTGTGTGCCCCCACCCTGCACACCCACACAGCTGAGCTCTCACTGGTGTTTCCCTCTCCCTGGCCCTTCCCAGCCCAGCCCCCCCCCAGCTCTGCCCACCTCCCCTGCCCTCTCCCCAGCCCAGGCAGACACAGCAGCCCACGCGGGGCTGGCCCCATGCAAGTGCCCACCCAAAGGGGGCTGCAGAGCTCTGGGCACTCACCCCATGGCCATAGACCATCACAAGGGCACAGCAGATGCTGGTGGGCAGAGAGGGGTCTCCTCCTGCCAGTCAGCCCCAGGGCTGGCACCAGCCATGGCATGAGGACACAGAGGTCATTGCCTCCCTCTGTCTGCTGCTCCTCTCTCACAGGGACCCTGCTTGCCCACTCCTGGCAGCCCCTCGGGGCCAGTCCCTGTCCCCAGCACCAGGCTGCTGGCCTGGGGGCTCCCCAGGCACCTCCTGCTGCACCAGGGACACAGCAGCCTGCCCCAGCTGGGGCATCCACAGAGACACCTGCTCTTGCCCAGGGATGTGGTCTCAGGCATGGCCCTGAGCAGGCGGTGCTGCTGTGCAGGGCAGCGGTGCCTGAAAGCCCAGGGAGATGGTCCCAGGCACATCCCTCTTGGTCACCCACCATTCCCATGGGCACTGGGCCCCCACACGCCAAGGCTCAACACAGGCCCATGCCCTAACGCGTTGCCCCATGCCCTCCTCCCCTGAGCCATGGGGAACCCAAGCCCAGCAGCATGGTCTTCTGGGGGCAATTCCTGCAGCCTGTTCCTGAGCTCAGCTTTGGAAGAAGAGACCAACCTCCAGATATAGGCATTGAAAAAACCCACCCTTTTATTACTGAGATGTGACACAGGAGTATATATGTACCATCCTCCCTGGCGCATGTACAAAGGCCTCTGGGTCAGGGAGGCTGGGTTCGTGCTTTTGGGGAAGGGGAGTGAGGAAATACATTGAAGTAAAACCATGATTGTCATAGATGGAATGTTAAACACACATGATGTCCTATACGTGACTTGAAAATACCTTGTAAAGAGCCACAGTCAGTTCATTGCCGCTGAGAGACACCTGACTGCATCAGCTTCTTCAGTGCGTCCTTCAGCTCCTGGTTCCTCATGCTGTAGATGAGGGGGTTCAGTGCTGGAGGCACCAACGAGTACAGGACTGAGACCGCCAAGTCCAGAGATTTGGAGGAGACGGAGGGGGGCTTCAGGTGGGCAAACATGGCAGTGCTGAGAAAGAGGGAGACCACGGCCAGGTGAGGGAGGCACGTGGAAAAGGCTTTGTGCCGTCCCTGCTCAGAGGGGATCCTCAGCACAGCCCTGAAGATCTGAACGTAGGACAGCATGATGGAAACAAAACAGCCAAATGCTATGAAGGCACTAACCACAATAAGCCCCACTTCCCTGAGGTAGGTGTGTGAGCAGGAGAGCTTGAGGATCTGTGGGATTTCACAGAAGAACTGTCCCAGGGCATTGCCGTGGCAGAGTGGCAGTGAAAAAGTATTGGCCGTGTGCAGCGCAGCATAGAGAACATCACTACCCCAGACAACAGCTGCCATGTGGACACAAGCTCTGCTGCCCAGCAGGGTCCCGTAGTGCAGGGGCTGGCAGATGGCCACGTAGCGGTCATAGGCCATGACAGTGAGGAGAAAATACTCAGTTGAAATGAAAAATAAAAAGAGAAAAGCTTGGGCAGCACATCCTGCATAGGAGATGGCCCTGGTTTCCCACAGGGAATTGGCCATGGCTTTGGGGACAATGGTAGAAATGGAGCCCAGGTCAAGAAGGGACAGGTTGAGGAGGAAGAAGTACATGGGGGTGTGGAGATGTTTGTCACACACTACGGTGGTGATGATGAGTCCGTTGCCCAGGACGGCAGCCAGGTAGATGCCCAGGAAGAGCCAGAAGTGCAAGAGCTGCAGCTCCCGCGTGTCTGCCAATGCCAGGAGGAGGAACTGGGTGATGGAGCTGCTGTTAGACATCTTCTGTTTCTGAACACAGGGACCTGTTGAAGGACAAAAGGCAGGGACAATTTAGGAGAGACTTCTTTGAGCCAAGTGAAAGCCGTTTCTCCTAGATGCGCCCCCGCTGCCCCATGTCCCCCCCTCTGCCGTTCCTAGGAGAGCTCCCTTCCGAGCCGTGGCTGGAGCTGTGCTGAGTGCTGGCCGAGTGTGCTGTGAGGAGCAGGGGCTGTGCCCGCTGGCTGCCCAGCAGTGAGCCCTGCTCTGCAGCAGGGGCTTCATGGGAACCCTGGGGGCAGGGGCCAGTCCTGGCCTTGCACTGGCTCAGCCCAAACTGCTCCCAGCGCAGAAGGGCCTGTCAGCATCGGCTCTGCCCGTGCTGAGCAACGGCCATGGCCAGAGTCAGGTCAGGAGGGCTTTGTGCTGTGCTCAGGGAGAGCAGGGTGAGTGCTGAGAGGAAAGGGCACTGTCTGTGCCTGAGGGCAGAGGCAGGGACTCTGGTGAGTCCCTCCAGCTCCTTCTCAGCTGCCCCGCACTTGCAGCTTTCTGTGATAGAGTCCAATTACACTGACATGTGTCCTGGTTTAACCCTGGCTGGAAATTATGTACCACAGGGATGCTCACTTACTCCCCCCTCACCCATAGGTATGAGGAGAGGAATCAGAAAGGAATGTAAATCTTGAAGTTTGAGACGAGAAAAAAATCATAAATGCAGTAGAATAAAAATGAAATTACAATAACAATAATGAGAATGACAGTTATAATGAGAGGGAGGTAGTCGGGGGTAATAAAATCCAACAAGAAAGGAAGAAGAAAGGAAGGAAGAAAGGAAGAAAGGAAGGAAGGAAGAAGGGAAGGAAGGAAGGAGGGAAGGAAGGAAGGAGGGAAGGAAGGAAGGAGGGAAGGAAGGAAGGAGGGAAGGAAGGAAGGAGGGAAGGAGGGAAGGAGGGAAGGAGGGAAGGAGGGAAGGAGGGAAGGAAGGAAGGAAGGAAGGAGGGAAGGAAGGAAGGAGGGAAGGAAGGAAGGAGGGAAGGAAGGAAGGAGGGAAGGAAGGAAGGAGGGAAGGAAGGAAGGAGGGAAGGAAGGAAGGAGGGAAGGAAGGAAGGAGGGAAGGAAGGAAGGAGGGAAGGAAGGAAGAAAGAAACAAAGAAGGAAAGAAGCAAAGAGAGAAAGAAAGAAAGAAATGAAGAAAGAAAGAAAGGAAGGAAGGAAGAAAGGAAGAAGGGAAGACAGTGATACACAATACAGCTGCTCATCACCCACTGACTGATGCCCAGCCAGTCCCCAGCATCGACTGGCAGACCCCAGCAAACCCCACCAAGTTCATATACTGAGCATGAACATGTTGCATCACCTATAAACAACCAAAAATATCAGTGCATTTTCAAAATTGTTCTCAAAAGTCCTTCCCACTTAGATGAAAATTAACTCTATCCCAGCCACAACCAGGACACTTTGTTACCCTAAAAAGCAAGCAGACACTGCTGAAGAGCAGAGGGATCCACTACAGAGCACAGAATGGCTCGCCCTTTCTCAAAGTCTCAGCACCCCGCTTCTAGCCAGGGACACCCATGGTCACAGTGTGCCCTGGAAGCAGCGTGCAGCTTGGGTGGACACCCCAAGCAGGTGACCGAGGGTCCTGATTACGGTAATTGTTAAAGGAGAGCCAGCTCCTTCCCCAGCATCACACACTGCATTGCCCACAGCTTCACAGATTAGAGGAAACATGGGACACCTCCTTGCTGTGCTCACATCGGCACAGGAGGACTCACAGGGTCTGTGCCTGAGCCTGCAGCTGAAACTCCCATTCCAACCGAGCCGGTCAGTTATCCCAAAATCATCTGAGCAAAGCCAGGAGAGAGACAGATGGGCACACTGGAATGCCTTTCCCTTCTCAAGCCCTGCACAGCACCTCCCAGACCAGAGCAATGCAGGACAGCCACGCTCAACGCCTGCAGCTGTCCCTGCCAGCAGCTCTTTCTCTGGCCCCACGGCTCTTCCCTGCCAGCGCTCACAGAGCCCAGCTCAGCCCCTGTGTGCCCAGCTCTGCCCTGCAGCCGCTCTCTGCCTGCAGGCCTGAAAGAACAGCTCCCCCAGAGCCTGAGGGAAAAGGAGAGCTGATGCTGCTTTGATCTGGATGCTGCTGCAGAGGGAAGGCACTTGCTGACCTTCCTCATAAACATCACTGTGATGCTCTGAGAGTCTCTGCCCCTGCTCTGACCTACACAGTTCAGATTCCATTCCTACCAAGATGAGCAAGATAAAAATGGAAGCAGAGATTCAGGCAAGAAGAGACTCCAGCAGAAAACCCCTGCCGTGAGTGTGCTCATGAGAAGTCGCCTTGGAAATGAGGTGGGCATGAGCAGAAGCTGCGAGCAGCCCTGACCAGTGCAGCACCCACTCAACAGCACGAGAACATTGCCCTGACAGGGTTCGCTCCTTCCACCTACAGATTCTCCCCGCAGCCGCACGGGAGCCCCCCGGCAGGCTGAGAGCTGCCCCTGGCAGGCGGCAGAGCCCCTGCCCCAGCACACAGCCCCCTGGGCTGCAGGGACCCTGCTGGCAAGGACAGCCCTGGGCACCCCTGCCTGCACAGCCACCTTCACAGCCCTGCAGCCGGCCCTGGCACAAGGCAGCCCACATGCCCTGGCCCTCCCACGCTGCAGCAGGGAAGCCCTGCTCTGCAGCACACTGGCCTCCTCCACAGCACAAGGCTCCCACACGGTCCCACAGGCTGGGGGGGGCCCAGCTGCTGCAGACCCGGCTAGGAACTGCAGAGGCATTGCCCTGCAGCCACACACTTACCGGCTCCAGGGCTCTGCAGATTTCTCCAGCAGGGAGCTCTCAGCAGCCTCCCACCAAGGGCTGCTTTTGAGCTCTCCCTGCCTCCCTCCTCTGCCCCTCTGGGCTCCCTCCAGCTGTCCCTGGGGCTGCAGGGGAACCTGCTGGGCAGCAGGATGAGGCAATCCCTCATGGGCCTTGCCTCACCTGGGGGGACACACTTATTTCCAGCTGTGGCAATTCTCTTAATAGAAAAAGTTTTGTGCAGGAGTATCAACTTTTGTTAACCCATTACTAGAGAGGACACCAGGAAGACTGCAGCAAAGGATCCAAGTACTCCTAAAAGAGCGTGTGTGCATGTGTGTGTCTGGTGGTTCTGCAGGCAGGGCGGGGAGGATGTCTTCAGTGCTTCAGTAAGCCCTGCAGAGCCCATTTCAGCACTTCACTGCACAGTCCGAGGGCTCAAGACTCAGCTCTCCCTTGCCCAGGCCATGTCTCTGCTCTGAAGCAAAGCCTTTGCACCCCCGGGCTCGGGGACACTTGGTACCAGGTTGCCTTATGGCCAGGCAGAGCTGGGCTGGTGCCACAGCTGGGGGGCTTCAGCCCAGATGTGCAGCAGTGCCCTCAGCCAGGGGCCCACGCAGAGGCAGCTGCAGCCCGTCCTGTTGCAGACAGAGCTGTGACCCTGAGGGAACCAAGTGCCAAGGCAGGTGGCAGAGCTCAGCACAGCTGCTCGGCAAGGACAGCAGCCTCCAACAGCCCAGGCATCCACCACGCGGTTTAGACCGGTGAGGCAATTCCAGGGCACCCGAAGGAGCGTTCCCTCCTTCTGCACAGGCCACAGCCTGCCAGTGTGTGACCTGGGGCCTGCACTCTGCTGCTCTCCTGCCTCACTCCCCTGGGAGATGAGACTCCACCATTTCTTTGCTTCTAGTACCAAGGTGGACACGAATGATGCAGGGTTTCAGATCCAGGGGAGCATCACAGCTGCTGGCCCATCTGGCAGCTGTGCTAGAACGCTGATGCAAAGAACCTGCAGACACCTAAACGTGCATTGTCGCTGCGCTGCCCTGTGGCTGTCAGCGGGCGGTTACTTGACCACTGGCTTGCAGGATCCCACCAAGCCTCTGTCTCGCTGCTCCCCTCCTTCTTCACTCACCTCGATGTCTGTAGGGCTGTTCTCTCACATCATTCTCACTCCTCTCCCTTTCTGTTTTGTCTTTTCTGCCATAGGGTATCACAGAGGTGCCACTAGAATTGCTTATTGGCTCAGGTTTGGGCAGGGGCTGGTCCATTTTGGAGTCAAATGAAAGTGGCTGTTATGGCCATGGAGTCAGCTCTGGATCTCTTCTTACCTTTGCCAGCCTACAAACACCTCCAAACCACTCCCAAACCCTTGCCATGTAAACCCACAGGATCTCTAAATTCCCCAATATGATGTGAGGTTATTGATCCTAAGGCTTCCTCACGCTGCTTAAATAAGACTTTTCCCTTTCCTCTCCCTGATTTAGGTTATTTCAGAGCAGTTACCCTGAAGCACACCTGTGTCACCAGGGCCAAGCTCAGACATGTAACAACAAAAATAATAATGGGTACCAAGTGTCCAAGGTCACACGCAAGCAAAATATTTTGCTGCAGAGCATCCTGGGGTGGTGGGCAGAGGTCACTGTGAAGGTGAAATGAGATGTCCCTAAGGAGAGCAATCCATGCTGTCCTTGGGACCAGAGACACGCAGGGCTGGACTGTGCAGTGCTGCAGGAGAAGGCATTGCTGCCAGTGATGCCTCTGTAGCCCCAGTGGACATGTGGTTCCGGTGAACCTTATACCCAGAAAGGACAAGGTGCTTTTGATTGTGTCCTTGACCATGGACATCCCGTGAGGCAGGGACACTCTGAAAATCATTGGTCTGTTTCTCTATTGCCTCACCACAGGGGTGACTTTCAACAGTGCTGGCTAACTGGGGAGGCCCAAGAAGGCTGAATGTTAGTCACGTGCTGCCCACCTACAAGAAGGGCAGGAGGGAGGATGGGGATAACTACAGGCCTGTCAACCTGATCTTAGTGCCAGGGAAGGTTGTGGAGCTGATCATCCTGAGCGCCACCACACAGGAGGTGCAGGAAAACCAGGAGGTCAGGACCAGCCAGCATGGATGTATGAAAGGCAGGTCCTTTGTGAGGAATCTGATCTCCTGCTGGGACAAGGTGACCTGCCTAGTGGATGAGGGAAAGGCTGTGGATGCTGTCTAACTGGACCTTAGGAAAGCCTTTTGGCTGCATCTCCCACTGGATTCTCCTGGAGAAACTGGCTGCTCATGGCTTCGGTGGGTGTTCTCCACGCTGGGCTCGAGCTGGCTGGACACCCAAGCCCCAAGAGGGGGAGTAAATGGAGTGAATTCGGGTGACGACGGCCCATAAGGAGTGGTGTTCCCCAGGGCTCAGTGTTGGGGCCAGTCCTGCTTCAGAACTTTATTAATGATCTGGCTTGAGTGCACCCTCAGTGAGTTTGCATACAACACCAAATTGGGTGGCAGTCTTGATCTCCATGAGGGCAGTAAACCTCTGCAGAGGGATCTGCACGGGTTGGATCATTTGGATGAGTCCAGTTGTATGAAGTTCAACCAGGAGAAGTGCCAGTTCTGTACGTGGGTCACAACAGCCCCCCACAACGCTACAGGCTTGGGCCAGAGTAGCTGGAAGGCAGCCTGGTGGGGAAGTACCCTGAGGGTGCGGGTTGACAGATGGTTGAGCATGAGCCAGCAGTGTGCCCGGGTGGCCAAGAAGGCCCATATCATCGTGTCTGCTATCAGAAACAGTGTGGCCAGCAGGACCAGGGCAGTGATGGACCCCCTGTACTCGGCACTGCTGAAGCCACACCTTGAACACTGTGTTTCCATTTTGGGCCCCTCACTGCAAGAGAAACGCTGAGGATCATGTCCAAGAAGGGCAACAAAGCTGGTGAAGGGTTTGGAGCCCTGGTCTGTTGATGAGTGTCTGAAAAGACGGTTTTCTTTTGAAAAGTGGTTTTACTCTGGAGAAGAGGAGACTCAGGAGAGATCTTACTGCTCTCTAGAGTTACCTAAAGGAGGTTGTAGATGAGTGGGGGTAGGTCTCTTCTGCCACATAACAAGTGACAGAACAAGAGGAAATAGCCTCTAGTTATACCAGGAGAGGTTTAGATTGCATATGAGGAAAAACATCCTCACTGCAAGGATGGTCAGGCATTGGAACAGGCTGCCCAGGGAGCTGGTGGAATCACCAGCCCTGGAGGTCTTTCAGAAATACACAGACACAGTGCTTCGGGACGTGATTTAGTGATGGAATTGGCTGTCCTGAGGTAATGGTTGAAGTTGATGGTCTTTAAGGTCTTTTCCAACCTCAATGATTCTGTTCCTATGCTTCCGTGATTTATTGCAGGCCTACCTAGACACGTTGCTGAGCAAGCTGGTCTAGGTCACCCTGCTTCAGTTGGAGGGCTGGATACAATGATCTCCAGAGGTCAGTCTACCCTGGAAAAAAAAGCCATAGAGCTATAAGAGCATATATAAAGAATGTCAACTCAAATACAGAAGTTCATGTGAAGAATATTTCTCCACTCAAATGGCTTGTGGGAAATGCATTTGAAAAATCTGAAAGAAACAAGGCTGCTTTTCTGTGGCCAGGTCATGGGTTAGAATGAGGGTGACAGAGGGGTGTGTTATGAGGAGGACAGCTGATTCTCAGGAACTCCTCATGCAGGAGAACATGCCTGGCTGTGAAGGGGCCTGTGAGGTCAGTTCTGTCTCTGGAGGTGACAGGCCAGCATCAGGAACGTGGCTGGGACAGTCCCTCTGCCAAGGGACCCCATAGGCCCCATCCAGGACAAGGGCTGGGGTACAGGCTGTCATGTCCATTTTGCCTGTGGACATGAGAGGACAGCAGCAGGCATGTGGCTTGGTCACGTCTCTGGGAGAAGCTAAAAGGCCAGCAGCAGCCATGTGGTTCAGAAGACCATGTGGAGGTGACTTCACTTTTTTGAGGGGAAAGACCACCAAAAATAGCTATTGAGTTATGTTCCCTGCTTGGAGGGCAGTTCCTGAGGTGGTAAAGCTTTCCTGGGTAGTGGGAAGAAAGAGGAGAGGGAAAAGATTTCACAAAGTGTAATGTTGCAAATGGAGAGTGGCTATCGGGAGGAAGAACTGTCACTTCAAGGGTCCTGCTGCGGTGCCAGAGCTCAGCCAGAGGGAGCCTGGATCAGCCCATGGTTTGTGTTTCAAGGAACAGCCGGTGAGAGTGGAGGTACCTCAGCGAAGGTATGGCAATGTTGGGGTGAGAGCAAGGCAGGGCAGCGAGATGGTGCCTACAGCCTGCAGGGCAACAGGGGCAGGGCTCCAACCATGTAGGACAGCCTGTGGTGGAGAGGGCAAAGGGTGCTGTCAAGGCTGGAAGGCACCAGTAGAACCCAGGTCTGTGTCCCCTTGGCTGTGGCAGCTGTCTCTGCCTCTGAGGGTCATGACAAGACATGATGTCCTCACGGCACGGGGGCATCGTTGCCTCCTTGCAGCCCCATGGGGAAGCTGGAAGTTGCTGTGCCATTGCTGTCCTTCACTTGGCAAATCCCCATGAGGTCTATTGCCACAACTGAAGAGTTGCCCATAGGGAATATTAGAGACACTACTGAAAGACAGTCCAATTTTTCCACTCTGAACCTTAAAGCAGAAGCTACATAGGTAGAATGGATTGGAGTAATCACAGAGGAAGAGGAGAAAGGCATCTGGAGATGAACTTCTTAACCCATAGCTGTAAATCAGGAAACCAGGACGTCAGCATATTCCAAATCTCTTCAATTTCATAGAAGGTGTGAACTTCCTGGGACTCATGACAAATATTAGGATGCTTCCAAATTTCTTTTATCTCTAGAAATTCTCCCACTTTGACCTAATTATACACAACAACTGAGGTATTCTCTGAGGTTTGCCCTCTGATGCCAGAGTTCACCCAGAGGCAGCCTGGCTTGTCCCATGGCTTTAAGTCTCAAGGAAGAAGCAGGGATGAGGGGAGAAACTTCAGAAAAGGCAGAGAAATGCGGGTGTGAGGGCTGGGTGGGAAAGCAAGGAAGATGCCAACCCCCAGAGTGGAAAGAGGTGCCACATGGACAGTGTAGGGCAACTTGCAGTGGAGATGGCCCAGGGCTGCAGCAAGGCTGAATGGCCCCACAGGGGGCTGAGGCCTCTGTCCCCCTGGCAATGGCAGTTGCCCATGTCACCAAGGGCTGTGACAGGAAACTTGATTTGGAGGCTCTTATGTTCTGCCCTCCAAGAGCCTGGGGGTCAGGGCTGGGTCTTTCTGCTTCATAAAAAAATCTAAATGTGTTTTGCAGCATTACAGCCACCGACACAGTACCTTTGCCTACCTGCAGTTCTGGCCTCTAATTAGCTACTCTAACGAGTCCATGGGGACGCTTTGTCAGCAATGGCCCTCAGCGGGACCCATTCATGCTTCATGGCATTTTGAGTGTTTCTTCTGACTTGCATTCCTTGAGTGGTTGGTTCAGTCTTCTCTCAGTAGCTCAGGTTCATGGAAGGAGCCCCAAGTGCCTTAAAGAAGTTATTTACAGTTTTATAATTTCCTTCAGATGTTGAAGACCTGTGTAGCTAAAATGAGCTTTTTCATGGTGTAGTTAAAAGGGAAGACTTTGAAGCGCACCAGATGATAATTCCTTTATTTATTTCATAGGTTATATTTTGCTACTTTTTAGGCTAGAGGGGAGGTTCTAGCAGCATTCTCCAAGTGATAATGATGCAGAGGATCTCCTCAGCAGTTCTGGACTGGTAGGAAACGCAGTCCCTTGAGGTCTGACACCGGATGGACAACCTTGCTCTGACTGTCCCCAAGACCACCCTTTTTCTCATTGTCCCCTGGGACTCACATCCCTTCTCCTTACGTCAGACTTCTCCCCTCAATTCTGCAGGTGGGTGCTGCAGCTCCTCTGCACCATCCCCACCAATTTGCCTTAGAGCACTGGCTGCACACCGGTACAGAAGAATTATTCAAATCTGCAAGCAATGTGAAGAATGATCAAGTGGCATAAATAAGCCAACACCCTCCACAAGCATATGCCGAGTCCAAGCTGTCTCTGATGAGGTGCCTTTCCGCAAGGGACACTCTCATGAGAAATCTTTTAGGTGCTAGATACAGAAATATAGATCTAAACACAAGGGGAGAGTTGGGTAAGGAGACAGTTCGGCTGCAGGAAGACATGCAAGCTTTTCCTTCCTGAAGTAAAAACAGCAGCACAGGTGAGAGGTACCGAAAAGACCAAAGAGTAAAGGGAGGAGAAAACTGGTGAATAACTGAAAGAGCCTTTGCTGAGACAGTCTGCTGAAAAGATGACTTCAGAAGCCGTCACTGTCTCCTGCTCAGGTGCAAATATGTTAAAGATGGGAAATGTAAGGACAGGTGGTATAATTATAGTAATAATGGTGAAGTTCTGGTATAAAATCAATATTTCCTTGAAGTATCGCTTTTGAAAGCTCCTTGAATTGGCAGAGGTCACATGTGAGAAAGGACAAGTAAATGTTGCAACTGTCTTGGAAGGAGTCCAGAAGTGCAGCTCCATGAGTGGTGTGAAGGGTGGTGAGGGGTGTGCCACCAGTTAAGAGTCCCCTTGAGTGACATTTCTGGCACCTGAGCGGGTAACTGTCCAGGTGGATTTCCCAAGGGTAACTCCTGCCTCGCCAACCTGACAGCCTGCAGTTGTGCGTGAGGAGCTCCACAGTGGATGTCATTTCCCTCAGCTTCAGCAAAACTGTTGTCATGGTCTCCCTCAGTGTTCTGCCCGAGTGAGGCCATGACACTCTGGGTGCGAACAGAAAGAGATGAGTAAAACACCAGCTGGATGGTCAGGCTGAGAGAGCAGTGGGGAAGGGCTCACACCCCACCTGGAGGCCACTGGGACATACTGGGGCAGTGTGGGCAGCACAGGGGACTCTCCTGATTACAGTTTAAGAACTGTACACATGACCCAGTGGAGGCAACTCTCACAGTGTCTGTCGGTGGCACCAAACTGAGAGGACCATCCCTGTGCCCTAGGGATGCCATGGAGGGGAACCCTGGCAGGTGGGGTGGCCGCCCTGGCAGGAGCTGCACAGATGCAGGATGGACCAAGGGCAGAGCCTGCACCTCCCTCGCATGGACTAACACCCTGCAGCTGCAGGGCCTGGGACCTGCCTGGCTGGGCAGTGTCTGTGCAGAAAAGGCCCTGCTGGTGCTGGGGGACAGAAGGCAAAACACAATCCCAGCCCGTGACCTGGTAGCAGAGGCAGCCAGCCGTGCTCTGGAGCGTATGAAGAGGTGCCTTGACAAGGCAGTGAGGGAAGTGATTGTGTCCCCACGCTCATCCCTCGTTAGACCCCCTGTCCGTGACTGTGTTCATTTTTGGGCCCTGACTGTGGAGGGAAGCGGGGAGGGAGCGGCTGGGTGGCTGCTGGGCTTTTGGCCAGAGACAAGCCTTGACAGCAAGGAAGATGTGTATAATTCGGAGGGAGTTGAGGAAGGAAGGGAGGCAACAGAAAGTCCCCAGGACTTGGAGGGCCACGGTTTCATATCTTTGGCAAACCCCATTCAGAATATGCTGGGAAGTGATGCTGACATTCCGAACCAACAAGGTCCATGGGCAGGCAAAGCTGTGCCTGTTGTTGTGACCCTAAGGAGACCCACACGCCTCTCTAAGGTGACCTGCACACCTACGGCATAGATCATGCTGGGGCTGAATCTCTTGCCTGGCTTCAATGGCCCCCCGAAGCCATGGACAAAGCTTTGGGTGGAGGCCCCAGGTGAGGCTGGTCAGGGCCAGGAAGGCCTAGGGATGCTCTCAGGGCCCTGCCCCCATGGGATCCCACCTGCCAGTGCCCTCAGCAGGCCAGGTTCTCCTTCCCTCCTGCCCTGGGCTGTGCTCTGCTGCTCCTTTTCCTCACTTACCTGGGCATCAGGGACACCACAACTTCACAGTGACTACAACCAAGGTGGCACTGCTATTCACATCCCTGAGCATCTTGTCCTCTTTGGGGAGTCCCAGGTGCAGATGAGCATCAGTGTGGGTGGCCTGGTTGGTCTGGGGAACTCACCCACAAGCCCCTGGGCTCCTGGCATCCTTGCTTACCTGTGCAGTGATCACCAAGGAGACGGATTCCCCCAGAAGAGACAGGCTCTGTGATCCACAGGTTTCCTCAGGTCATTTCAAGCAGACATTGTTCATGCCTCACCCTGACTGTATGACCTGTCACTCTGTCCTGGCTCAGGCTGGCATGGAGTGCATTTTCTTCACAGCAGCCCTTCTGGTGCTGTGCTTTGCATCTCTTCCTAAGGCAGCGCTGACCACACACCAGTGCTTTGGTCACCGCTGCAGAGTAATCACCAAGGCTTCTCTTTCTCACACTCTGCCTGCGCTACAAGGAGACTGGGGGGACGCAAGGAGCTGGGGCAGCTGACCCCCAGTGACCACAGGGATATTGCATATAAAAGGATTTGGGTGCTGGACTGGGCAAAACCACAACTAATTCCTCCCTCAGTGCCACCCTGGCTGCTCTCCCCTTTGATCCACACTCAAGCTCTCACCCAACCTCATTGCCTGTCCAATACAAGAGCTCCATGTATCTGAGCTGCCCTGACCTCACACAGAGCGTCCCCCTCCCCTCATCTTTCCACAAGGTCTCCCCTACAGACCTTGTGTCTCCATCCACCGCCAAAGGCGTGGGAGCTGCCCTGCCCCTCCTCAGCGCTTACGGCACTGATGTCACAGCTCTGTGGTGGCACAGGGGGCTCCTGCTGCCCGCGCCCCAGGCGGTGGGCTCTGGGGCCCATGTGGGCTGCAGCACCTCAGGGGTGGCACCAGGGCCAAGGGCAGGCTTGTCACACGGACACCGGTACCCAGGGATGGGAGCCCTTGTGTGGGAGGGGTTTGCTGCCCAGCAGAGGATGCTGGAGCGGGTGGCAGGGGGCAGCAGAAGGATGAAGGACGTTCCCACCACGAGAGCAAGGGCTGCAGTCCCCGAGGCCAGAGGGCAACAGGCCTGGGCTGCGCAGCCCTGGCAGGAGAGGGCTTTGCTCTCCCAGGTGACTCTGTAGCACCCTGCGGCCTGTGCCAGAGCTGAAGCTCATCTCCAGGATGGGCAAGATGCTGCTGCTGGTGCTGAGCGAGCCCCTGGGGGAGGCCAGCCCGTGATCCAGCCCTCCTGGGGCTATCCTGCTGGTGGCAGGCCGGCCAGAGAGCAGCTCTGCAGAGAAGGACCTTTGGGTGCCAGAGGACAAGCAGCTGAGCAGGAGCCATCGATGCACCCTCATGGCAAAGGCCAACGGCCCCCTGGGCTGCATTAGGAAAAGCATCGCTGGCTGATGGGGGGAGGTGACCCTTCCCCTCCTCTCAGCACTGCTGAGGCCACATCTGGAGGGCCGTGTCCAGGGCTGGGCTTCCCAGAGCAAGGGAGTTGTTGACCTACTAAAGTCCTGCAAAAGGCCACCAAGCTTCTTGAAGGGACTGGAACATGTCTCCCAGGAAGACAGGGTGAGAGATCTACAGCTGTTCACTCTGGAGAAGAAAAGCCTCTGAGAGTCTTATTAATGTATGCAGCATTCCATGTGAGCCAAGGCAACACTTTTTGAACTGAGGATGTTCAACCACAGCAGGTAGTTGCCGAGAGTGGTTATGGAACGTCCACCCCTTGAACATATTCCAAACCTACCGAGCCAAGGCCTTGTACAACCGGCTTGAGCTGGCTGCACGTTTTAAACTAATTGGTTCTTGAAGCTAAGCCTTGCATACTAGGCAATCCCTGATTGGTGGTTAACTACCAGCAATTAACCGCAAGGTGTTACCTTTCCTTGGCGCCATCCTTGGCGCCATCCGTCTCCCGCTCCCCTGTGCTCTGCAAACATGCCTCATCATGTTAATTGTTGTCTAGACAAGCTCGAGCACATTCCCCTCAGCTAACTGATTGCCGCGCATGGTCCTGGTTTCCAGCCCGCTCCTGCATCTCCCCCTTCCTGTTGCACAAAAGAACCCCTGAAACCGAGCAAAAACAAGGCACAAGTAATAGAACAAATAAAAAACCAACTAAGACATATTATCAGTGTCAAAATAACCCACTGTCTTTGTTCCGTACAGTTTTACAATTTCCCCTTTTTGCTTTTGAACAGCTGGTACCAGGTTTGCCATGTTCTGCAGGGCCCTTGCAAACATGACAGCAACCAAGGCAATAGCAAACAAACAATACTGCCAACTGAGTGAATGGATGCCAAAAAGGCTGACATTTTCTCAGATTTTGATAACATGTTGCTGCAATGGGGCGCCTAAAATGCACGCAGCACATACCATCAAAATCCTCACAGCCATGTCCTTGAACCAACACCAAAAAGCAGTGGCAATTTTGACTCACATTCTTAACTGCCTACCAAACAAGGTGATTTAACTCTTTAATGCTTTCCCTGCTGTTACTCTGGATAAGAGAAGAACCGCTGCGACACGTTCCCATCATAGCCTCCTACTACATTAGTATCTACAGAAAGACAATTATCGACAAAGTGTAAACAATATCAGCTTCTTTTGGATTAACATTATACATAGGTGGAAGGGCACACCAAACAAGAACTGGTTCAGTCAAAAAGTTCGAAACATCGCATGCCTTCTCTGAACATACCTCTGGGGTCATTCCCCTCATTCCCTCTCTTTTTTATGCAAAGAGAAACACTTTTACCATAACAGAGAAGCCCCTATTTACATCTGAGCCCGGACACAAACCGCAGCTGTATGCTCCACCAGGCTCAGGGCAGAAATCGTTTATGCAGTTACATAGCTATATGTCACTACAAGCATGCAGACACCTATTAAACACTAGATAACCATGTTTATCTTTCCTAGTCTCCTTCACAATACCCAGCTGTTCTCTCATCTCTTGTTAGGTCAAATATTCTCCAGCTTCCTCTCCTATATCTTTCTCCAGACATTCTCTATCCTCCTCTTTTTTGCTTGTTAATTGCGACAAGGCAAAGGTTGTGTGTAGCTGGGTGACCATGACCTGATTTATGTTACAATCGACTAAACACTGAATACAGGAAAAAAAGGTATGTGAGACATAAGGCAAACATCAATAAGGTGGTTAAAGATAATTATAATAAATCCTGTAATACTTTTGAGTCATGGCCCAAAGTTTCCCAGCCGTGAGAAGAGACCAAAGGCCTCCCGCCCCTGGCTCTGTTGCAGATCTTTGTTTTAAGGCTTTTAAGTTTTGTATACTTTTGTAAATTAATTCACAGTGGTCACTCAGATTCACATAACACATCCTATCAAAGTCTTCACACTTGTGTCCCTGTGCTAATAATAAAAATCAATAGCAACTCGGTTCTGTAGCAACATATGATGGACAGAATCAACATCTGTTAATAAGCCAGGAAAAAAATAGTATTTGTGGTATTACTTTGATTAGCAAGCTAGCAGCCTAATTTACTAAGCAAGTTAAGAGCGTGTACTATTCTTACAGAAGAGATTAGAGAAGCAAAAATGTGTTATGCTGCATTCCAGAACTCAGCCTGAGAATTACAGTCTGCTGTGAGTTCTGCGTTACAATCATTTGACACATGTTGGGGTTGCGATTGTGAAAGTTGCCCGTTTACAGTTTTCATTGACATTATCACAGCTCGTTGTTTTAAAAGTAACCCTTGAGCCTCCTGATGTTCGACTTGCTGCAAAATATTCTGAAGCCAATCAATCAAGTTAGTATTAAAGTTAGTGACTCTCTAGGACCCTGCAAGACTGTGGCAAGACTCCCGCACCCTGACTGCCTTAATAGCCATTCCTTCATTTGCAAACAGTTGTCCCTGGGATACCTTGCCTGAGTCACAGAATCGGCACAGTTAATTGCTCCAGCCAACTGCTCATAGTTAACAGCAATTCCCCGATTAAGGTTTTCAGTCAAGGCCACTACACACAGCTCACAAAAATCAGATAACCACATCATATACTGTATCAGTTAGTACCATACAAAGCAGTAACTTCCAATCATGCCGTGTGAGTGTATAAGGCTCTGCCATCACTTCAAGAAGGGACATAGCAAATGTATTATGAATCCTCCCTTCCCCCACTGCTTTGCTTAACTCTGTAACAGCCTCGTATTCCACAGGCTGCCACTCTGCAGGTTGATTTGTCTGACAAAATACTGAACATGCCCTAGCCACTCCCAAAACCCATCACTTAAGTGTTTCCCACTTGCATTCCTGCCACCAATCCCTCAGACCCCCTTTCACCCTCCCCGAAAGTACAGTCAATGTATCAGGAGAGACAAGGGGATGGGGGAAAGGTCTAGCTCCTTTTCCAGATCTATAGGACCTGGATCAAAAGGTTTATCAGTGCCAATGGAATCATTGTCCGAGTTGTCCTGTTCCCGTGCTTGGTCCTGTGTTGTGAGGGTCGCTGCAGTCAGTAACAGAAGCTTTGGGGGCAGAGGAGGTGTGGACAGAATCGCCATCGCTGACGGTGTCTTGAGAAGAGCCGCGCTGTCGGTGGAATTTACAGCCTCCTCTGGTTTGGCACCGCTAGTAGAATTAGTCCACACTTGGCAAAGAGTAGTCAGAATTTGCCACCAAGATGTTAAATGCATTCCCGACACGGAGCTCCCCTCCACGGCAGCATCATACAATTGGCTGCTGTCTGTACACACTTTCATTCTTTCCAAGTCTCTAAAGTTTCTTGGCTGCTCACCTGTCTCGATGAATACAGGTGTTATCCTCGGGGTTTAGGTTGTCCGCCTGGTCCAGACAGCAAGACGATCGTTCAGCCAAGCCGTCTCCTCCGGAACGCAGCCCTCTTCCACGAGCTGGCTTTTTTCCGTCCTTATTCTTCCAAGGCTTGGGAACACCACCATAGGGGTCACCATTTGAGGAGATTGAGGCACGGACTCCCGGATCTGACTAGAAGACCCTTTATGAGTCCATATACGTCTCCTCTGGGGACGAAACCTGATTCCCCGTTACGGATTTCCCACTGCTCACCTCTCAACTCCGGAGGGATTTCTGGCCGGCTCCTGCTTCCTTTCAGCAGATCGTTCAAAGTTCTGTGGGATTCACTGCATGTCGCTCAGATAGGCGATTCGAGAGCCCTTCACGTTAGATCCTTAAACGCATCACGTCGGGGTCACCAATTTGCAGCGAATGAAGAGACGGGACGCAGCCTGATGCAAGCAAATGTCAATTTATTGTACAGAAGCACGCGTTTTTATACACTTTCAGAAGCTGCGCGTTTTAAACTAATTGGTTCTTGAAGCTAAGCCTTGCATACTAGGCAATCCCTGATTGGTGGTTAACTACCAGCAATTAACCGCAAGGTGTTACCTTTCCTTGGCGCCATCCGTCTCCCGCTCCCCTGGGCTCTGCAAACATGCCTCATCATGTTAATTGTTGTCTAGACAAGCTCGAGCACATTCCCCTCAGCTAACTGATTGCCACGCATGGTCCTAGTTTCCAGACCGCTCCTGCAACTCTGAAAGAGATGAAAGCAGAATGACAAACTACCACTTCTGCTTTTGCTGCCCTGTCGGCAGAAGTTGAAGGCGCTAGAGCAAAAGACTCTGCTACTGCTATGACATTCTCGGGAGCCTCGCTCCCAAAAGCCAAAAGAAAGGACAGGGATGCATGGTGTGTAGCAGCAGTGCGGCTAAAGCGCCAAGAGCCAAAGGAAATGAATCTGCCACCGCTTGAATCTCCCGGTCCATGTTGGAGAGAGAAATACCCGGAACGCACGCATAACGTCTCGACAGAGGACAGCTTCTATCCACCTCTGCCTCTGTCCACGCCTCCATCACCCCAATCGGCATCTGCAGAACGTCACTGTGGTTTGGAGAATGTACAGCTGCAAGATCTCATGAAAAAATTGGAGCAACTTGAGACATGGATGCTAGAATTGGCACAGCCTGCTCCTATAGCACTGCCACTATCTCCCTTCTCTATTAATCCTTTTTCACAGGGTGGAGGAGGGGAGAGTGGCTCTGGGGAGACATTAGCAGCGGGACCGTTACCACCGCTGGTTCCAATGGGAGGCATGGGGGGTAACTGTAATCCAACACGTCGATGGTGGGGAGTCATTTGGGATGCAATTATAGAGGGGCAATTTGGGCCGATGGCATTTGCTGTGATAGTAACACCACAGGGTAACGAGTGGGAACCTTTAGACTGGAAAGTAATCAAAGAAGCGGAATTAGCAGTAACACAATATGGGTTTAAATCTCCATATACTAACTCAATAATTCAGCATATTTTCACAGCAAATTTATTAACTCCATATGATGTGCGTATGGTTGCACAAGCTTTGTTAACGGCTTCTCAGCAGATACAGTTTTTTCAACGCTGGCAGGCAGCGAGTCATGCTGCTGCGGCCACGCCACGTCGGCAGGGGGATCCGCTGTTTGGAGTGAATGCCCAAATGCTTTACAGGTGCCCGCCCCTTCGCTAACCCTGAGTGGCAAGTGGGATTCCAACCCAAGGTGTTACGATTAATGCAGGAACTAGCTTCAGCCAGATTTCCTGCTGTTTTCAAAACTAGCTGTTTTTCAGTTTCAGTCAAATATTCCAATAATAATTGTATATCGTTCCAATCGGGATTGTGTTGTTTCACGATAAATTGGAACTGCCTGGTTACACTTATCGGGTCTCTTCTATAATCCTTTGCAATCTTTCTCCACTCTCCCAAATCAGCAGTGGAGAAAGGCACTTTAATTAGCATTGTTCCACCGTCTGGCCCCACCGCCTCTCGGAGGGGTGCTTGTAAAATAGTCAGGGCAGACTTCTGCCGAGTGTGGGAAGATACAGGGCTATCAGGAGGGTTAAAAGCTCCTTCCGAATCCGCATCCTTGTCCCGTGCCCGGGGGGGAGGTTTAAACAAGTCATCTAAGTCCTGTTCTGGGGCTTGGTGAACCTTGTCTGCCTTTGTACACCTCTGCCCAATGCTGCAGGAAGAACAGCATCTTTTCAATTTACTTCTACCCTCCTTATTTTCCCGCTCCAATGCGAGTACCATAGGGTCCTGTGGGGGTATTATCCCACAGTCCCTTTGCCACTCCGGATGGTTTCGCAGAGTGAAAAACATATCTGCATATGATACTTCATCCCATTTCCCTTCTCTTCTCAAGAACAGCATAAGCTGTAACAAAGTATTATAATCCAATGTTCCATTAAACGGCCACTTAACTTCGCCCTCTAACTTATACAATGGCCACCACTGATTACAATATTTAATGAGGGTCTTTTTGCTTTCTGTGCTTCCCTTCCCTACAATATCCTTCCAATGGGCGAGTATACAACCCAGAGGACTCTCTTTCAGTATCCCTCCTTGGGTGTTACCCATTTTCAATATACTCTTAAGGGATTCAAACTGACTTTTAAATTCTCTCTTTCTACGCCTATCAGCCACACTCTCACTTATTCTCACTCAATTCCACTCTCACGGACGTCCATGCACTCAGAGAAAATCACACACACATCACTTTACACAAACACTATGGTTCGACAAATTCAAATCGATAGTCTATTCCAAATGTCTTATTGCCATAACCAAAATCAATACCAAGAGAAATTTAACACAGCATCGCTCCAGTTAACAACCTTTTAGCAGCTGCAAATATCTTGTGAATTACAAGAGGCCCGCTTACCCCTCTCCTGTTTGTCCTGGCTCCCAACAACAGGATACAGCAGTTACCTTAAACTCAGTCGATCTATCCCCGAGATCGCTACCGGCCGCTCTATCGGCCAGCGAGTTTCTCAGTTACAGTCCCAAACCCAATAGGTACCTAACCAACGGGCACTATGCTGCACGCCAGACGTCTCTGCGCGATTTATCAGCAGTCCGAATATGCGTACGCTCAAGTCCCTTTGTTAAACATACCGTTAAATCCGCAGCTCCAAGAGGCTGTTGTCCACTCCCGCGGTGATCGGCCGGCAGCGGAGACTCCTCCGAGCAAAACGCTCGGGGCGCGCCTAGGAGCGTCCGCTCCGCAGTCGGTCCCGCAGCCGAGTGGAGATCCTCCTGGCTGGCTCGCCAAAACTGACGCGCGGAAAACGGACTCCACAATCCGTAAGATTGTAAAGTAGGTATGTTTAATCAGCGCTGGGCAGCACGGGGGTAGTCCCGCCAAAAATCGTGCGCGCCTGGCGCGAAAACTTGCGCGATTTTATAAGGCAACTCATTACATATTCATAACTATGTCGTAATACGCCTATACATATGCATTACCTATCCCCGCTTTGTATTAAAATTAGCTCTGCGAGTCATTTCCATATTTTTCTCTCAACTGAGTTTGCGCAGTGTCCCCTGGTGGTGGTCGTCAGGGGTCCTGAGGATGAAGGCAGGTGAGTCTTCCTCGTGACCGCTAGTTGCCCCCACACCTGGCGCAGGCTCAGTAACGTCCTGCTCTTTGTCCAAACCGCAGAACCGGCTTTGGCTTGTTCTTGCAAGGCTGTAATCTTTCTTTGGACTTATATGGTCATAAAGCTGGACTTACATGGTCATGAAGCCCTTTACTCCCGTACACCTTGTCACAGCACCCAAGCAAACCGTGTAAGATTTGGCAAACAGCTAAACAGACTATCATAGTCATTAAACTTTACAACTTTACCCTAAACAGCTAAGCAGACTATTACAATCGTTAAATCTTACAACTTTACCCTAAACAGCTAAGCAGACTATCATAATCGTTAAACTCTACCCTATCTCTTACCCCCCCCCCCTCTCTCTCACTTAAGCTAAGCATTACATGCCAGGCAATCCCTGTTTGGTTAACTACAAACAAAGGACACTTTAAGTAAATTTTTACACTCATCAATTAACAGCAAAGTGTTACTTCCCCTTGGCACCATCTGTTCCTCATCTTCTTATCTTTTCTCGGCCAGACTCATTCTGTTGGTTGTTATCTATTCACCCTCCTTATCCTCCCAGGGTCTTCATGTAAGACAGAACAATGAAAACAAAACACCCAAAAAATAAAGAGGCACCAGCCACAATAAGCCCCACTTCCCTGAGGTAGGTGTGTGAGCAGGAGAGCTTGAGGATCTGTGGGATTTCACAGAAGACCTGTCCCAGGGCATTGCCGTGGCAGAGTGGCAGTGACAGTGTATTGGCCGTGTGCAGCGCAGCACAGAGAAACCCACTGGCCCAGGCAGCTGCTGCCATGTGGACACAAGCTCTGCTGCCCAGCAGGGTCCCGTAGTGCAGGGGCTGGCAGATGGCCACGTAGCGGTCATAGGCCATGACGGTGAGGAGAGAACACTCTGCTGAAAGGAAAAAGACAATCAGGAAGAGCTGTGCAGCACATCCTGAGTAGGAGATGTCCCTGGTGTCCCAGAGGGAGTTGGCCATGGCTTTGGGGAGAGTGGTGGAGATGGAGCCCAGGTCGAGGAGGGAGAGGTTGAGGAGGAAGAAGTACATGGGGGTGTGCAGGTGGTGGTCACATACTACAGCAGTGATGATGAGTCCGTTGGCCCTGAGGGAGGCCAGGTAGATGCCCAGGGAGAGCCAGAAGTGCAAGAGCTGCAGCTCCCGCGTGTCTGCCAATGCCAAGAGGAGGAACTGGGTGATGGAGCTGCTGTTGGACATCTGCTGCCTCTGGGCATGGGAACCTGCTCAAGGAGGAAAAGTAGTGACAAGTCAGGCAATTCTTCTGTTAAGGCAAGTGAAAGCCGTTTCTCCTAGATGCGCCCCCGCTGCCCCATGTCCCCCCCTCTGCCGTTCCTAGGAGAGCTCCCTTCCGAGCCGTGGCTGGAGCTGTGCTGAGTGCTGGCCGAGTGTGCTGTGAGGAGCAGGGGCTGTGCCCGCTGGCTGCCCAGCAGTGAGCCCTGCTCTGCAGCAGGGGCTTCATGGGAACCCTGGGGGCAGGGGCCAGTCCTGGCCTTGCACTGGCTCAGCCCAAACTGCTCCCAGCGCAGAAGGGCCTGTCAGCATCGGCTCTGCCCGTGCTGAGCAACGGCCATGGCCAGAGTCAGGTCAGGAGGGCTTTGTGCTGTGCTCAGGGAGAGCAGAGTGAGTGCTGAGAGGCAAGGGCACTGTCTGTGCCTGAGGGCAGAGGCAGGGACTCTGCTCTCTCCATCCCTCTCCTTCCCAGCTGCCCGGCAATTGCTCCTTTCTTAGATGGAGAGTGATCACACTGCCATGTTACCCTGACAAGCAGCCAGGCACTGCTGAGAGCAGAGGGATCCACTGCAGAGAACAGAATGCCTCATCCCTTACCGAAGGCTCAGCACCACACTGCTATCCAAGGACACCCAGGGCTCACTGTGTGCCCTGGCAGGCACATACAGCTTGGGTGGACACCCGAAGTAGGTGGTCAAGTGTCTTGACCATGGCAAGTTCTTGCAGGAGACTCAGCTCCTTCCCCAGCCTCACAGACTGCATTGCCCACAGCATCACAGGTTTGGGGAAAGCTGGGACACCTCCTTGCTGAGGACATGTCTGCACAGGAGGACCCACAAGCTCTGCGCCTGAGCCGGCAGCTGAAACCCCTCTTGCCAGAGAGCCTGTCTGCAATGCCAATAGCATCTGAGCAAGGCCAGGAGAGAGACAAAGGGACACTCGGGAACTCCTTCCCCTTCCCCAGCCCGGCACACCACCTCCCACACAGCAGCAGTGCAGGGCAGTCACCCTCAGGCTGTGCTCAGCGAGAAATGGCACCGTGGCAGCAGGAGAGATGCACTTCATCCCTCCTGCTGCTCTGCTGGACCAGGAGCTGTTGAAACACATGGAACCAACGGTCTAAAGGCTGTGCTGGGTGGGAGAGGAGAGCAGAGGTGTGTTGCTCAGGGAAGGCACCTGCACGGCAGACCATGGCCAGGAGGTGCCCCTATCTGCCCTGCATCAGGGTCCCCCTCAGCATCTCCCCCCGTCCCTGCCCAGGGCTCTGCTGCCTGCAGCTGTCCCTGCCAGCAGCTCTTTCTCTGGCCCCAGGGCTCTTCCCTGCCAGCGCTCACAGAGCCCAGCTCAGCCCCTGTGTGCTTTTGATTGTGTCCTTGACCATGGACATCCCGTGAGGCAGGGACACTCTGAAAATCATTGGTCTGTTTCTCTATTGCCTCACCACAGCGATGACTTTCAACAGTGCTGGCTAACTGGGGAGGTCCAAGAAGGCTGAATGTTAGTCACGTGCTGCCCACCTACAAGAAGGGTAGGAGGGAGGTTCGGGATAACCAGGAGGTCAGGACCAGCCAGCATGGATGTATGAAAGGCAGGTCCTTTGTGAGGAATCTGATCTCCTGCTGGGACAAGGTGACCTGCCTAGTGGATGAGGGAAAGGCTGTGGATGCTGTCTAACTGGACCTTAGGAAAGCCTTTTGGCTACATCTCCCACTGGATTCTCCTGGAGAAACTGGCTGCTCATGGCTTTGGTGGGTGCTCTCCACGCTGGGTTCGAGCTGGCTGGACACCCAAGCCCCAAGAGGGGGAGTAAATGGAGTGAATTCGGGTGACGACGGCCCATAAGGAGTGGTGTTCCCCAGGGCTCAGTGTTGGGGCCAGTCCTGCTTCAGAACTTTATTAATGATCTGGCTTGAGTGCACCCTCAGTGAGTTTGCATACAACACCAAATTGGGTGGCAGTCTTGATCTCCATGAGGGCAGTAAACCTCTGCAGAGGGATCTGCACGGGTTGGATCATTTGGATGAGTCCAGTTGTATGAAGTTCAACCAGGAGAAGTGCCAGTTCTGTACGTGGGTCACAACAGCCCCCCACAACGCTACAGGCTTGGGCCAGAGTGGCTGGAAGGCTGCCTGGTGGGGAAGTACCCTGAGGGTGCAGGTTGACAGATGGTTGAGCATGAGCCAGCAGTGTGCCCGGGTGGCCAAGAAGGCCCATATCATCGTGTCTGCTATCAGAAACAGTGTGGCCAGCAGGACCAGGGCAGTGATGGACCCCCTGTACTCAGCACTGCTGAAGCCACACCTTGAACACTGTGTTTCCATTTTGGGCCCCTCACTTCAACAGTAATGTTGAGGTGTTTTAGTATGTCCAGAGAAGGGCAACAAAGGTGGTGAAGGGTCTGGAGCCCTGCACTGTTGAAGAGCACCTGAGGGGACTTAGGTTGTACAGTGTGGAGAAGAGGAACCACAGGGGGGATCTTTCTGCCTGAAAGGATGTTGTAGACTTGAAAGGTTGGGTTGTAGACCTGAAAGGTGGGGTAGGTCTCTTCTCCCAGGTAAGAAGTGACAGAACAAGAGGAATATGCCTCAATTTACACCAAGAGAGCTTTAGATTGGATATGAGGAAAAACATCTTCACTGCAAGGATGGTCAGGCATTGGAACAGGCTGTCCAGGGAGCTGGTGGAATCACCAGCCCTGGAGGTGTTTCAAAAGTACATAGATGCAGTGCTTCGGGACATGATTTAGTGATGGGATTGGCCGTCCTGTGGTAACGGTTGGATTTGATTATCATTAAGGTCTTTTTCAACCTAAATGATTCTCTGTTCCTATGCCTCTATGATATTGCAAGCCTACCTAGACCAGTTACTGAGCAAGTTGCTCTAGCTGACCCTGCCTCAGTTGGAGGGCTGGATTCGATGATCTCCAGCGGTCAGTCCAACCTGGAAAAAAAAGCCATATATATGAAAGATCATATATCATGTGTATGTCAACACAACTGCGGAAGTTCATGTGAAGAATGTTTCTCCACTCAAATGGCTTGTGGGAAATGCATTTGAAAAATCTGAAAGAAACAAGGCTGCTTTTCTGTGGCCAGGTCATGGGTTTGAATGAGGGTGACAGAGGGGTGTGTTATGAGGAGGACAGCTGATTCTCAGGAACTCCTCATGCAGGAGGACATGCCTGGCTGTGAAGGGGCCTGTGAGGTCAGTTCTGTCTCTGGAGGTGACAGGCCAGCATCAGGAACGTGGCTGGGACAGTCCCTCTGCCAAGGGACCCCATAGGCCCCATCCAGGAGAAGGGCTGGGGTACAGGCTGTCATGTCCATTTTGCCTGTGGACATGAGAGGACAGCAGCAGGCATGTGGCTTGGTCACGTCTCTGGGAGAAGCTGAAAGGCCAGCAGCAGCCATGTGGTTTAGAAGACCATGTGGAGGTGACTTCACTTTTTTGAGGGGAAAGACCACCAAAAATAGCTATTGAGTTATGTTCCCTGCTTGGAGGGCAGTTCCTGAGGTGGTAAAGCCTTTCTGGGTAGTGGGAAGAAAGAGGAGAGGGGAAAAGATTTCACAAAGTGTAATGTTGCAAATGGAGAGTGGCTATCGGGAGGAGGAACTGTCACTGCAAGGGTCCTGCTGCGGTGCCAGAGCTCAGCCAGAGGGAGCCTGGATCAGCCCATGGTTTGTGTTTCAAGGAACAGCCGGTGAGAGTGGAGGTACCTCAGCGAAGGTATGGCAATGTTGGGGTGAGAGCAAGGCAGGGCAGCGAGATGGTGCCTACAGCCTGCAGGGCAACAGGGGCAGGGCTCCAACCATGTAGGACAGCCTGTGGTGGAGAGGGCAAAGGGTGCTGTCAAGGCTGGAAGGCACCAGTAGAACCCAGGTCTGTGTCCCCTTGGCTGTGGCAGCTGTCTCTGCCTCTGAGGGTCATGTCAAGACATGATGTCCTCACGGCACGGGGGCATCGTTGCCTCCTTGCAGCCCCATGGGGAAGCTGGAAGTCGCTGTGCCATTGCTGTCCTTCACTTGGCATTGGATGCCCACCTTCCATGGTCCCCAGCAAGAGCCCTGAGCCCTCTGTGAGGGACAGCACCAACCTCCCCACAGGCTGCAGGTCACGGCTTGGCCTTTCTGCTTCATCAAGCAAGCCAAGGCTTTGCTCAGCAGCAGAGCTGCCTGCACAGCGCCTTTGACTTCCTGCACTCACAGCCCCCAAGGACGGGCTCTAACAAGGCCATGGGGCGGCTTTCTCAGCCATGGCCCTCAGTGGGGCCCATTAACGCTTCCAGGGACTGTGGGCTTTGCTCCGGACTTGGTGATCTTGAGAGGTTTCTTCAGGCTCCTCTGAACACCTGAAGTCCAGAGCACCACAGACACCCTGGGCTCATGACGAGGGAGAACGCCCTGACGAGCCCTGTCTCCTCCATCAGGGACATCTGGTCTTCAAGTTTGGCTCCTACACTTAATGAGATAAGTTTCAGCCGTACAGTGAAAGAGAAAGGCAGGTAATGAGCACTTTGGGGAAAGGATAGAAGGCTTTTCCAATTACTATTGATGCACAGTGTCTCCTGAGGAGGTGCGGACAAGTAGGAAAAGCAGTCCCTGGAGCTAATCACTGCGTGGACAGCCTTGCTCCCCAGCTCTCCAGCCTCAATATTTTTGTCTTCAGCCCCATGAGACTTACATCACTTTACATCAGATCTTCAACCAACTCTGCAGCTGAATATAGCAAATTCTTGGCAGTAATTATTGCCTGCTTTTCTTAGAGAACAGGGTGTAAGCAGGAATAAAAGAGGGATTAATTATCGTGTGTGTGGGGGGGGGGGGGGAGTGGGATAGAAATTAATAAATAAAAAATACATTTCTCAGCTGTATAATTGTTAGTTCAAGCAAATCCCCATGAGGTCTATTGCCACTACTGAAGAGTTGCCCATAGGGAATATTAGAGACACTACTGAAAGACAGTCCAAATTTTCCTCTCTGAACCTTAAAGCACAAGCTACATAGGTAGAATGGATTGGAGCGATCAAAGAGAAGGAGGAGAAAGGTATCTGGAGATGAACTTCTTAATCCATAGCTGTAAATCAGGAAACCAGGACGTCAGGCTATTCCAAATGTCTTCAATTTCATAGAAGGTGCAAACTTTCTGGAACTCACGACAAATAATAGGATGTGTCCAAATTTTTTTTACACATTTATCTGTAGAATTTCTCCCACTTTGATCTACGTATATGCAACAACTGGTATTAAGAACAGCACAGACTCTGCCTTCAGACACCACCTTCATATCTAACGCCATTCCATTTTGCACAGCTATAGGGGCTATTTCTCACACTTCTTCCTGCAAAGCCTTCATGGCACCTGCAGGGTCCTTGGCCATCTCTTCCATTGCTGTGCATCTCTTTATCACTGCCTTCTCCAATTCAGGAACCGCTGACCAAGGAGTAACCGAGGCCACAAGCAGGCTGATGATCTGGGCTATCATTATGACACCCATTACATCTGAGAAGCTCATAGGAGGCACGTGGCCATGAAGGCGAGTTTGAGGTCCCTGGAGTCTCCAGTTTCCTTGGGGGACTGGCCATCAGCAGCCCAGCTGGTTATGGCTGCAGTAAGAAAGGCACTTGGACTCTGAGACAAAGTGTCATTTCAATTGGCCTTGGCTAGAGCCAACTCTCTACACACAGAGACAATCGTGTCAGCTGTATGCCGTCCATTCCGAGGCCGGGAACACGGAGTGTACAGCGTTGGGAGAGTGGTGCAGCAAGTGGTGCAGATCCTGCCTGCAGAAGGGTTATCCCACACTGCTCCTGTCAGCTCTTGAAGTGTTTTCTGCCAGGGAAACCCATTCTAGTCATCACTTCTCGTGTTCTAAGAGGAGATGTTCACTTGGGAGTTGGTAACTGCAGCCTCAGACAAAGGTAAGGGCGTGCGGTTGGCCATTCACCAGCAGCTTCCTGCAGATTTCTTCTTCCAATATGGCTTGTTCTGCAACCCAGGGACACACTCAGCACAGCTCAGCCTGAAGGCCAAGAGGTACATGGAGCACAGCACAGGCCTGCTCAGGTTTTCTGTGACACTCATCACTAACTCCTCCATGTGCAAAGGGCTTCTGCTCAGATTCTCTCAACCTCCTGATGAAGGTTAGAAGGAGAACGACATCTCCTTTAGACTGCTAGAGAAAGGGACCTTTACTTGAAGGCCTTGGTTGAAGGGAAACTGGAAGATGATCTGCAGGAGCGGGCTGGAAATCAGGACCATGCGTGGCAATCAGTTAGCTGAAGGGAATGTGCTCGAGCTTGTAGGTCACTAACCCTGGGAAGACAAGGAGTGTGAATAGACACAAAAACTAACATGATGAGCCATGCTGAGAGAGCACAGGGGAGTGGGGGACGGATGCCGTGAAGGAAGGGTAACACCTTGCTGTTAATTGCTGGTAGTTAACCACCAGTCGGGGATTGCCTAGTATGCAAGGCTTAGCTTCAGGAACCAATCTGTTTAAAACGCGCAGCTTCAGGAACCAACTGTTTAAAACGTGCAGCTTCAAGAACCAATCTTTTTAAAACGCGCAGCTTCTGAAAGTGTATATAAACTCGTGCTTCTGTACAATAAATTGACATTTGCTTGTATCAACCTGCGTCCCGTCTCTCCATCGCAGCAATGATCCCTGACCAACATGGCACAAATGCTTTGCTGGACTTGTTTTGAACAAAAGACAAGGCAGGAATGGTGAAAAATGTGGACAGCACCTTTCTGTCAAGTATGGGTGACACTGGTAAAGTAGAAATCAAGAGCAAGTCAACAAGACAAACTGTAGCAGGGCTGAGTAGAGAGGAAAGATCACCTCCACCAACCCTTGGGCAGTGCTCTTCCTAATGCAGCCCAGGATGCCATGGGCCTTATTTGAAAGGTGCAAAGCCAGGAGAAGAGGAGGCTTTGGGGACACCTAATAGCAGCCTTCCCAGATCTTCTTGGGCCATATCAGCAAGAAAAGGCAGCCAGGTTCTTGCCTGTTGTGCATGATGGGAGGATGAGGGCCAATGGGCATCAGCTGAAGCAAGGGAAGACAATGTCCTTCCCCATGAAGAACAGTCAAGCAGTGGAGCAGATGTCCCACAGAGCTTGTGCCATGTCCATCCTTGGAGCTTTTCAAGCCCCACTTGAAGGAAAGCCTGAGCTACTTGCTTCAACCCCATAACTGATCATTCTCTGAGCAGCATGTAGGCCTGGACACCTCCGGAGGTCCCTTCCAGCATGAATGACTCTGGATCTCCATCCACCATGGATCTTGCCTTCATGATGGCAGGGAAATCACTCAGGTTTCCAGCGGCTGTTGAAGCCAATCAGAAAGTTGGTCAGATGACCTGCGATGTTCTTTTCCCACTCCAAGCTTTGCTGCTCAGATGCAGGGCTGCTTGGCTGGTTCCTATGGACTCCTATTCTTCACCCTTTCCCAACTTTTCCCTCCTTTCCCACGCACAATTGCTCCTCCTTGACCACCCCTGTATCCTCCCATGCAAGCAGCTCACCTCTCCTTTCCCTTTCCTCCCTGGCCATTGACTGTCCTCCTTTGGTGATTCTTTGGAGGTTTTCACCATAGGTGGCCACCCAGACAAGGGATTCATCATCCCCCGTGACTCAGCATCATCCCCCTTGACACAGCACTGTTGTGGCCACATCCAGGTTATCTGTGCCTGGGCTTTGAGGTTTCTCATTCTGGAGGAATGGGGGAAAAGTGGAGAGGCTGTGGAGGATACCTGCCTGGATTGAGTTTGGTGCCTGTGGAGAGAGACTGAAGGTCCTGGGCTTCTTGATACTGGCAAAGTGGAGCCTCAGGGCACCACAGTAACAGCATGCACCTGCTTGAAGGGGGGTGTCAGAGATAAGGGAGTGATTCCTGATAGCGACAGGAAGAGAAAACCTCCGCAAAGTGCTGCTTGGAAGGGTAAGATTGGATGTGAGGAAAAAGAAATGTCCCTCGGAGGGTTGCCCTCTGATGCCAGAGTTCACCCAGAGGCAGCCTGGATTGTCACATGGCTTTAAGTCTCAAGGAAGAAGCAGGGATGAGGGGAGAAACTTCAGAAAAGTCAGGAAAATGCAGGTGTGAGGGCTGGGTGGGAAAGCAAGGAAGATGCCAACCCCCAGAGTGGAAAGAGGTGCCACATGGACAGTGTAGGGCAACTTGCAGTGGAGATGGCCCAGGGCTGCAGCGAGGCTGAATGGCCCAACTGGGGGCTGAGGCCTCTGTCCCCCTGGCAATGGCAGCTGCCTCTCCCACCAAGGCCTGTGACATAGAACTCGATTTGGAGGCTCTTATCTTCTGCCCTCCAAGAGCCTGGGGGTCAGGGCTGGGTCTTTCTGCTTCATAAAAAAATCTAAATGTGTTTTGCAGCATTACAGCCACCGACACAGTACCTTTGCCTACCTGCAGTTCTGGCCTCTAATTAGCTACTCTAACGAGTCCATGGGGACGCTTTGTCAGCAATGGCCCTCAGCGGGACCCATCAATGTTTGAAGGTATTTTCAGTGCTGCTTCTGACTTACATTCCTTCAGTGGTTGGTTCAGTCTGCTCTCAGTAGCTCAGGTTCATGGCAGGAGCCCCCAAGGCCCTAATGAGGTATTTGCTTTTCTCATTTCCTTCAAGTCTTGAAGACCTGTGCAGCTAATTGAATCTGTTCCATTCATGTAGGTAAGAGAGAGGATTTCAAAGTGCACTTCAAAATAAGTATTTTTTATTTCATAGGTTATATTTTGCTACTTTTTAGGTTAGAGAGGAGGTTCTAGCAGCAATCTCCAAGTGATAATGATGCAGAGGATCTCCTCAGCAGTTCTGGACTGGTAGGAAACGCAGTTCTTTGAGGTCTGACACCGGATGGACAACCTTGCTCTGACTGTCCCCAAGACCACCCTTTTTCTCATTGTCCCCTGGGACTCACAGCCCTTCTCCTTACGTCAGACTTCTCCCCTCAATTCTGCAGGTGGGTGCTGCAGCTCCTCTGCACCATCCCCACCAATTTGCCTTAGAGCACTGGCTGCACACCGGTACAGAAGAATTATTCAAATCTGCAAGCAATGTGAAGAATGATCAAGTGGCATAAATAAGCCAACACCCTCCACAAGCATATGCCGAGTCCAAGCTGTCTCTGATGAGGTGCCTTTCCGCAAGGGACACTCTCATGAGAAATCTTTTAGGTGCTAGATACAGAAATATAGATCTAAACACAAGGGGAGAGTTGGGTAAGGAGACAGTTCGGCTGCAGGAAGACATGCAAGCTTTTCCTTCCTGAAGTAAAAACAGCAGCACAGGTGAGAGGTACCGAAAAGACCAAAGAGTAAAGGGAGGAGAAAACAGGTGAATAACTGAAAGAGCCTTTGCTGAGACAGTCTGCTGAAAAGATGACTTCAGAAGCCGTCACTGTCTCCTGCTCAGGTGCAAATATGTTAAAGATGAGAGAAAATAAGGGCGTGGTATAACTAATAATAATGGTGAAGTTCAGGTATAAAATCAATATTTCCTTGAGGTATCACTTTTGAAAGCTCCTTGAATTGGCAGAGATCACTTGTGAGAAAGGACAAGTAAGTGTTGCATCTGTCTTGGAAGGAGTCCAGAAGTGCAGCTCGGGGAACCACAGGCTGCTCAAACCCCCATGGTGAGGGGTGTGCCACCAGTTAGAGTCGCCTTGGGTGACATTTCTGGCACCTGAGCGGGTAACTGTCCAGGTGGATTTCCCAAGGGTAACTCCTGCCTCACCAACCTGACAGCCTGCAGTTGTGCGTGAGGAGCTCCACAGTGGATGTCATTGCCCTCAGCTTCAGCAAAACTGTTGTCATGGTCTCCCTCAGTGTTCTGCCCAAGTGAGGCCATGACACTCTGGGTGCGAACAGAAAGAGATGAGTAAAACACCAGCTGGATGGTCAGGCTGAGAGAGCAGTGGGGAAGGGCTCACACCCCACCTGGAGGCCACTGGGACATACTGGGGCAGTGTGGGCAGCACAGGGGACTCTCCTGATTACAGTTTAAGAACTGTAAAGATAATCCAGTGGAGGCAACTCTCACAGTGTCTGTCGGTGGCACCAAACTGAGAGGAGCATCCCTGTGCCCTAGGGATGCCATGGAGGGGAACCCTGGCAGGTGGGGTGGCCGCCCTGGCAGGAGCTGCACAGATGCAGGACGGACCAAGGGCAGAGCCTGCACCTCCCTCGCATGGACTAACACCCTGCAGCTGCAGGGCCTGGGACCTGCCTGGCTGGGCAGTGTCTGTGCAGAAAAGGCCCTGCTGGTGCTGGGGGACAGAAGGCAAAACACAATCCCAGCCCGTGACCTGGTAGCAGAGGCAGCCAGAGTGCCCTGGAGCGTATGAAGAGGTGCCTTGACAAGGCAGTGAGGGAAGTGATTGTGTCCCCACGCTCATCCCTCGTTAGACCCCCTGTCCGTGACTGTGTTCATTTTTGGGCCCTGACTGTGGAGGGAAGCGGGGAGGGAGCGGCTGGGTGGCTGCTGGGCTTTTGGCCAGAGACAAGCCTTGACAGCAAGGAAGATGTGTATAATTCGGAGGGAGTTGAGGAAGGAAGGGAGGCAACAGAAAGTCCCCAGGACTTGGAGGGCCACGGTTTCATATCTTTGGCAAACCCCATTCAGAATATGCTGGGAAGTGATGCTGACATTCCGAACCAACAAGGTCCATGGGCAGGCAAAGCTGTGCCTGTTGTTGTGACCCTAAGGAGACCCACACGCCTCTCTAAGGTGACCTGCACACCTACGGCATAGATCATGCTGGGGCTGAATCTCTTGCCTGGCTTCAATGGCCCCCCGAAGCCATGGACAAAGCTTTGGGTGGAGGCCCCAGGTGAGGCTGGTCAGGGCCAGGAAGGCCTAGGGATGCTCTCAGGGCCCTGCCCCCATGGGATCCCACCTGCCAGTGCCCTCAGCAGGCCAGGTTCTCCTTCCCTCCTGCCCTGGGCTGTGCTCTGCTGCTCTCCTTCCCCACGTGCCTGGGCATCAGAGACTCCACAATTTCATAGTCACTACAACCAAGACTGGCACTGCTCTTCACATCCCTGAGCAGCTTGTCCTCTTTAGGGACTCCAGGTGCAGGTGAACATCAGAGTGGGCAAACTGTTTAGTCTGGGGAACTTGCCCACAAGCCCCTGGACTTCTGGCATCCTTGCTTACATATCCAGTGGACACCAAGGAGACGGATTCCCCCAGAAAAGCCAGGTTTTCTCTGCCATTGTTTCTCCTGCATAGTATTTCACAATCCAAACACTTTTTTAATTGGCAATAAATTAATCTTTGCCACACATCTTTGTGTGGCATGTGGAAAAGACGACACTTCTTTGGCCATGAAAAGAATCGTTAAGAGATCTCTTTGTCTTTATCTTGACCCATGAGCATTGCTGGTTTAACTTCTCCCTTTGTCCTGTTGAGTCAGTGCAGCTGACAACAAGTGATGTTTGTCTCACCACTGGCCCAGGTTAACCCACCACAGGACCACATCAGGACTGCTGAGCCCACAATGGGGCTCCCAGCAGATGAAAGACCCTGACACATCACAGCAAGTCCTGCAGAGGCCAGAAGGATGGTTAGGACCTGGAGCATATTATGGGCAAAGGGAGGCTGAGAGAGCAAGAGTATTATTTGAGAAATGGTTCTGAGTGAAAGACTGGAGCGCTGGACCCAGGCCAGCTGGTGGGATCTCAATCAATATTTGTTAGAACACCATGCCATGAGAACATGATCTTGTTGGAGGTGTCTGACTATGGCCTTCCCTGAGAGACCAATGTGGCAAGAGCTATGGGACTTGTGTGTAACAAGTGTCAGTAGGAAAGTGGCTCCCTTTATATTTAGAAATGGTGATGGAGTTGTGTATCACTGGGCAACGGAGGAGGACAGAGGTGGCCATGCAGCAGTGGTCCCTAATGAGGGCTGGGGTATATGACCAGGCTTGGAAATGAGCAGTGTTTGGGAATTTGTGGGGAAAATTTCCCTTCTGCAGCTTTCTGAGGGTGTGCAGGGAACACGGCACAGATCTGGCCCCTCAGTCCCACTCCTTTGGTGCCTTGCTTGCTTCACCATGACCCCTGGGTCTGCACCAGGACACCCTGCTGTGTGCCCCCACCCTGCACACCCACACAGCTGAGCTCTCACTGGTGTTTCCCTCTCCTGGGCCCTTCCCAGCCCAGCCCCCCCCCACAGCTCTGCCCACCTCCCCTGCCCTCTCCCCAGCCCAGGCAGACACAGCAGCCCACGCGGGGCTGGCCCCATGCAAGTGCCCACCCAAAGGGGGCTGCAGAGCTCTGGGCACTCACCCCATGGCCATAGACCATCACAAGGGCACAGCAGATGCTGGTGGGCAGAGAGGGGTCTCCTCCTGCCAGTCAGCCCCAGGGCTGGCACCAGCCATGGCATGAGGACACAGAGGCCATTGCCTCCCTCTGTCTGCTGCTCCTCTCTCACAGGGACCCTGCTTGCCCACTCCTGGCAGCCCCTCGGGGCCAGTCCCTGTCCCCAGCACCAGGCTGCTGGCCTGGGGGCTCCCCAGGCACCTCCTGCTGCACCAGGGACACAGCAGCCTGCCCCAGCTGGGGCATCCACAGAGACACCTGCTCTTGCCCAGGGATGTGGTCTCAGGCATGGCCCTGAGCAGGCGGTGCTGCTGTGCAGGGCAGCGGTGCCTGAAAGCCCAGGGAGATGGTCCCAGGCACATCCCTCTTGGTCACCCACCATTCCCATGGGCACTGGGCCCCCACACGCCAAGGCTCAACACAGGCCCATGCCCTAACGCGTTGCCCCATGCCCTCCTCCCCTGAGCCATGGGGAACCCAAGCTCACAGATGTTATTCAGGGAAGAATTCCTGCAGCCTGTTCCTGAGCTTCGCTTTGGGACGAGAGCCCAACCTACAGGCATGGGCACTGAGAAAAAACCCTTTTATTTTGCTTATACTTGCAGAGGCAAAACCAACCATTCAAGTGCATGCAGTGGATCTTCCCAAGCCTGGTTCCACTGGGCCAACATAGCATAAGGAGAAGATTGGTCCTTTAAAAGAAAAGCACTTAAAGGAAGCGTGCGATCTATATGCAACACATCGTGCAGAGATCAGCTGTTTGACTTCTTTCACAAGTGCCAAGGCTGCAGGCGTTAAAGGCCTTGGGCCTAAAAGATCTGTGTCTCCTTTTCAAAGTTGCAACAGAGGTGGCATTTGTTCATTACTAAGGCCTAAATAAGGCTGTAGCCAATTCAGCATTCCTGAAAGCTTTTGGACATCATTCAAGGTCTTTACGTCCAGTTTCAGTTTGATAGCTTGTGGAGACATGGTTCTCTTCAGCACATTCATGCGCAGATACTTCCAGGGCTCTTGTCTCTGAACTTTTTCAGGAGCTACCATCAACCCAAACTCTGCTAAACTGTGCCTGGCATCCTTCTCAGCTGTCTCCAGCAGCTCTTTTGATGGTGCTGCTAGCAAAATGTCATCCATGCCATGATAACCGTAAACATCTTGGTATTTGTCTGTCACTGAGCTCAGGGCTTGGGCTACAAACCACTGACAAATGCTTGGTGAGTTTCTCGTGCCTTGAGGCAGCACGGTCCAGTGGTAGCTTTTTGTGGGCTCAGAGTTATTTCTAGTTGCTACTGTAAAGGCAAACTTGGCTTTGTCTTCTGGATCTAAAGGAATGGTAAAAAACCCAGTCTTTCAGATCAATAACTACAATGTCCCACTCCATTGGTATCACGGTGGCAGACGGCAATCCCGGCTGCAAGGCCCCCACAGGGGCCATCACTGCATTGACTTTACGCAGGTCAAGCAGCAATCGCCATTTCCCTGAAATCATTTTCATCACAAGTACAGGGCTGTTCCACGGGCTATGTGACTCTTCAGTGTGGCCCGTGTTTAATTTTTCCTTAAGTAACTCATGCCGGGCACACAGCTTTTCCTGGGGCAGGGGCCACTGACCTACCCATACTGGCCTGTCGGTCAGCCAAGTAGACCAAGGGGAGGCTGTTTCACTGCCTGCAGTACAGTGGCCCCAGTTAAAAATCCGTGATGATCCAAACTCCCCACTGTCCTAGACAATCTCGGCCCCACAAAGTGAGTGCTGTGGTGGTAACGTAAGGCCGGACGGAGGCAGTCTGTCCTTCTTGTGTTTTGATCTGTATAGGTTTTACAGACAAGTAGCTTGTAGTCACGCCCCCCCGACCTACACCTCCCACTGCGTTATTTACCAAAGGCCAATGAGGTGGCCAGTCCTTTCTCGATATGACAGTTGCGTCTGCTCGGGTATCCAGAAGACCGCTCAACTTCACTTGTGCAGGAGTGCCTCCCGACAACGCCAGAGTGCAGGTCATGTTGGGTCCTTGTGGAGATGGTTCTTGTGTCCAAGACACTTGAGGTATTCCAGGGGAGGTGAATCCTTCATCACCCTGCTGTCTAGGCTCTGTTTGGGGAACAAAACTCTCAAAAGGCACAAGCTGAGCAAGGCGTGTATTTTTTGGAATGTTCCCAGGAGGCACAGTTGCAGAAACTCAGGCACATATTTGACCTGTACAGTCTGCATCAAAAACACTAACATGGACTTGGTTATTTTGGACTCGATCTAACACTAGGGTGGACCACTGAGCCTGATGTTGAGGGCTGGCATACTGCCCAGTACCCATCAACACGTCAGGCCCATTACCAACCCGGGGATCATCCTGTGGAAGGTTCATATTCTGCAGCCCTTGCTGTTCCACCGCTGCCCGCCATGTGCCATGGAAGACCGCTAGTGGCACAGGTTGGAAAATGATCTGCGCCACCTGAGAAATATCGAAAGGAGTCCAAGTGTCCATGGTAAGCAAATGTAACGATTGCTTTGTAGCCGGCAAATTCACCCCGTACTGAGAAACAGGTTTTTGCAAGTCCTGCACTACTTTCCAAGCAGGTGCTGTATGAACCTTGGGATTACCAGCAGCCACATCTCCTGTTATAACAGGACATGCATGCAGTGCAACAGTGGAAGGAGTAGTAGCATCAAGGAGCGGTCTACCTGTATGTCCTACTAAATTCCAGTTTCCCTCTTTCTGTAACCCATCTTTTACAGCCTGCCAAAATTGCCGAGGGCCGCGCGGCATTACCATTACGTTGGATACTGGATTTCTACCACCACCACATTCATCGCTGCCTCTGACTGATAACCTTGTCGTAGCTGGACATGATTCCCAATTTTTGGCATTTCCACCCTGCGTAGGCAGGGGAGGAGCAGAGGGGGCAGGCGGGAGGGGAGAAGAGGCTGTGGGAGGAGGGAGTGTGGGCTGCCATAAATGTCGGTGGGACTCAGGGGGGCAGGGATCAGTCCGCCGAGGTTTCTGCTTGCCGTCCTCATCCTCGGAATCACTACTGAACATAGGTCGACACTGTTGGGCGGATCTGGGGGCTTTGGGACATTGAGGAGTGGTGACTGGTAAGGGGCCTGGATTCACCCCTCCCCCACGACCTCACCCTCTTGTCTGTTGACTGAAGGGTGATCCAGGGGAGGTCTGGCTGATACACCCCCACTGACGTCTTGCTGACTTTTCAAGCCCCCCCCCCCAGCATCACTAAGCAGTGCCCATGTAGTCATAGCCCCGACACCTCTTTGTCCCCTTTCGCCACAGCTTCTAACAGTGTCGATCCCAAATTCTCCCAGGTCGACACACTAAAAGCAGTCATGGCGGATGCTTCTACTCCTTGTCTCTTGGCCCACAATAACATACATCTTAACCACAGCCCATCTAAAGTAGTTCCATGCTTCTGTAACATTTAACTTCCACATGACAGCACCATGGTATCTTCCTTAAATTTGTCCCCGTGATGTCCCTGGTGGCTCACCTTTCTGGTGTCAGGGTCTCCCAGGACCTTGCAGCCGTCCCGTTGCGCTATTCCACTTCACCAGGCTCCATCTCCCCAGCAACCCGCTGGTCACAGTCTCACGGTCTCCTTAAGATACCCCTTATTGGGGTCACATCAGCACGTTGAGGTAACCAATTGTGGCGATGCAAGTCGAGTCAGACCCAAAATGTGGAGTGGCTGGAAGAAAACGGGCATATTATGAGCAACCCAGACCGAATAACTTGGTTGTAATAACAGGCCGCAGCTCTAACAAGCTGCAGGTGTTGTGAAGGACATGTGCAAGGCCAAGGGAGACAAAGAAACTGTGTATTCGCAGAGAGATAAGGGAGCTGGACAGAAAGATGATAAAAACAGGATGCCTGCACAAGGGGGGAGCAGCGTGTTGGCACCGCCCTGGGACCAACAACTTGGGAGGTGGGAGCGTGTGAACGAGTAGTTTTAACCGATCACCTTTTACATAACAAAGCGTGCGTAGTGTGTGCATTTTTAGCTGTAGAGTATAAATTGGTGTGAGTCTATTAATAAAGTGGCACTAACTTGATCACATTGGTCGTATAAGTTGTGCCTGAGCCTACTGCGTCAACAAGTGGCGCCCGAACAGGGACCCTCTTGTCCATGCTTGCTGGAGCACAGAGGTGGCTTTGAGGGGGCAGAAGAAGCTGGCCGTAGCAGGTGCTGCCCCATTGCATGGGAAGATGCGTGCGCACAGCCGTTGGAATCTTGCCCCGATCAGGTGAGCAGTCGGGGAGGAGATGGGGTCCACACTGAGCAAAGAGGAAGCAGCAGTGGTGAAGCTCCTCCAACATATCCTCTCTCAGAGAGGGTTATCTTGTGATGAGGGAAGCCTGAAGAGGTTGCTGTCGTGGGCTCGGCAGCGTGGATGAATCCGATCCGTGAGTGCCGGCTTTGAACTAGACACTTAGGAAAAGGTTGGTGCAGCACTGTGGGAGGACATTAGCTCAGGCTCTAAAGGCAGGGGGAAGCTCTCCACAGTGTGGAGGCTGATCCCAGAGACTCTGTGCAGCGAATGAAGAGACGGGACGCAGCCTGATGCAAGCAAATGTCAATTTATTGTACAGAAGCACGCGTTTTTATACACTTTCAGAAGCTGCGCGTTTTAAACTAATTGGTTCTTGAAGCTAAGCCTTGCATACTAGGCAATCCCTGATTGGTGGTTAACTACCAGCAATTAACCGCAAGGTGTTACCTTTCCTTGGCGCCATCCTTGGCGCCATCTGTCTCCCGCTCCCCTGTGCTCTGTAAACATGCCTCATCATGTTAATTGTTGTCTAGACAAGCTCGAGCACATTCCCCTCAGCTAACTGATTGCCGCGCGTGGTCCTAGTTTCCAGCCCGCTCCTGCATCTCCCCCTTCCTGTTGCACAAAAGAACCCCTGAAACCGAGCAAAAACAAGGCACAAGTAATAGAACAAATAAAAAACCAACTAAGACATATTATCAGTGTCAAAATAACCCACTGTCTTTGTTCCGTACAGTTTTACAATTTCCCCTTTTTGCTTTTGAACAGCTAGTACCAGGTTTGCCATGTTCTGCAGGGCCCTTGCAAACATGACAGCAACCAAGGCAATAGCAAACACACAATACTGCCAACTGAGTGAATGGATGCCAAAAAGGCTGACATTTTCTCAGATTTTGATAACATGTTGCTGCAATGGGGCGCCTAAAATGCACGCAGCACATACCATCAAAATCCTCACAGCCATGTCCTTGAACCAACACCAAAAAGCAGTGGCAATTTTGACTCACATTCTGAACTGCCTACCAAACAAGGTGATTTAACTCTTTAATGCTTTCCCTGCTGTTACTCTGGATAAGAGAAGAACCGCTGCGACACGTTCCCATCATAGCCTCCTACTACATTAGTATCTACAGAAAGACAATTATCGACAAAGTGTAAACAATATCAGCTTCTTTTGGATTAACATTATACATAGGTGGAAGGGCACACCAAACAAGAACTGGTTCAGTCAAAAAGTTCGAAACATCGCATGCCTTCTCTGAACATACCTCTGGGGTCATTCCCCTCATTCCCTCTCTTTTTTATGCAAAGAGAAACACTTTTACCATAACAGAGAAGCCCCTATTTACATCTGAGCCCGGACACAAACCGCAGCTGTATGCTCCACCAGGCTCAGGGCAGGAATCATTCATGCAGTTACATAGCTGTATATCTCTACAAGTGTGCAGACACCTATTAAACACTAGATAACCATGTTTATCTTTCCTACTCTCCTTCACAATACCCAGCTGTTCTCTCATCTCTTGTTAGGTCAAATATTCTCCAGCTTCCTCTCCTACATCTCTCTTCAGACATTCTCTATCCTCCTCTTTTTTGCTTGTTAATTGCGACAAGGCAAAGGTTGTGTGTAGCTGGGTGACCATGACCTGATTTATGTTACAATCGACTAAACACTGAATACAGGAAAAAAAGGTATGTGAGACATAAGGCAAACATCAATAAGGTGGTTAAAGATATTTATAATAAATCCTGTAATACTTTTGAGTCATGGCCCAAAGTTTCCCAGCCGTGAGAAGAGACCAACGGCATCCCGCCCCTGGCTCTCTTGCAGATCTTTGTTTTAAGGCTTTTAAGTTTTATATACTTTTGTAAATTAATTCACAGTGGTCACTCAGATTCACGTAACACATCCTACCAAAGTCTTCACACTTGTGTCCCTGTGCTAATAATAAAAATCAATAGCAACTCGGTTCTGTAGCAACATATGATGGACAGAATCAACATCTGTTAATACGCCAGAAAAAAAAAATAGTATTTGTGGTATTACTTTGTTTAGCAAGCTAGCAGCCTAATTTACTAAGCAAGTTAAGAGCGTGTACTATTCTTACAGAAGAGATTAGAGAAGCAAAAATGTGTTATGCTGCATTCCAGAACTCAGCCTGAGAATTACAGTCTGCTGTGAGTTCTGCGTTACAATCATTTGACACATGTTGGGGTTGCGATTGTGAAAGTTGCCCGTTTACAGTTTTCATTGACATTATCACAGCTCGTTGTTTTAAAAGCAACCCTTGAGCTTCCTGATGTTCGACTTGTTGCAAAATATTCTGAAGCCGATCAATCAAGTTAGTATTAAAGTTAGTGACTCTCTAGGACCCTGCAAGACTGTGGCAAGACTCCCGCACCCTGACTGCCTTAATAGCCATTCCTTCATTTGCAAACAGTTGTCCCTGGGATACCTTGCCTGGGTCACAGAATCGGCACAACTACTTTCTCCAGCCAACTGCTCATAGTTAACAGCAATTCCCCGATTAAGGTTTTCAGTCAAGGCCACTACACACAGCTCACAAAAATCAGATAACCACATCATATACTGTATCAGTTAGTACCATACAAAGCAGTAACTTCCAATCATGCAGTGTGAGTGTATAAGGCTCTGCCATCACTTCAAGAAGGGACATAGCAAATGTATTATGAATCCTCCCTTCCCGCACTGCTTTGCTTAACGCTTTAACAGCCTCGTATTGCACAGGCTGCCACTCTGCAGGTTGATTTGTCTGACAAAATACTGAACATGCCATAGTGACTTCCAAAACCCCTCGCTTAAGCACTTCCCACTTGCATTCCTGCCACCAATCCCTCAGACCCCCTTTCACCCTCCCCCAAAATACAATCAATGCATCGGGAGAGACAAGGGGGTGGTGGAAAGGTCTAGCTCCTTTTCCAGATCTATAGGACCTGGATCAAAAGCTTTATCAGTGTCAATAAAATCATTGTCCGAGTTGTCCTGTTCCTGTGCTTGGTCCTGTGTTGTGAGGGTCGCTGCAGTCAGTGACAGAAGCTTTGGGGGCAGAGGAGGTGTGGACAGAATCGCCATCGCTGACGGTGTCTTGAGAAGAGCCGCGCTGTCGGTGGAATTTACAGCTTCCTCTGGTTTGGCACCGCTAGTAGAATTAGTCCACACTTGGCAAAGAGTAGTCAGAATTTGCCACCAAGATGTTAAATGCATTCCCGACACGGAGCTCCCCTCCACGGCAGCATCATACAATTGGCTGCTGTCTGTACACACTTTCATTCTTTCCAAGTCTCTAAAGTTTCTTGGCTGCTCACCTGTCTCGATGAATACAGGTGTTATCCTCGGGGTTTAGGTTGTCCGCCTGGTCCAGACAGCAAGACGATCGTTCAGCCAAGCCGTCTCCTCCGGAACGCAGCCCTCTTCCACGAGCTGGCTTTTTTCCGTCCTTATTCTTCCAAGGCTTGGGAACACCACCATAGGGGTCACCATTTGAGGAGATTGAGGCACGGACTCCCGGATCTGCCTAGAAGACCCTTTATGAGTCCATATACGTCTCCTCTGGGGACGAAACCTGATTCCCCGTTACGGATTTCCCACTGCTCACCTCTCAACTCCGGAGGGATTTCTGGCCGGCTCCTGCTTCCTTTCAGCAGATCGTTCAAAGTTCTGTGGGATTCGCTGCATGTCGCTCAGATAGGCGATTCGAGAGCCCTTCACGTTAGATCCTTAAACGCATCACGTCGGGGTCACCAATTTGCAGCGAATGAAGAGACGGGACGCAGCCTGATGCAAGCAAATGTCAATTTATTGTACAGAAGCACGCGTTTTTATACACTTTCAGAAGCTGCGCGTTTTAAACTAATTGGTTCTTGAAGCTAAGCCTTGCATACTAGGCAATCCCTGATTGGTGGTTAACTACCAGCAATTAACCACAAGGTGTTACCTTTCCTTGGCGCCATCCTTGGCGCCATCCGTCTCCCGCTCCCCTGGGCTCTGCAAACATGCCTCATCATGTTAATTGTTGTCTAGACAAGCTCGAGCACATTCCCCTCAGCTAACTGATTGCCACGCATGGTCCTAGTTTCCAGACCGCTCCTGCAACTCTGAAAGAGATGAAAGCAGAATGACAAACTACCACTTCTGCTTTTGCTGCCCTGTCGGCAGAAGTTGAAGGCGCTAGAGCAAAAGACTCTGCTACTGCTATGACATTCTCGGGAGCCTCGCTCCCAAAAGCCAAAAGAAAGGACAGGGATGCATGGTGTGTAGCAGCAGTGCGGCTAAAGCGCCAAGAGCCAAAGGAAATGAATCTGCCACCGCTTGAATCTCCCGGTCCATGTTGGAGAGAGAAATACCCGGAACGCACGCATAACGTCTCGACAGAGGACAGCTTCTATCCACCTCTGCCTCTGTCCACGCCTCCATCACCCCAATCGGCATCTGCAGAACGTCACTGTGGTTTGGAGAATGTACAGCTGCAAGATCTCATGAAAAAATTGGAGCAACTTGAGACATGGATGCTAGAATTGGCACAGCCTGCTCCTATAGCATTGCCACTATCTCCCTTCTCTATTAATCCTTTTTCACAGGGTGGAGGAGGGGAGAGTGGCTCTGGGGAGACATTAGCAGCGGGACCGTTACCACCGCTGGTTCCAATGGGAGGCATGGGGGGTAACTGTAATCCAACACGTCGATGGTGGGGAGTCATTTGGGATGCAATTATAGAGGGGCAATTTGGGCCGATGGCATTTGCTGTGATAGTAACACCACAGGGTAACGAGTGGGAACCTTTAGACTGGAAAGTAATCAAAGAAGCGGAATTAGCAGTAACACAATATGGGTTTAAATCTCCATATACTAACTCAATAATTCAGCATATTTTCACAGCAAATTTATTAACTCCATATGATGTGCGTATGGTTGCACAAGCTTTGTTAACAGCTTCTCAGCAGATACAGTTTTTTCAACGCTGGCAGGCAGCGAGTCATGCTGCTGCGGCCACGCCACGTCGGCAGGGGGATCCGCTGTTTGGAGTGAATGCCCAAATGCTTTACAGGTGCCCGCCCCTTCGCTAACCCTGAGTGGCAAGTGGGATTCCAACCCAAGGTGTTACGATTAATGCAGGAACTAGCTCTGAAAACGATTTTTGCCCTCCATCATGACAAAATAGCACCAGCATTTACAGGGATAGAACAGGGACCTATAGAATCTTATCCAAAATTTATAGACAGACTGCATGCCGCTCTCATGATTAATCCTGATCTGAATGAGGATATGAAAGCAAAGTTTCTTGATATGCTTGCTTATGATAATGCTAATGAGAGAACTAAGAAAGCTTTAAGCCTCCTGCCACGTGGGTCATCAGCTGTCCAGCTGTTGGAGGTGGCAGAAAGAATGATTGATTGATCAGGAAAAATTGCCTTTATGGCTGCCGCGGTAGGAGCTGCAGTGAAGCCGCTTGTGCAAGGTAAAAATAATAACGGGAGGCAAGCTAGGAGATGTTTTAATTGTGGCAGGATGGGACATATTAAATCACAATGTCATGTTCCAGGCTCACAGCAAAAGAAATGGTGTGTGCAGTGTTGGGAAGGTAATCATAACACCAGTGATTGTCGGAAAAAGGGGAACGAGACACGGAGCACGTCTCGCCCTTGTGGTACGACACAAGTCCAGGGTGCTTGGACCGCTGCTCCACCGCCACCTCCGGAAGCACCAGAGTGGACCTGACAAGAGCAGTAGCTATTACTCTTACCGACACCACAGTTCAATTGGTTGATTCAAATCTTGTGGGACCTTTGGGACATGGTGTGAGTGCCTTATTAATCGGATGTTCTTCAGTATCTAGGAAAGGTATTTTTGTAGTCCCAGGACCTATTGAAGGACAGATTAAAATAATGGTTTACACACTAACTCCCCCTATAACTATTAAGGAGGGATCAAAAATTGCTCAATTAATTCCTTTTGAAGCAGAAGTGCCTAACGCAGAACAAAAGACAAGGGCTGTAGAAGGCATTGGATCCTCCGGTCAGCCTGGTGTTTTGCTAGCCATGGACATCAGTCGGGGAAAACCGGAGGAAGAAACATAACTGAGACACCCTAGTGGACAAGTGTGCAAATTGCAGATGATTATAGACAGTGGAGGTGATGTAACGATTGTACCTTTTCTTAAGTGGTCTAGGCGGTGGCCTCTAATGCCAGCGGGTACCGGCATTGTAGGGGGTGGTGGGACTCAAGCTACCTTTATCAGTAGAGGCGTAATTGCATTTATGTTCTCTGATGGTAGGGTAGTAACTACATGTCCCTACATAATGCACCTGCCTGTGGCACTAATTGGAAGAGATCAGCTGAAAAACTGATGATCCAATTTGGATTGATCAGTGGCCGCTAAAGCAAGACCGGCTGCAGATTGTCAATAATTTGGTGCAGGAACAATTAGATGCTGGGCACATCGTGCCTTCAACTAGTCCATGGAACACCCCAGTTTTTACAATCCCAAAGAAGTCTGGGAAATGGCAGCTGTTACATGACTACGAGCAACCAGTGCCGTTATGTGTGATATGGGCGCCTTACAACGCGGGCTACCCTCTCCGGTTATGCTACCGGAGGATTGGGATTTGGTGATTATCGATTCAAAAGACTGTTTCTTTACAATTCCTTTACATCCACAGGATGCTGAAAGGTTTGCTTTTACAGTGCCATCGATAAATAAAGCAGAGCCAGCGAAAAGATATCACTGGGTGGTGTTGCCGCAGGGAATGAAAAACTCACCTACGACGTGCCAATTGTTTGTTGCCTGGGCTTTAGAACCCATTTGTAAGCAGTATCCTCATTTACTTATCTAGCCTTACATGGATGGTATTTCGGTTGCAGGAAAACAGCTGGATTCTGAGCTGTTTTCTCAGCTGAATTTTGTGTCAGCTCACGCATAGTCTTGGAAAAGGGGGGTTGAAGATAGCCCCAGAGAAAATTCAGAAGAAAGGGAGGTGGTTGTACCTGGGCTGGATCATTACAAATGGAATGATTCGACCTCAGAAAGGGAAAATTAACACAGCAATAGAAACATTGTCTGATGTGCAAAAATGAATGGGAGATGTCCAGTGGGTTCGTAATATCTGCGGAATTACGAACGATGATCTGAAACCATTGATGCCGCTCCTGGGAACATCTGCACAGGCTCAGGAGCGCCGCCAATTGAATGAGGATCAGCAACAGGCGTTGCAGGTGATCACTAATAAGATGGTAACAACTTATGCTCACAGTCGACCAGACAACCAAGCTCTTTCGTTGATGATAATTAACTCAGGAGGTGAGCGAGAACACCCATTAGGGATTATTATTATCCAGCTGGGAGAAGGGAAACTGCATTTACGAATTTTGAAATGGGTTTTTCTCCCTTTCCAGCCCAGGAAGACAGTGGTTACACACCCTGAATTGTTTTCAGAGCTTATTATCAAAGGGAGGCAGCGAATTGCAGATATCTCAGGCCTCGAGCCGACTATTACATATGTACCTGTGTCTCAACTTTATTTGGACTGGCCGTTGTCTGCTTCAACAGAATTTCAAATAGCAGCTGCTGATTTTTTGGGAACTCTCACTAACACTTACCCTTCGGACAAACTTTTGCCGTTGTGATCTCATCAGCGCATTGAACATTTGCCTTTGCGATCGGAGGTTCCTTTAAAAGGGATAACTGTTTTTACTGATGCTGGGTGAAAATCTCAGAAAGCTGCAGTCACCTGGAAAGTAGGAGAAACCTGGGAACATAAACTGCTCCCTGGGGTGACCGGAGACTCTTTACAGACTTTAGAACTCCGAGCTGTTACTTGGGCATTTCAGCACTGGTTTCGAGAACCCGTTAATGTAGTATCAGACTCATTATATGTTGTGGGCACGGTACAGCGTTTGGAACATAGTATGGTGAAACCTGTGTGAAATCCTGTATTGTTTACTCTGTTGTTACAATTGTTAACGCTTTTGAACCAGCATCGGGATGAATATTTTATTGTGCATATTCGCAGTCATCAGAAATACGGAGGTCTCGCGTTAGGTAACGCTCGGGCTGAGCAGCTTGTCGCTCCAGCCTGGACAGGTCCTGTTGTTAAAACCTTTGAACAAGCTAGGTTATCACATGAGTTTTTTCACCAGTCAGCAAAAGTGTTGGCCAGGCAATTTCACATTCCTGTGGCTGATGCTAGGGAAATTGTACAGTCCTGTCCTGATTGTCAGAAGGCAGGAGCTGGCCTTGGTTTGGGGGTGAACCCTCGGGGACTCCGACCCCTACAATTTTGGCAGATGGATGTAACTCGTACCCCAGAGTTTGGCAGGCTTAAATATGGGCATGTTTCAATTGATACCTTTTCCCTAGCGCTCTGAGCAACGGCGCAAGCTGGTGAAACAGCACGGCATGTAATTAAACATGTGCATGCTGCCATTATGGCACTTGGAGTGCCTGCACAAATCAAACCTGATAATGGCCCGGCCTACACTTCTTGGAACTTTACTCTTTTTTGCCAGCTTTGGGGTATATGTCATATCGCAGGCATACCACACTTTCCCACGGGACAGGCCATTGTGGAATGAGTACATCAAACACTGAAAGCGCTTTTGCAAAAACAAAAAGGGGAGAGGTACTGGGTCCGGCAGAGCATCTTGTAAAAGCGATATACGTATTGAACTATTTATGGTTTACAGGTGACAGAAATGAACCGCCAGTAATAATGCATAGTTTGTGTTTGAGATCTGGGGTAAACCAGTGTGGAAATAGTGTTTTTGGCCAATACCGAGATGTCGCTACAGGAGAATGGAAAGGACCTGCGGAACTAAAAATGACGGGGCAAGGAAATGCTTGCGTTTTTACAGATACCGGTGTTAGATGGATTCCGAGTCGCTGGGTGAGGCCCTGGCAAGGAGATCTTAAGAATAAAGAAGTACAGGATCCGGCTGAAGTAGAGGATCCGGCTGAAGTAGAGGATCAGGTTTGATTTCTTATGTTTTACAGGGCATGGGTCAATATCAATGGTAGCCTTATGTCCTGAGGCACTTCAACGACACCAGCATCGACTGAACTTGGTCTTGACCCCATGTGAACGCAGCTGCCCAGCTCAGAACAGGTCAAGAAAAACGACACAGCTTGTAGAGAGCGTGGTCTGAACTGTCAGCCTTGGGTTTTCATACATTGCACGTGGTGTGACAAGAAGACTTGGAGAGTCGCACGTGCATGTGATCGAGGTAGTGTGCTTAAATGTCACTCATGTAATGATCGGGTTGTGTTTTGTTCTGAAGCGAGCGAGTTGTCTGACTTTCTAGGTGTGTTAGCATATTGGTAATGTGCTGTTAATATGGAAAGACAAGCGTGAATACTTTGAGAATAACAGTAGTTTTCTTGAGGTTTTAAGCTACATTAAGGACCTTGGGTGAAGGGTTTTTAGCAGAAATTAGTTTCCGGCTTTTAAGACGCTTAGCTTTGCAGTGTCTTAATCAGAATAATAAGATAGTTGACAGGATTTGTAGAATTAGAATAAACGTTCCTCGAAGCTTGCAGGTGCATTGGAGCGGCTGGGAAAAGGAGGTAAAATGATGGCAACACCTCAGACGTAGAGCACAGCTATGTTGATTTGTTTTCCACCAGGTAGTGAGGGGATTTTTGACGTTTTACCCAGAACGAATATTTGGGTAACATGGGCAAATTCAGCTGGGGTAACAGATTTTTGTCTGAGCTTGCAACAAGCAGATAACCCTTTTTGAACCTGTGTGATTGGTATGCCTTTGCAGGAGAATGAAACCGACTTTGATGGGTATTGGAATCCACGGAGCGTAAACCTGGCTAACAGAGAAAGCGGTTCTTGTTTAAGCCCGAACAGCAGATATGTTTGGCCCTCTATGCGTGGCGCAGCTTGGCAGAAAGCGGTCATTGAAAATTTAAATCAATTACATCAGTTACCTTTACAGGAGTTAGACTTACTGGCTAGCATTGTGCCTGTCCAATATGATAATGTTACTGCAACCGCAATGCCAGGTTGTAAAAGCATGTCACCGCAGCTCCAACCAGTGAATGGTACAGGAGTGATCTGGTTTGATAAACCGCGGCATAGTTGGTTTACAAGGCAAGGGGAGCAGGGCCGGTATGTACGTTATCTAAATGTCACAGGGCATTCCCTTTGGAGTGACTTGAGAGCCGGAAGGTTACATGTAAGCACCACAGGGGGTTTTAAACTTCCTCCAGGAGTGTTTCTGGTTTGGGGAGACAGAGCATGGCCCCGTATTCCCATGCGACCTGTTGGTGTGCCTTGTTACCTTGGACGGTTAACGTTGTTTGCTCCTCACGTGAAAGATTTATTCAATGTCAGTAGGGATCATGGGAGACCTATTTGAACTTTTGATGATACATGTAACGACAATGTACAGCTGCCATCAGTAGCACTGCTATAGCCACATCTATTTTTCTTCCAGGAGGAATGGCAGCCATGAATGCAAAAAATATACATAGATTAGCATGCTGGGGTCAGAAACAATTTAATTTGACTTCATGAATGGTAAGTGAGCTACTTACTGATGTAGAGGGTGTTAGACATACTACTTTGAAGAATCGAGCTGCCATAGATTTTTTATTGTTAGCACACGGACATGGTTGTGAAGATTTTGAAAGGGATGTGTTGTTCCAATTTGTCTGATCACTCAAAAAGCGTAACTCAGCAATTAGCAACACTGCACGAGAATATGAAGCATGTTACTGAAGGACATGATCCTTTTTCTGACCGGCTCAATAGCCTCGGGCTAAGGGGATGGTTGCAGATTGTAGTTAAAGGAGCATTGGTAGTGGTAATAGTGTTCTTGATTTTGATATTGTTACTTCCTTGTTTGTTTCAATGTTTGCAACGCATAATGAATGGGTTAATTAAACAGATGTCCAGAATGGGGTCTGGATTGCTCAAAAACAAAAAGGGGGATTTCTGGAGTGGCTGGAAGAAAACGGGCATATTATGAGCAACCCAGACCGAATAACTTGGTTGTAATAACAGGCCGCAGCTCTAACAAGCTGCAGGTGTTGTGAAGGACATGTGCAAGGCCAAGGGAGACAAAGAAACTGTGTATTCACAGAGAGATAAGGGAGCTGGACAGAAAGATGATAAAAACAGGATGCCTGCACAAGGGGGGAGCAGCGTGTTGGCACCGCCCTGGGACCAACAACTTGGGAGGTGGGAGCGTGTGAACGAGTAGTTTTAACCGATCACCTTTTACATAACAAAGCGTGCGTAGTGTGTGCATTTTTAGCTGTAGAGTATAAATTGGTGTGAGTCTATTAATAACGTGGCACTAACTTGATCACATTGGTCATATAAGTTGTGCCTGAGCCTACTGCGTCAACAACTACCATCTTCTCAATTCCCCAGGGAGTTTCTTGGTGCTTCCTTTTAACCAATTCACACATAATTTCCTCTGTAAATGTTAGTTGATGCGAAGGAGTCACCCGCCATCCATGATTTGGGGTTGCTTCAGTATATTAGCCAATTAATTGTTTTCTGGTGGATCCTGTGGGTTCTTAGGTCCTAATTTCTGCCGTTTCTCTGGCAGGACTAGCAATATTTGACTTTCAGCTGCTTCTTTCCTTGCTTGATCTGCCACTTGCTGTCCTAGATGCACCGAGCTATCTCCAAGGTGCTGCACTTTACAATGCATAATTGCCAGCACCCTGGGTCAGCTGGTCACCTGAAATGATTGTGGGGTCTTTGCCTCATAATTTGACTGGGGATCCTTGAGAGGTTCAGAGTCCTCTTTCTTTCTTTCTTTCCAACAGCCCCATCGGCATGGTCTGTTCCAAAGGCAAATTTCAAATATGTCCATGCATTAAAAAAGCCTTGTCTGTTGATAATAATCCCAGTGCCCTTAGTGAGGCTGTGAGTTCTGCCTCTTGGGCCCACGGGTCAGATGAGAGGGCTTTGGCTTCTCTTCTCTCTCTGATAGTTACCACCACATGTCCTGCTCTTTGGGTCCCATTTCGCACAAAACTACTACCACCTACAAATAAGTCCCAGTCTCCATTTTCTGTTGGCGTGCCCTTTAATTCCACTCGGCTAGAATATACCTCTGCCATTGTCCTTAAACAATCATGAGTTGGTTCTTCTTTTCCACCGAGATCATGTCATTTTTGCCCAGGTGTCAGTTCCTGGGCCTCTTGCATCGGTAATACTGTAGCTGCCACCGTGCGCGGACAGGTTGGCCGTCCTTTACTGACACTGTCCAGCTGTTTGGAAAAGCTCCCCACGGCTCTGCTCCATGGTTCCAGGCTCTGGGCCAACACTCCTAAGGCAACGTGTCACCTTTCATGCACAAAGAGTTCCAGTGGGTTTTCTAGATTTGGGAGGCCTTGAGCTGGAGCACTCATTCCAGTCCGTTTCCATTCCGTAAATGCATCTCTGCACTCCTGAGTCCAGACGAGGAGGTTTCCCTTTCCTCCAACACCTTCATATAGAAGTTTGGCAATGAGTCCCAAATTCATTATCCGTAAGTGACACCACCCGGCCATTCCCAGGGATGCTCTGAGCTCTTGTTTTCATTTGGGTTCTGGGATTTGACAAATGGCCCTTTTCCTCCAGCTCCAAGACTCTGCTGGCCCAGGCAAATTGTAAATCCCAAATTGGTTGCTTCTTCTGGGGTGGTCTCTGCCCCCTGAGCCTCTCAGTGACTTTTCACTGAACTCACTCCCAGTCATACACATCTTCCTTGCTGTAATGGGTTCTGTCTCGAGCCATTAAGAAACTTCTTCTCTCCTTCCCTCCCCAGTCAAGATCCAAAAATTAACACAGCAGTCTACATGTGGTGTTATGAGTGATGAGCATGGGAACACGATCACTTCCCTCACTGCCTTGTCAAGGCACCTCTTCATACGCTCCAGGGCACTCTGGCTGCCTCTGCTACCAGGTCACGGGCTGGGATTGTGTTTTGCCTTCTGTCCCCCAGCACCAGCAGGGCCTTTTCTGCACAGACACTGCCCAGCCAGGCAGGTCCCAGGCCCTGCAGCTGCAGGGTGTTAGTCCATGCGAGGGAGGTGCAGGCTCTGCCCTTGGTCCGTCCTGCATCTGTGCAGCTCCTGCCAGGGCGGCCACCCCACCTGCCAGGGTTCCCCTCCATGGCATCCCTAGGGCACAGGGATGCTCCTCTCAGTTTGGTGCCACCGACAGACACTGTGAGAGTTGCCTCCACTGGGTCATGTGTACAGCTCTTAAACTGTAATCAGGAGAGTCCCCTGTGCTGCCCACACTGCCCCAGTATGTCCCAGTGGCCTCCAGGTGGGGTGTGAGCCCTTCCCCACTGCTCTCTCAGCCTGACCATCCAGCTGGTGTTTTACTCATCTCTTTCTGTTCGCACCCAGAGTGTCATGGCCTCACTCGGGCAGAACAACACTGAGGGAGACCATGGCCAGAGTTTTGCTGAAGCTGAGGGAAATGACATCCACTGTGGAGCTCCTCACGCACAACTGCAGGCTGTCAGGTTGGTGAGGCAGGAGTTACCCTTGGGAAATCCACCTGGACAGTTACCCGCTCAGGTGCCAGAAATGTCACCCAAGGCGACTCTAACTGGTGGCACACCCCTCACCATGGGGGTTTGAGCAGCCTGTGGTTCCCCGAGCTGCACTTATGGACTCCTTCCAAGACAGATGCAACACTTACTTGTCCTTTCTCACAAGTGATCTCTGCCAATTCAAGGAGCTTTCAAAAGTGATACCTCAAGGAAATATTGATTTTATACCAGAACTTCACCATTATTATTAGTTATACCACGCCCTTATTTTCTCTCATCTTTAACATATTTGCACCTGAGCAGGAGACAGTGACGACTTCTGAAGTCATCTTTTCAGCAGACTGTCTCAGCAAAGGCTCTTTCAGTTATTCACCAGTTTGGCAATAAGCTTGGCAATAAGTCCTAAATTCATTATCCGTAAGTGACACCACCCGGCCATTCCCAGGGATGCTCTGAGCTCTTGTTTTCATTTGGCTTCTGGGATTTGACAAATGGCCCTTTTCCTCCAGCTCCAAGACTCTGCTGGCCCAGGCAAATTGTAAATCCCCAACTGGTTGCTTCTTCTGGGGTGGTCTCTGCCTTTTCCCAGGGTACTTTGTACCCTGCTAGCCCCCAAAGTTTAGCAGGTCCTTGTTATAGAATCTTCTTTACTACTGGTTGCTAGCAGTACGTCACCTACCTATTGCAGCAAGGCGACATTTTCCTACCTCTTTTGCCAGCTTTCCAACTCCCTGGCTAATTGATTTCCAAAGACTGTAGGGCTATTTTTAACTCCTTGCAGTCATACAGCCCTGCACAGCTGGGTTTCTCGACCAGTTTCAGGGCTTTCCCATTTGAAACCAACCGATTGGTGACTGGCCGCAGCCAGCACAAGGCAGAAGAACGCATCTTCACATCTCATACAGTAAACCATTCCTCATTCTCCTTCAGGGTGGTCAGGAGGGCATACGGGTGTGCTACTGCCTCATGGACATCTTGCACAGTTGCATTTATAGCTCGTGAATCTTGCACCAGTTTATATTCTTCTGAATTTGGCTTCCTGACAGGTAATACTGGAGTGTTATGTTCTGATTGGCATTCTCTTAGTAACCCAAAATCTGTGATTTGTTCAGTTAAGGACTCCAACCCTTTCCTGACTTGTAGTTTACCTGGGTACAGCTTTTGACTTGCTGGTCTGCCATTTGGCTTCCGCTGGATGATTACTGGTTCCCCTGCTTGGGGTTGCCCTGGTGTTCCTGAAGCCCATACAAGAGGTATTGCAGCATTTGTAACTGCTTCTGGTATCTGCTGTAGCTCGGCTTCCTTCTGCAACATAAAAACGTGGGCATCCCAATCTTTATTGTCAGGAATATGGTTCCTTTGAGGAAGCCCAGGTGGCACCTCAGGTAGATTTGGTTTCTGTCAACCAGCAACTGAATGCCAGCCCTGCAGTGCGTCACGGTCTGACCCAAGTTCATCCAGCTGGTCCATGAACAGGAAGCCCATCACAGTGGGGGTTCCAACCACCTGGCTACTCCCACACTCCCCTGGTACTTATTCCAGCAATCCTTTGCTCAGCCCCGTGAAGATACCATCAAAGAACCAGTGCATGGTTCTCACAGTGTTCCTGGATCACAGCATACCCAAACTGAAGCACATTTTCAGCAGCACCATGTCCTCCTGGAGGTCAGCCTCCCCTCCCCCACAGGCCTTCAGGGGCCTCAGCAGCACTGCAGCTAGCCAAGCCTTCCTCTGCCAGGGCTGCAGAGCCCAGCACTGCTTTTCTGGCCTTGCAGAGGGCAGGGCTTCCTCTGCTGGTGCGCTTAGATTGCCACCGCCACCCACTCCAGCGGGTCTCTGGTCTCCAGCACAGCACGGGCACACGCTGGGTCGGGGCCGCTTGGTACCAGCTTTGCCCGAGAGAAGCCTGAGCTTGGCCCCAGCGCTACGGCTGAGGTGCTGCAGCCCAAAAGCGCACCGATGGCTTGGGACTGGGGCTCAGGCAGGAGGAGCTGGACTTCCACATGCTGTCATCGTGCTGGATATGGATGGAGTAAATCATGATATTGATGAAATAAATCATGACGGGTGGTGGGACAGGCCACAGTGGTGCGGCAGGGGAAGGTGTGGGCTTTTCACGAGGGACAGGCCAGGAAGCTGAGGAGGGGATGCCCTCCGTGTGCAGGCACTTGTTGCACGTGCGGATCTCCTCTACGGGGTGTGCAGCAGGTTGGGTGAGCCCTTGCAGGAGAGTGTCAGCAAGAGGCCGGTTAGTGTGCCATCCTGGTGGGAGACACAGCACCCGCACTCAGGGTACGGCAGCGGAGAAAGGCTTATCTAAGCAAGCCAAGGAAGTCTGCAGGTCCATGATCCCAGCTCTTATGGGGGACTTCATGACCCTGACGCTTTCTGGAAGGGGAGCACAGCAGGATACACCCTGTCCAGCTGGTGTCGGGGGTCTCTTGAGACAAATTCTTTGCACAGGTGTCAGGCCAGCAAAGGTGACGCTCACCTGAATCTGGTCCTTGCCAAACAGGCAGTGCTGCTGAGGGGTGTGAAAACCAGTGTCAGCCCTGGCTGTAGTGCTCATGAAATAGGGGGAGAAGACTTTAGCCTCTTCAGGGGACTTGTAGCGGTAGTCCCATGGGCAGCAGCACTCAAGGACAGCAGAGCTGTGTACGGCTGGTCATTCAGGAAAGCATTTTCCAAGCAGAACTGTCCATACCGAGGAGCAGGAAATCAAGCAGACATGCCAAAAGAGATTCTTGGCTAAAGAAGGAATTCCTCAAGAATCTCCAGAGAGAAAAGGAAGCATCCTGGAGGTGGATGCAAGGGCTCAAAGAGGAATTTAGAAATAGGGATGTCTTCAGGGAAGCCAAAGCCTGCTTAGTATGGGGTCTTGCAAGATGTTCAAGAGCATCAAGAGGATCTGTCACTACTTGCAGAACAGTTTAAGAAATAAACTACGCCCCTGTGTGGCCACTGCTGAGCTTAGTAAGAGCAGGTCTAGATAAATCTGAACATCCTCCAGGTCCTCTTTGCCTTAGTCTTCCCCAGCATCGTGTCCCAAAGCTTTGTGCCTGAAGGCAGGACTCTGGAGGGAACCAGCCAAGTGTGGATGGGGATCATGTCACGAGTCATTTGACCAAATTCAATGCTTCCCACTCCAGGGAGGTGGAGGGGCGGCATCCCAGGGAGCTGTGTGAGCAGACCGATGTCCCAGTGAGGCCATTCTCCATCCCCACTGGAAGGTCCTAGAGACTGGAGGAACTTCCTCTTGACTGGAAGCACCCATGAATCTCGTGATACCCAAGAAGGACAAATTGAAAGTCCTGCCCCTAAAGTGGACCGAGGCCCTGCGATGACACAGGGCAGGGACTGCCTGGCTGGGCCCTTGGTTTGCATTAGGCAAACTAGGAGCCACCAGGAAAGGTGACCAACAGCCTCCTGGGCTGTATGACCAGGAGCACAGCCACGGCAAGTCATTCCCCCCCTCTGCTTCCCACTTGTTTCACCACATCTAGAGTACTTGTCTAGCACTGGTGCTCCGCAATAGCAGAGAGACACTGGCACGCTGGAGCCATTTCAGTAAAGAATCACAGAGAAGGTCAAGGCTGGAGCACGGGCCCTGGTAGATCAGGCTGAGGGAGCTGGGCTGGTCCACCCTGGAGAATGGAGGGCTTTTGTGGGAGGATGTAAGAGCCTTGCGTTGCCTATGGCAAGGTTTCCAAGTACTCACTGTGGTACAAGGCAGGAGCACAGGAAGCAATGAACTGAAGCAAGAGCGCTGTCCTCCTTCTTCACCTTCAGCCTTCAGAGGTAGTGAGAAGAAAAGAAAAAACACCACAAAATGCAACTTAGAAGGTTCAGATTGGGTATGAGGAAAAAGCTGTGTCTGTCTGAGGGTTGCCCTCTGATGCCAGAGGTCACCCAGAGGGAGCCTGGGTCAGCCCATGGCTTTGTGCTTCAAGGAACAAGCAGGGATGAGGGGAGAGACATCAGTGATGGCACAGAAATGCGGGTGTGAGGGCTGGGTGGGAAAGCAAGGAAGAGTCCAACCCCCAGAGTGGAAAGAGGTGCCAGCATGGACAGAACCTTTTTCTTCTCCTATTGTACTGTCTTTGTCCTGCCCTGTGAGTTTTCCTCTGATCCTATGGCCAGAGAGCAGCTCTGCAGAGAAGGACCTTTGGGTGCCAGAGGACAAGCAGCTGAGCAGGAGCCATCGATGCACCCTCATGGCAAAGGCCAACGGCCCCCTGGGCTGCATTAGGAAAAGCATCGCTGGCCGATGGGGCAGGTGACCCTTCCACTCCTCTCAGCACTGCTGAGGCCACATCTGGAGTGCCGTGTCCAGGGCTGGGCTTCCCAGAGCAAGGGAGTTGTTGACCTACTAAAGCAAGTTCTACAAAGGGCCACCAAGCTGGTGAAGTGACTGGGGCATCTGTCAAAGGAAGAATGTGTGAGAGACATAGACAGTTCCATTTGCAGAAGAAAAGCCTTGTGAGGGTCACATTAATGTAGATAAAACTCCATCTGAACCCAAGGAAATGATTTTGGACTCTGAGGGTGATCAATCACTGGAAATGATTGCCAGGAGCAGCTGTGGAATGTCCATCCCCGGAGATATTCCAAACGCACCTAGACAAGGTCTTGAACAACCTGCTCAAGCTGAGCTTGCCTCATCTGAGGATTGCACTGGATGATCTCCAGAGGTCTCTTCCAAACTCGATTCTCTGTCGTTCTGGTATCATCAAAGAGTAAAGTAAAGACAGAAAGAAATGTAACACATATACCTTTGACCACAAAGATGGTGGGGTCCATAGAGAGAAACCAAGCTGGAGCAGAGGAAATGTTTGAGAAGCAAGGATCAACAGAGATGTTCTGTGCCATCACCCCCTCTTCACTATCGCCCCTATGTAGGAGGGGGCCTGGAAATCAGGACCATAAGTAACAATCAGTTAGCTGAAAGGAACGTGCTCCAGCTTGTAGGCCACAAACCCTGGGAGGATAAGGAGGGTGAATAGATAACAACCAACAGGATGAGTCTGGCCGAGAAAAGGTAAGGAGATGAAGAACAGATGGAGCCAAGGAGAAGTAACACTTTGTTGTTAATTGATGAGTGTAAAAACTTACTTAAAGTGTCCTTTGTTTGTAGTTAACCAAACAGGGATTGCCTGGTATGTAATGTTTAGTTTTAAGAACCAATCTGTTTAAAACGCGCAGCCTCTGATAACATATATAAACTCGTGCTTCTGCACAATAAGTCGGCATTTGCTAGCATCAAACAGCGTCCCGTCTATCCATTGCAGCAAACTGGTGACCCCGACGTGATGGGTTTATGAACCGCCAGGCTGAGCGGCAGGCTGCAAGTCCCACAGAACGTTGAATGAGCTGCTGAAAGGAAGCGGGAACCGGCAAATGAAGTCCCTCTGGAACTGAGAGATGAGCTGTGGAAACATGGGAATCAAGTGTCTTCCCCTGTGAGGGATGTATATGGACTCATAAAGGGTCTTCTAGTCAGATCCGGGAGCCCATGCCTCAGTCTCCCCAAATGGTGACCCCTATGGTGGTGTTCCCAAGCCTTGGAAGAATAAGGACGGAACTGGTCGATAAAAAAGGCAGCTCGTGGAAGAGGGCTGCGTTCCGGAGGAGACGGCTTGGCTGAACGATCGTCTTGCTGTCTGGACCAGGCAGACAACCTAAACCCCGAGGATAACACCTGTATGCATCGAGACAGGTGAGCAGCCAAAAAACTTTAGAGACTTTAAAAGAAATGAAAGTGTTCAGCAGCCAATTGTATGATGCTGCCGCGGAGGGGAGCTCCGTGTCGGGAATGCATTTAACATCTTGGTGGCAAATTCTGACTACTCTTTGCCAAGTGTAGACTAATTCTACTAGCGGTGCTAAACCAGAGGAGGCTGTAAATTCCACCGACAGCGAGACTCTTCTCAACACACCGTCAACGATGACGATTCTGTCCACACCTTCTCTGCCCCCAAAGCTTCCTACTGTCACTGACTGCAGCGACCCTCACAACACAGGACCAAGCACGGGAACAGGACAACTCGAACAATGATGCCATTGACACTGATAAAGCTTTTGATCCAGGTCCTATAGATCTGGAAAAGGAATTAGACCTTCCCCCCCCACCCCCAACCGCCTCTCCCGATTTATTGACTGTACTTTCGGGGAGGGTGAAAGGGGGTCTGAGGGATTGGTGGCAGGAATGCAAGTGGGAAGTGCTTAAGCGAGGGGTTTTGGAAGTCACTATGGCATGTTCAGTATTTTGTCAGACAAATCAACCTGCAGAGTGGCAGCCTGTGCAATACGAGGCTGTTAAAGGGTTAAGCAAAGCAGTGCGGGAAGGGAGGATTCATAATACATTTGCTATGTCCCTTCTTGAAGTGATGGCAGAGCCTTATACACTCACACTGCATGATTGGAAGTTACTGCTTTGTATGGTACTAACTGATACAGTATATGATGTGGTTATCTGATTTTTGTGAGCTGTGTGTAGTGGCCTTGACTGAAAACCTTAATTGGGGAATTGCTGTTAACTGTGAGCAGTTGGCTGGAGAAAGTAGTTGTGCCGATTCTGTGACCCAGGCAAGGTATCCCAGGGACAACTGTTTGCAGATGAAGGAGATGGCTATTAAGGCAGTCAGGGTGCGGGAGTCTGGGCGAGCCTCTAGCGAGTCATTCGCCACAGTCTTGCAGGGTCCTAAAGAGTCATGTACTAACTTGATTGATCGGCTTCAGAATATTTTGCAGCAAGTGGAACATCAGGAAGCTCAAGGGTTGCTTTTTTAGACAACCAGCTATGATAATGCCAATGAAAATTGTAAATGGCAGCTTTCACGATCACAACGCCAACATGTGTCAGAATGATTATAACGCAGAACTCACAGCTGACTGTAACTCTCAGGCTGAGTTCTGGAATGCAGCATAACACATTTTTTTGCTTCTCTAATCTCTTCTGTAGAATAGTACACACTCTTAACTTGCTTAGTAAATTAGTCTGCTAGCTTGCTAATCAAAGTAATACCACAAATACTATTTTTTTTTTCTTTTTTTTTTTTTTTTGGCTTCTTAACAGATGTTGATTCTCTCCGTCATATCTTGTTACAGAACCGAGTTGCTATTAACTTTTATTATTAAAACAGGGACACGAGTGTGAAGACTTTGATAGGATGTGCTATGTGAATCTGAGTGACCACTCTGAATCAATCCACTAAAGCATACAATACTTAAAAGCCTTAAACAAAAATCTGCAGCAGAGCCAGGGGCGGGATGCCGTTGGTCTCTTCTCGTGGCTGGGAAACTTTGGGCCATGACTCAAAAGTATTACAGGATTTATTATCATTATCTTTAACCACCTTAGTGATGTTTGCCTTATGTCTCCCATGCCTTTTTTCCTGTATTCAGTGTTTAGTTGATTGTAACATAAATCAGGTCATGGTCACCCAGCTACACACAACCTTTGCCTTGTCGCAATTAACAAGCAAAAAAGAGGAGGATAGAGAATGTCTGAAGAGAGATGTAGGAGAGGAAGCTGGAGAATATTTGACCTAACAAGAGATGAGAGAACAGCTGGGTATTGTGAAGGAGAGTAGGAAAGATGAACATGGTTATCTAGTGATAAATAGGTGTCTGCATGCATGTAGTGATATACAGCTATGTAACTGCTGAATGATTTCTGCCCTGAGCCTGGTGGTGCATGCAGCTGCGGTTTGTGTCCAGGCTCAGAGATGTAAATAAGGGCTTCTCTGTTATGGGAAAGTGTCTCTGGTTACATAAAAAAAAGAGGGAATGAAGGGAATGACCCCAGAGGCACGTTCAGAGAAAGCATGCTATGTTTTGAACTTTTTGACTGAACCAGTCCTTCTTTGGTGTGCCCTTCCTTGAAACTGACTTGCGGACATTGTTGCAAAAAAGTGAATGTATGTGGGGAATGAAGAATCTTACTGAAAGCCTTGATATTTGGGACAATTGATTACCTTTGTGTAATGTTAATCCAAAAGAAGTTGATATTGTTTGCACTTGGAATGTCGATAGTTGTCTTTCTGTAGATGCTAATGTAGTAGGAGGCTATGATGGGAATGTATTGCAGCGGTTCTTCTCTTATCCAGAGTAACAGCAGGGAAAGCATTAAAGAGTTAAATCACCTTGTTTGGTAGGCAGTTAAGAATCTGAGTCAAATTTGCCACTATGACATACAAAACAGAGCAACTATTGGCTTTTTGTTGTTGGTTCAAGGACATGGCTGTGAGGATTTTGATGGTATGTGCTGAATGGATTTTAGGTGCCCCACTGCAGCAACATGTTATCAAAATCTGAGAAAATGTCAGCCTTTTTTGGCATCCATTCACTCAGTTGGCAGTATTGTTTGTTTGCTATTGCCTTGGTTGCTGTCATGTTTGCAAGGGCCCCGCAAAACACGGCAAACCTGGTACTAGTGATATGGAGAAATAATGTGAAATGGGGATAATGGACATGGATTGTGATTGTATGTGTCTGCTTAAGGAATGTGGGTACGGTGACTAGTCATGGGTGCGGTGACAACTACAGTTTTGAGGAGACGCCTGCCCCTCTTCCTCTAACAAAGGGGAGACGCCTGCCCTTCTTCCTCTAACAAAGGGGCTATTTAAAAGAGAATAAGAAAAGATGAGAGACATTCAAATGCTATCTAGAGGGAGGGAGTGCTAAGTCTCCTTGCTGGAAAGATTGGGTGGTCACAATCACCTGAAGAAGATCGGGTGGTCACAAGGACATGAATCACCTGAAGAAGATCGGATGGTCACAAGAACATGAATCACCTACAAACCTGCAAGACCACCACATTCCAGGAAACGGACTGATAAGCTAATTAACATACGAAGCGGGGTTTAGGTAACAAATATGTATAGGCGTTAATTGAATATTCATTTGTTCATTGTATAAATGTGAGATGGTTCGTCACTTCGGGTATGCACGCTTGTGGAGGAGCGATCCCCCGTGCATCTGCGCGCAATAAACATACCTACTTTATAACTTTCGAGTTATAGAGTCTAATTCCGCACGTCAGTTTGGCGAGCCAGCCAGGAGGATTTCTGCTCGGCTGAGGGACCAGCTGCGGAGCGGACGCTCCTAGGCGCGCCCCGGGAGATTTCCTCGGAGGAGCCTCCTCTTCTCAGCTGTTCACCCGGGAGCAGAAGAGAAACCCCTGGATCCACGGATAAAACGGTATGTTTAGTAACGGGGCGGCTGGTGAGACGCACGGAGACGTCCGGCGCGCAGCGTAGTCCCCAGGAGGAAAGGTACTTTGGGAGGGGGTTTGCTGACCAAGGGGTGGCCGCTAGCAATCTTGAGGGCAGATCGAGCAAACCCGAGGTTACTGCCATTCCTAAAAGCCCGGAGGCCTCGTGACGGAAAGCGGGGGGCGGGACGGAATAAGGCGGAATCTCACAGGAACAAGAGGGACCTCACAGCAAAAGTAAAAGGGAAACTTTTGCGTAGGAAAAAGAGGAAGCTAAAAACTTCCTTTAGGTTGTTTTAAGAATTGGGGAATTCCTGGAATGTAACAACTGAAATAGCGCTCTGTGTCTTGGTTGTTTTATGTGTTGTCTTGTTATATGTTCAAAACTCGGAGTTATGAAATGTATGTTGAAAAATATTAACATTCTGGTAATTCGTGGCAAATAGCGGAAAACTTAACACTCTGCTTAAGACCAGGAAAAATTGGTTTTTGTTTGTTGTTTGTTTATTGGCAATTGTTCATTGAAATGCATACTTTGTGAACTGTTAGTGTTCCTAAGAGTATGTACATAAGTGCACGGTACCATATAACATACTGCTTGTGTGACTGCGGGCTGCCCGGAGAGTGTGAATGGTGTGATTGAGATGCGCATTTTGATTTTCCGTGTATAGCTTAATTATTTTGACTAAGTGTGAGTGCAAGAGTGCTTGAAACAGGCGTTTGAGTGCAAAACGAGTAAAAAGCTATCCGCGTTTCCAACCTTGGGTGGCTAAGGCGGCCGGAGAAAAACAAAGTAATTAAAATTGCAAAATGGGAAATGGAAGGAGTAAGCCCTGTGAAAAATCGCCTTTGGGTTGTATATTAAAACATTGGAGTGATATTGTAGGACAGGGTGGTACCGAAAATAGAAGGAAATTGGTTAAATATTGTAATCAGTGGTGGCCTTTGTATAAATTGGAGAGCGATGCAAAATGGCCTCAGGAGGGAGGAACGTTAGATTATAACACTCTCCTGCAATTAATGTTGTGTCTGAGAAGAGAAGGAAAATGGGGACGAAGTATCGTATGCAGACATGTTCTTCGTCCTCCAGGACAAACCCGAGTGGCAAAAGGACTGTGGATTAGTACCCCCTCGGGATCCTGTGGTACTAGCACTAGAAAGAGTGCGGGATTAACATCACCTGATCTTTGATTGTGGCTCTAGAAAAGGATAGGAAAAACTGAGACCTAAACTAGAAAGATGTTCTTGTTGAAATTTCTGTGTTTAAAAGCTCAGGTTGCGGTTCCTTCTGTGGAGCAACCAGAATGAAACACGTTGTAAGATATAAAAACTTGTACTAATGTATGTAAAACCTGAGGCGTGCGTGTGTGTGTGGAGAATCAAAGACCTTGTGAAAGTGTTGGGGTGAGTTTGTACAAACCCCCGTACCCCCTCGAAGGTGCGACTGAATCATGCTGGGATGCATGGCAGGATGTTTTCTGTTTGCCTGCAACGGCATGATACGTAATAACAACAGACTTAAAGCAACAAGTAGCAGATTTGCATTCAGGGTCAGAAAGAGTTAAAACAGAAGTGCTGTAGCAGAGGCAGGCTTGTGTAACCTGCAGAGCAGGAAGAGCATCTCCTGCCCCGAACCCCTCTGATGGTGGGGAGGAGGGGTTGCTCTTGCTGACAATTGAGCAGAAGGACCTGACAATGTCACCCCAATTGCTGCAGCATTTGCAGTACAACAGGACCGGTAACGGCCCCTTTAGGGCAGGGAATGGGTATGAGGTGGAATTTTAGTGAATACAAAACCAACTTATTTGTTAAACTTTTTTCAGTAATAAATAAATAAATAAATAAATTTGTTACAGTTGTGGGAGCTGCTGGCCACCAGGAAAACATCCTGAAACCTTTAAAGTACAAACTAAAAAAACAAATAAGAATGCCAAATTCACTAAAATCTTTGTTGGGATGAGATTTATTAGAACATCTAGACGTTTAAAGAAGGGGAAATGAAATTAAAAGTTAAGTATGATCAAGTAATTGAAATATTGAGCTTATCTTTAATTCAGCAGAAAAGAGGAAAAGAGGACCTCCCTGAAGTAAGAGAAATTTTTAACCAGGTGTATCTGAAAATAAATTCCAGGAAAGGTGAAAAATGCTTTACCTGATACAGTAAAATGATAAGGGGGAGGCTTGCTCAGTTCAGATAAAAACAATATCCCTTGGTCAGCAAGGCTGTGGGGATATTGGCAGAAAAAGTGAAATAAAATACACTCTGTAGTAGTTCTACTAATGTAAATCTGTGTGTTTTGCCATGACAGTGACTTGTTATGGGATGTGCAGATGAAACTGCATTGACAACGAAGTACAAGGAATAAGGTTGGTCAGGTGCCTCCTACCATAGTCAAGGGCAAGACTGGGTTGGCCTCTGTGTTTGCCACCAAGAAGAATCTTGAGCTCCGCTGTTGGCTGCAACCCAGTAGGCGTTGAGCGGTGGGAACATGTGCCATGCCAGACCTTGATGTGAGGCATGGCCCACTCTGAGGCACTGATTTGGAAATTGGAAACTGCCTGGCCGACCATGAGGCCAGACGAGTAACAGAGGAGGTAGGAAAGGAGGAATTATCCTTAATACCAGATGATAAAATCCAAACTGTAAGTACAGATCAAGAGCCAAACTATTCTAAAGAAAACTTAAAGGTAATTCAGGACATGAATTATAAAATAAAATTAAGTAAGTGGACTTATTTAAGGGATGGTTGTATAGTGGTACCATCCAATTTAATATGGACCACAGCCCTATTATTAATGAGACGCATTGGGGAGCTGATACTTTATATAAAAGTCTACATCAGAAATTGATAGGGCGAAACTTGTATACTGTAATAAAACAGGTGACTCAGCAATGTGAAATGTGTTTACGCAATAAGCCCAATACAGCAAATAAAATAAAACTAGGGAACATTAGCAGAGGGAATGTTCTAGGGCAACATTGACAGATCGATTTCGCAGAACTTCCTAGAAAAGGGGGGTATCGATATTGGTACTAATGGATACCTTTTCAGGTTGGCCAGAAGCCTTCCCGTGCAGAACTGCTAAAGCCCGGGAAGTGACCAAAATACTACTCCAAGAGATAATACCTAGGTTTGGAGTCCCAGCGGTAATGTCCTCGGATAGAGGACCACATTTTGTGTCCAGAATAGTGCAACAGATTAGCCACCATCTAGGAATAGATTGGCAATTACATACCCCATACCGACCACAATCGAGTGGCCAGGTGGAAAAGATGAATCATCTAATCAAACAACAGATTGTCAAGTTAGGCCAAGAAACAAATCTAACTTGGCCCCAGTCTTTGCCATTAGCTCTTACACGAATTCGAACTAGACCGAGAGCAAAAGAGGGGCTTAGCCCATTTGAAATTTTATATGGACGACCCTATGGGGTACAAAAGGGGATGTCTTCACAGATTGGTGAAGAAACAATGACTTCCTATATGGTGGCACTAAACAAACAATTAATAAGAATTGAGAAGCATGTGATGGGAACACGCAGTAGGGGTCTGGATGGACCTGTTCACGATATACAACCAGGAGACTATGTATACGTTAAGTGTTTTGCAGATAAAACCCTGGAACCACAGTGGACCGGACCTTTTCAAGTCCTACTCACCACCTACACTGCAATCAAGGTTGAGGGACAGAATTCTTGGATTCACCATACCCGGATTAAGAAAGCCCCTGCAACTTCTTGGAAAGTAACCCCAGATAAAAAAGAACTGAAACTCAAATTTACTCGGACAAATGGGAACAATGTGGGTGGCAAATTTTATGACAATGCTACGGAGGTAGAAAGAAAACTCCAGTCATGGTGGAATATGGTGAACTTTACCTATGACCCCAACACACACACCATCACAGCTTTTGTGTTAACCATACATAATGCAGTAATAATTACCATACACCCCATTGTAGCCCTTGGAATTAACCATAATGGGGTGCTCCTATACCCTTTTGAACATAGAACGTGGGCCAGAAAGATAGGCGACAAGTGGCAAACAGTAGATTTAGAATCTTGTATTATGCGAGAACAGCAGGGCTTCCTCTGTGAAAGCAATACTATAATGGCTCAGGATACTTGTTTAGATACAGATCAGAAAATATGTCATTTCGAGGCCCGACCAAATGCAAACTTGAAAACAGTAATTATATATGCAGGGAAGGGATGTGCGTGTTTGAGAACTAAGTGTAACACAATAACCATAGATGGGGAGGTAAAAGAGACTGCACAGTATTCAAATTATTGTATTTGTAATTTTACTACTATCACAGGATGCGATTTTAGTTACTCAGCCCCAGTAGTGTCTCATCAATTCTTAAAATCCAATTTTACCCTATCACAGATAATAATTCCTACCCCCATAGGACTAAATATAAGCAGTATAAAAGAACTATTAAAACATGCAGATTTCCAACATATACTGGAAGAAACCAAAGAAAAGGGACATGAAACTCTTCTTATGGTCCATCATGATGTAGAGGGGATCAAGAAAGTTTTAAAAAAGGTAGAACAGGATGGAAACCATAATTGGTGGGATACTCTCTTTGGCTGGTCACCCTCTGCAACAGGAATTCTTAACACTATGGTACACCCCATTGTGATCTTATTGATCAGTTTAGGAATTTCCTTAATACTAACCATTATGTTATATTTGTGGGTTTGGAGAATGTTTAAAAGTAACACTTACGTATGATGCTTTATATCATTCGGGAAGGCTGCTTAAGTAAAAGAATTTACTTAATTTAATAGAAAAGGGGGGATTGATATGGAGAAATAATGTGAAATGGGGATAATGGACATGGATTGTGATTGTATGTGTCTGCTTAAGGAATGTGGGTACGGTGACTAGTCATGGGTGCGGTGACAACTACAGTTTTGAGGAGACGCCTGCCCCTCTTCCTCTAACAAAGGGGAGACGCCTGCCCTTCTTCCTCTAACAAAGGGGCTATTTAAAAGAGAATAAGAAAAGATGAGAGACATTCAAATGCTATCTAGAGGGAGGGAGTGCTAAGTCTCCTTGCTGGAAAGATTGGGTGGTCACAATCACCTGAAGAAGATCGGGTGGTCACAAGGACATGAATCACCTGAAGAAGATCGGATGGTCACAAGAACATGAATCACCTACAAACCTGCAAGACCACCACATTCCAGGAAACGGACTGATAAGCTAATTAACATACGAAGCGGGGTTTAGGTAACAAATATGTATAGGCGTTAATTGAATATTCATTTGTTCATTGTATAAATGTGAGATGGTTCGTCACTTCGGGTATGCACGCTTGTGGAGGAGCGATCCCCCGTGCATCTGCGCGCAATAAACATACCTACTTTATAACTTTCGAGTTATAGAGTCTAATTCCGCACGTCACTAGCTGTTCAAAAACAAAAAGGGGGAATTGTAGAATTGTACAGAACAGAGACAGTGGGTTGTTTTGACATAGATAAAGTGCAGCTTTGGCCTTGCTTTGACAATGTGCAGCTGAAATCCTGCAGCAAAGAGTTAAATAACTTTGAAGGAGTATGAGAAGAAACTAGGATGAGACAGAACAAAGGAGGAATGTGATGTCACCTGTAGAAGATAAGGAATCAGCACGAACAGTAGAGAGTAGCCTGTAGTGAACATCGTTAAGGAATGTGTTGTATGAATTTGTCTGATCACTCAAAAAGCATAGCTCAGAAATTAGCAGCACTGCGCAAGAATATGAAGCATGTTACTGAAGGACATGATCCTTTTTCTGACTGGCTTTCAAGCCTTGGGTTAGGGGGCTGGTTACAAACCATAATCAAAGGAGCATTGATGGTATTGACAGTATTGTTGGTTTTAGTATTATGTGTTCCTTGTTTGTTTCAACGCTTACCAGGAGTGATGAGTAACTTGATCGAATGCATGTTTAAAACAAACGGGATTTGGATTGCTCAAAAACAAGAAGGGGGAGATGTAGGAGGGGGCCTGGAAATCAGGACCATAAGTAACAATCAGTTAGCTGAAAGGAACGTGCTCCAGCTTGTAGGCCACAAACCCTGGGAGGATAAGGAGGGTGAATAGATAACAACCAACAGGATGAGTCTGGCCGAGAAAAGGTAAGGAGATGAGGAACAGATGGAGCCAAGGGGAAGTAACACTTTGTTGTTAATTGATGAGTGTAAAAACTTAAAGTGTCCTTTGTTTGTAGTTAACCAAACAGGGATTGCCTGGTATGTAATGCTTAGCTTAAGGAACCAATCTGTTTAAAGCACGCGGCCTCTGGTAACATATATAAACTCATGCTTGTATACAATAAATCAACATTTGCTTGCATCAAGCAGTTTCCTGTCTCTCCATCGCAGCACCCTTGCACCTCTCAGGGTGTTGGTGTGTAGATGAATTGGGAACAATGGAGTAATTTGGCCCTTGGAGAAACTGTCAGGGGAATGGTCTTTATGTTTCAGTCCTGGTTTCTCACAGTCCATGTATTTTTTAATTGGCAATAAATTAAATTGAATTTTAATACGACACATTCTGGCCATGACCCATGAACATTGCTGGTATAATTTCTGCTTTTTTCCTGTTGAGTCAGGGGAGCGGATGAGCAGCTGTGGGGCTGGCTGGGTGCTGACTGTGTTTAACCCTCCACAGGACCACATCAGGACTGCTGAGCCCACAGTGGGGCTCCCCTGCACAACAAAGACCCTGACAGACTGGAGCAAGTCCTGCAGAAGCCAGAAGGATGGTTGGGACCTGGATCATGTTATGGACAAGGAGAGGCTGAGAAACTGGGGTTTATTTGAGATAACATCTAGAGTGAAAGACTGGAGCGCTGGACCCAGGTCAGTTGGTGGGAACTCAGTCAGTGGTTTACTTCACTATTTCTCAAAGCAAAGCCGTGAGGACATGATCTGGCTGGAGGTGTCTGACCACAGCCTTGGCTGAGTGGCCAACTGTGGCAAGAGCTATGGGACTTGTGTGTAACCAGTGACAGTAGGAAAGTGGCTCCATTTACATTTAGAGTTGCAATGGAGTTGGGTATCACTGAGCCACTAAGGATGACAGAGCTGACCATGCAGCAAATGTTCCTCGTAGCGACTGGGGTGTACAACAAGCAAAGGAAACGACTGATGCTTAGGACATCTTGGGGCACCTGGGGCAGCTTCCCCTGGGTATCCAGGGAACATGGCACCGAGCAGAGCCCTGTGTCCCACCCGATTACTGCCTTGCTTCCTTCACCGTGACCCAAGGAATTGCACCAGGACACCCTGCCGTGTGCCTCCACCCTGTTATTTGCCCCAACTTTGCACACTCACACAGCTGAGCTCTACACTGGTGCTTTACTCTCCTCGGAAGTTGATAGATGTCTCCACTACACAAGCCCCTTAAATTACGGAGGTGTGACACAGGAGTCCAGCTGCACCATCCTGGATGCAAACATACAAAAGCCTCTCGGTCAGGCAGGCTGGGTTCATTCCTTTGAGGAAGTGGAGTGCATGCAAACATTCCAGGAGAAACACAGTTGTGACATTAAAAGCGCTAAATGCACAGGAAGTTCCAGAGATGACCAGGAAATGCCTTGTGAGGAGATTCGGGCAGTTCAGTGCTGCTGAGAGACACCTGACTGCATCAGCTTCTTCAGTGCGTCCTTCAGCTCCTGGTTCCTCATGCTGTAGATGAGGGGGTTCAGTGCTGGAGGCACCACTGAGTAAGAACTGACGCCACCAGGTCCAGGGATGGGGAGGAGATGGAGGGGGGCTTCAGGTGGGCAAACATGGCAGTGCTGAGAAAGGGAGACCACGGCCAGGTGAGGGAGGCACGTGGAAAAGGCTTTGTGCCGTCCCTGCTCAGAGTGGATCCTCAGCACAGCCCTGAAGACCTGAACGTAGGACAGAACAATGAAAACAAACAAACAAAAGCTACACAAGCACCACACAGAAGCAGCCCCACTTCCCTGAGGTAGGTGTGCGAGGAGGAGAGCTTGAGGATCTGTGGGATTTCACAGAAGACCTGTCCCAGGGCATTGCCGTGGCAGAGCGGCAGTGACAGTGTATTGGCCGTGTGCAGCGCAGCACAGAGAAACCCACTGGCCCAGGCAGCTGCTGCCATGTGGACACAAGCTCTGCTGCCCAGCAGGGTCCCGTAGTGCAGGGGCTGGCAGATGGCCACGGAGCGGTCATAGGCCATGACGGTGAGGAGAGAACACTCTGCTGAAAGGAAAAAGACAATCAGGAAGAGCTGTGCAGCACATCCTGAGTAGGAGATGTCCCTGGTGTCCCAGAGGGAGTTGGCCATGGCTTTGGGGAGAGTGGTGGAGATGGAGCCCAGGTCGAGGAGGGAGAGGTTGAGGAGGAAGAAGTACATGGGGGTGTGGAGATGTTTGTCACACACTACGGTGGTGATGATGAGTCCGTTGCCCAGGACGGCAGCCAGGTAGATGCCCAGGGAGAGCCAGAAGTGCAAGAGCTGCAGCTCCCGCGTGTCTGCCAATGCCAGGAGGAGGAACTGGGTGATGGAGCTGCTGTTGGACATCTGCTGCCTCTGGGCATATGGTCCTGTCACAGGAGAAAATGTACAGTGATAATTTATGGGAGACTTCTGCAAGCACAATCAAAGCCATTTCCCACAGACCATCCCCCCGTCACACACAGACATCCCTCTCTTTTCTCGGAGACCTTCCTGCAGCTGTGTGGCTGCAGCCCTGCTTGGTGCTGGCCGTGTGGGTGATGAAGAGCAGGGCATCTGCCCACGGGCTCTTGACCAGCCAGCCCCACTCTGCAGCAGTGGGTGGGGGCAGGGACCAGTCCTGGTGTTTAACTTTGTCCTCTGAAACCAGTGCCAACGCAGAAGGGCTGGTCAGCGTTCTGCAGCGCCAGTGCTAAGGAACGGGAAGGGTGAAGGCACTGTAAGAGAGCTTTAGTTTTTTTCACAGCTCCCCCCCATCTCTCCTGTTGAGTATTTTCAGATGTCAGAAAAGCAGAGCATTTTTGCTGCCCTCCGGTGGAACAGAGTGAGGTCTGTGAGGCAAGAGGATTGCCTGTGGGTGAGTGCCCAGTGAGGGGAGGTGGTCTGTCCGTCTGGTTCCCAGGCAACCTGGTACCAAGTGTCCCCGAGCCCGGGGGTGCAAAGGCTTTGCTTCAGAGCAGAGACATGGCCTGGGCAAGGGAGAGCTGAGTCTTGAGCCCTCGGACTGTGCAATGAAGTGCTGAAATGGGCTCTGCAGGGCTTACTGAAGCTCTGGGGACATCCTCCCCGCCCTGCCTGCAGAACCACCAGACACACACATGCACACACACTCTTTTAGGAGTACTTGGATCCTTTGCTGCAGTCTTCCTGGTGTCCTCTCTAGTAATGCGTTAACAAAAGTTGATACTCCTGCACAAAACTTTTTCTAGTAAGAGAATTGCCACTGCTGGAAATAAGTGTGTCCCCCCAGGTGAGGCAAGGCCCGTGAGGGATTGCCTCATCCTGCTGCCCAGCAGGTTCCCCTGCAGCCCCAGGGACAGCTGGAGGGAGCCCAGAGGGGCAGAGGAGGGAGGCAGGGAGAGCTCAAAAGCAGCCCTTGGTGGGGGGCTGCTGAGAGCTCCCTGCTGGAGAAATCTGCAGAGCCCTGGAGCCGGTAAGTGTGTGGCTGCAGGGCACTGCCTCTGCAGTTCCTAGCCGGGTCTGCAGCAGCTGGGGCCCCCCCAGCCTGTGGGACCGTGTGGGAGCCTTGTGCTGTGGAGGAGGCCAGTGTGCTGCAGAGCAGGGCTTCCCTGCTGCAGCGTGGGAGGGCCAGGGCATGTGGGCTGCCTTGTGCCAGGGCCGGCTGCAGGGCTGTGAAGGTGGCTGTGCAGGCAGGGGTGCCCAGGGCTGTCCTTGCCAGCAGGGTCCCTGCAGCCCAGGGGGCTGTGTGCTGGGGCAGGGGCTCTGCCGCCTGCCAGGGGCAGCTCTCAGCCTGCCGGGGGGCTCCCGTGCGGCTGCGGGGAGAGTGTGTGGGTGCAAGGAGCGAACCCTGTCAGGGCAATGTTCTCGTGCTGTTGCGTGGGTGCTGCACTGGTCAGGGCTGCTCGCAGCTTCTGCTCATGCCCACCTCATTTCCAAGGCGACTTCTCATGAGCACATTCATGGCAGGGGTTTTCTGCTGGAGTCTCTTCTTGCCTGAATCTCTGCTTCCATTTTTATCTTGATCATCTTGGTAGGAATGGAATCTGAACTGTGTAGGTCAGAGCAGGGGCAGAGACTCTCAGAGCATCACAGTGATGTTTATGAGGAAGGTCAGCAAGTGCCTTCCCTCTGCAGCAGCATCCAGATCAAAGCAGCATCAGCTCTCCTTTTCCCTCAGGCTCTGGGGGAGCTGTTCTTTCAGGCCTGCAGGCAGAGAGCGGCTGCAGGGCAGAGCTGGGCACACAGGGGCTGAGCTGGGCTCTGTGAGCGCTGGCAGGGAAGAGCCGTGGGGCCAGAGAAAGAGCTGCTGGCAGGGACAGCTGCAGGCGTTGAGCGTGGCTGTCCTGCATTGCTCTGGTCTGGGAGGTGCTGTGCAGGGCTTGAGAAGGGAAAGGCATTCCAGTGTGCCCATCTGTCTCTCTCCTGGCTTTGCTCAGATGATTTTGGGATAACTGACCGGCTCGGTTGGAATGGGAGTTTTAGCTGCAGGCTCAGGCACAGACCCTGTGAGTCCTCCTGTGCCGATGTGAGCACAGCAAGGAGGTGTCCCATGTTTCCTCTAATCTGTGAAGCTGTGGGCAATGCAGTGTGTGATGCTGGGGAAGGAGCTGGCTCTCCTTTAACAATTACCATAATCAGGACCCTTGGTCACCTTCTTGGGGTGTCCACCCAAGCTGCACGCTGCTTCCAGGGCACACTGTGACCATGGGTGTCCCTGGCTAGAAAGGGGGGTGCTGAGACTTTGAGAAAGGGCGAGCCATTCTGTGCTCTGTAGTGGATCCCTCTGCTCTTCAGCAGTGTCTGCTTGCTTTTTAGGGTAACAAAGTGTCCTGGTTGTGGCTGGGATAGAGTTAATTTTCATCTAAGTGGGAAGGACTTTTGAGAACAATTTTGAAAATGCACTGATATTTTTGGTTGTTTATAGGTGATGCAACATGTTCATGCTCAGTATATGAACTTGGTGGGGTTTGCTGGGGTCTGCCAGTCGATGCTGGGGACTGGCTGGGCATCAGTCAGTGGGTGATGAGCAGCTGTATTGTGTATCACTGTCTTCCCTGCTTCCTTTCTTCCTTTCTTCCTTTCTTTCTTTCTTCATTTCTTTCTCTCTTTCTCTCTTTGCTTCTTTCCTTCCTCCTTGTTTCTTTCCTTCTTTGTTTCTTTCTTCCATTCTTCCCTCCTTCCTTCCTTCCTTCCTTCCCTCCTTCCCTCCTTCCCTCCTTCCCTCCTTCCCTCCTTCCCTCCTTCCTTCCTTCCCTCCTTCCCTCCTTCCCTCCTTCCCTCCTTCCCTCCTTCCTTCCTTCCCTCCTTCCTTCCTTCCCTCCTTCCTTCCTTCCCTCCTTCCTTTCCTTCCTTTCCTTCCTTTCCTTCCTTTCCTTCCTTTCTTGTTGGATTTTATTACCCCCGACTACCTCCCTCTCATTATAACTGTCATTCTCATTATTGTTATTGTAATTTCATTTTTATTCTACTGCATTTATGATTTTTTTCTCGCCTCAAACTTCAAGATTTACATTCCTTTCTGATTCCTCTCCTCATACCTATGGGTGAGGGGGGAGTAAGTGAGCATCCCTGTGGTACATAATTTCCAGCCAGGGTTAAACCAGGACACATGTCAGTGTAATTGGACTCTATCACAGAAAGCTGCAAGTGCGGGGCAGCTGAGAAGGAGCTGGAGGGACTCACCAGAGTCCCTGCCTCTGCCCTCAGGCACAGACAGTGCCCTTGCCTCTCAGCACTCACTCTGCTCTCCCTGAGCACAGCACAAAGCCCTCCTGACCTGACTCTGGCCATGGCCGTTGCTCAGCACGGGCAGAGCCGATGCTGACAGGCCCTTCTGCGCTGGGAGCAGTTTGGGCTGAGCCAGTGCAAGGCCAGGACTGGCCCCTGCCCCCACGGTTCCCATGAAGCCCCTGCTGCAGAGCAGGGCTCACTGCTGGGCAGCCAGCGGGCACAGCCCCTGCTCCTCACAGCACACTCGGCCAGCACTCAGCACAGCTCCAGCCACGGCTCGGAAGGGAGCTCTCCTAGGAACGGCAGAGGGGGGGACATGGGGCACGGGGGGTGCATCTAGGAGAAACGGCTTTCACTTGGCTCAAAGAAGTCTCTCCTAAATTGTCCCTGCCTTTTGTCCTTCAACAGGTCCCTGTGTTCAGAAACAGAAGATGTCTAACAGCAGCTCCATCACCCAGTTCCTCCTCCTGGCATTGGCAGACACGCGGGAGCTGCAGCTCTTGCACTTCTGGCTCTCCCTGGGCATCTACCTGGCTGCCGTCCTGGGCAACGGACTCATCATCACCACCGTAGTGTGTGACAAACATCTCCACACCCCCATGTACTTCTTCCTCCTCAACCTCTCCCTCCTCGACCTGGGCTCCATCTCCACCACTCTCCCCAAAGCCATGGCCAACTCCCTCTGGGACACCAGGGACATCTCCTACTCAGGATGTGCTGCACAGCTCTTCCTGATTGTCTTTTTCCTTTCAGCAGAGTGTTCTCTCCTCACCGTCATGGCCTATGACCGCTACGTGGCCATCTGCCAGCCCCTGCACTACGGGACCCTGCTGGGCAGCAGAGCTTGTGTCCACATGGCAGCTGTTGTCTGGGGTAGTGATGTTCTCTATGCTGCGCTGCACACGGCCAATACTTTTTCACTGCCACTCTGCCACGGCAATGCCCTGGGACAGTTCTTCTGTGAAATCCCACAGATCCTCAAGCTCTCCTGCTCACACACCTACCTCAGGGAAGTGGGGCTTATTGTGGTTAGTGCCTTCATAGCATTTGGCTGTTTTGTTTCCATCATGCTGTCCTACGTTCAGATCTTCAGGGCTGTGCTGAGGATCCCCTCTGAGCAGGGACGGCACAAAGCCTTTTCCACGTGCCTCCCTCACCTGGCCGTGGTCTCCCTCTTTCTCAGCACTGCCATGTTTGCCCACCTGAAGCCCCCCTCCGTCTCCTCCAAATCTCTGGACTTGGCGGTCTCAGTCCTGTACTCGTTGGTGCCTCCAGCACTGAACCCCCTCATCTACAGCATGAGGAACCAGGAGCTGAAGGACGCACTGAAGAAGCTGATGCAGTCAGGTGTCTCTCAGCGGCAATGAACTGACTGTGGCTCTTTACAAGGTATTTTCAAGTCACGTATAGGACATCATGTGTGTTTAACATTCCATCTATGACAATCATGGTTTTACTTCAATGTATTTCCTCACTCCCCTTCCCCAAAAGCACGAACCCAGCCTCCCTGACCCAGAGGCCTTTGTACATGCGCCAGGGAGGATGGTACATATATACTCCTGTGTCACATCTCAGTAATAAAAGGGTGGGTTTTTTCAATGCCTATATCTGGAGGTTGGTCTCTTCTTCCAAAGCTGAGCTCAGGAATAGGCTGCAGGAATTGCCCCCAGAAGACCATGCTGCTGGGCTTGGGTTCCCCATGGCTCAGGGGAGGAGGGCATGGGGCAACGCGTTAGGGCATGGGCCTGTGTTGAGCCTTGGCGTGTGGGGGCCCAGTGCCCATGGGAATGGTGGGTGACCAAGAGGGATGTGCCTGGGACCATCTCCCTGGGCTTTCAGGCACCGCTGCCCTGCACAGCAGCACCGCCTGCTCAGGGCCATGCCTGAGACCACATCCCTGGGCAAGAGCAGGTGTCTCTGTGGGTGCCCCAGCTGGGGCAGGCTGCTGTGTCCCTGGTGCAGCAGGAGGTGCCTGGGGAGCCCCCAGGCCAGCAGCCTGGTGCTGGGGACAGGGACTGGCCCCGAGGGGCTGCCAGGAGTGGGCAAGCAGGGTCCCTGTGAGAGAGGAGCAGCAGACAGAGGGAGGCAATGGCCTCTGTGTCCTCATGCCATGGCTGGTGCCAGCCCTGGGGCTGACTGGCAGGAGGAGACCCCTCTCTGCCCACCAGCATCTGCTGTGCCCTTGTGATGGTCTATGGCCATGGGGTGAGTGCCCAGAGCTCTGCAGCCCCCTTTGGGTGGGCACTTGCATGGGGCCAGCCCAGCGTGGGCTGCTGTGTCTGCCTGGGCTGGGGAGAGGGCAGGGGAGGTGGGCAGAGCTGGGGGGGGGCAGGGCTGGGAAGGGCCAGGGAGAGGGAAACACCAGTGAGAGCTCAGCTGTGTGGGTGTGCAGGGTGGGGGCACACAGCAGGGTGTCCTGGTGCAGACCCAGGGGTCATGGTGAAGCAAGCAAGGCACCAAAGGAGCGGGACTGAGGGGCCAGATCTGTGCCGTGTTCCCTGCACACCCTCAGAAAGCTGCAGAAGGGAAATTTTCCCCACAAATTCCCAAACACTGCTCATTTCCAAGCCTGGTCATATACCCCAGCCCTCATTAGGGACCACTGCTGCATGGTCACCTCTGTCCTCCTCCGTTGCCCAGTGATACACAACTCCATCACCATTTCTAAATATAAAGGGAGCCACTTTCCTACTGACACTTGTTACACACAAGTCCCATAGCTCTTGCCACAGTTGGTCTCTCAGGGAAGGCCATTGTCAGACACCTCCAACAAGATCATGTTCTCATGGCATGGTGTTCTAACAAATATTGATTGAGATCCCACCAGCTGGCCTGGGCCCAGCGCTCCAGTCTTTCACTCAGAACCATTTCTCAAATAATACTCTTGCTCTCTCAGCCTCTCTTTGTCCATAATGTGTTCCAGGTCCTAACCATCCTTCTGGCCTCTGCAGGACTTGCTGTGATGTGTCAGGGTCTTTCATCTGCTGGGAGCCCCATTGTGGGCTCAGCAGTCCTGATGTGGTCCTGTGGTGGGTTAACCTGAGCCAGTGGTGAGACAAAGATCACTTGTTGTCAGCTGCACTGACTCAACAGGACAAAGGGAGAAGTTAAACCAGCAATGCTCATGGGTCAAGATAAAGACAAAGAGATCTCTTAATGATTCTTTTCATGGCCAAAGAAGTGTCGTCTTTTCCACATGCCACACAAAGATGTGTGGCAAAGATTAATTTATTGCCAATTAAAAAAGTGTTTGGATTGTGAAATACTATGCAGGAGAAACAATGGCAGAGAAAACCTGGCTTTTCTGGGGGAATCCGTCTCCTTGGTGTCCACTGGATATGTAAGCAAGGATGCCAGAAGTCCAGGGGCTTGTGGGCAAGTTCCCCAGACTAAACAGTTTGCCCACTCTGATGTTCACCTGCACCTGGAGTCCCTAAAGAGGACAAGCTGCTCAGGGATGTGAAGAGCAGTGCCAGTCTTGGTTGTAGTGACTATGAAATTGTGGAGTCTCTGATGCCCAGGTAAGTGGGGAAGGAGAGCAGCAGAGCAAAGCCCTGAGGCAGAAGGGAAGGAGAACCTGGCCTGCTGAGGGCACTGGCAGGTGGGATCCCATGGGGGCAGGGCCCTGAGAGCATCCCTAGGCCTTCCTGGCCCTGACCAGCCTCACCTGGGGCCTCCACACAAAGCTTTGTCCATGGCTTCGGGGGGCCACTGAAGCCAGGCAAGAGATTCAGCCCCAGCATGATCTATGCCGTAGGTGTGCAGGTCACCTTAGAGAGGCGTGTGGGTCTCCTTAGGGTCACAACAACAGGCACAGCTTTGCCTGCCCATGGACCTTGTTGGTTCGGAATGTCAGCATCACTTCCCAGCTTCATTCTGAATGGGGTAGCAAATGATATGAAACCGTGGCCCTCCAAGTCCTGGGGACTTTCTGTTGCCTCCCTTCCTTCCTCAACTCCCTCCGAATTATACACATCTTCCTTGCTGTCAAGGCTTGTCTCTGGCCAAAAGCCCAGCAGCCACCCAGCCGCTCCCTCCCCGCTTCCCTCCACAGTCAGGGCCCAAAAATGAACACGGTCACGGACAGGGGGTCTAACGAGGGATGAGCGTGGGGACACAATCACTTCCCTCACTCTCTTGGCAAGGCACTTCTCCGTACGCTCCAGGGCACTGCTGGCTGCCTCTGCTACCAGGTCACGGGCTGGGATTGTGTTTTGCCTTCTGTCCCCCAGCACCAGCAGGGCCTTTTCTGCACAGACACTGCCCAGCCAGGCAGGTCCCAGGCCCTGCAGCTGCAGGGTGTTAGTCCATGCGAGGGAGGTGCAGGCTCTGCCCTTGGTCCGTCCTGCATCTGTGCAGCTCCTGCCAGGGCGGCCACCCCACCTGCCAGGGTTCCCCTCCATGGCATCCCTAGGGCACAGGGATGCTCCTCTCAGTTTGGTGCCACCGACAGACACTGTGAGAGTTGCCTCCACTGGGTCATGTGTACAGCTCTTAAACTGTAATCAGGAGAGTCCCCTGTGCTGCCCACACTGCCCCAGTATGTCCCAGTGGCCTCCAGGTGGGGTGTGAGCCCTTCCCCACTGCTCTCTCAGCCTGACCATCCAGCTGGTGTTTTACTCATCTCTTTCTGTTCGCACCCAGAGTGTCATGGCCTCACTCGGGCAGAACACTGAGGGAGACCATGACAACAGTTTTGCTGAAGCTGAGGGAAATGACATCCACTGTGGAGCTCCTCACGCACAACTGCAGGCTGTCAGGTTGGTGAGGCAGGAGTTACCCTTGGGAAATCCACCTGGACAGTTACCCGCTCAGGTGCCAGAAATGTCACCCAAGGCGACTCTAACTGGTGGCACACCCCTCACCATGGGGGTTTGAGCAGCCTGTGGTTCCCCGAGCTGCACTTATGGACTCCTTCCAAGACAGATGCAACACTTAACTTGTCCTTTCTCACAAGTGATCTCTGCCAATTCAAGGAGCTTTCAAAAGCGATACCTCAAGGAAATATTGATTTTATACCTGAACTTCACCATTATTATTAGTTATACTACGCCCTTATTTTCTCTCATCTTTAACATATTTGCACCTGAGCAGGAGACAGTGACGGCTTCTGAAGTCATCTTTTCAGCAGACTGTCTCAGCAAAGGCTCGTTCAGTTATTCACCAGTTTTCTCCTCCCTTTACTCTTTGGTCTTTTCGGTACCTCTCACCTGTGCTGCTGTTTTTACTTCAGGAAGGAAAAGCTTGCATGTCTTCCTGCAGCCGAACTGTCTCCTTACCCAACTCTCCCCTTGTGTTTAGATCTATATTTCTGTATCTAGCACCTAAAAGATTTCTCATGAGAATGTCCCTTGCGGAAAGGCACCTCATCAGAGACAGCTTGGACTCGGCATATGCTTGTGGAGGGTGTTGGCTTATTTATGCCACTTGATCATTCTTCACAGTGCTTGCAGATTTGAATAATTCTTCTGTAGTGGTGTGCAGCCAGTCCTCTAAGGCAAATTGGTGGGGATGGTGCAGAGGAGCTGCAGCACCCACCTGCAGAATTGAGGGGAGAAGTCTGACGTAAGGAGAAGGGATGTGAGTCCCAGGGGACAATGAGAAAAAGGGTGGTCTTGGGGACAGTCAGAGCAAGGTTGTCCATCCGGTGTCAGACCTCAAGGGACTGCGTTTCCTACCAGTCCAGAACTGCTGAGGAGATCCTCTGCATCATTATCACTTGGAGAATGCTGCTAGAACCTCCCCTCTAGCCTAAAAAGTAGCAAAATATAACCTATGAAATAAATAAAGGAATTATCATCTGGTGCGCTTCAAAGTCTTCCCTTTTAACTACACCATGAAAAAGCTCATTTTAGCTACACAGGTCTTCAACATCTGAAGGAAATTATAAAACTGTAAATAACTTCTTTAAGGCACTTGGGGCTCCTTCCATGAACCTGAGCTACTGAGAGCAGACTGAACCAACCACTCAAGGAATGTAAGTCAGAAGCAGCACTGAAAATACCTTCAAACATTGATGGGTCCCGCTGAGGGCCATTGCTGACAAAGCGTCCCCATGGACTCGTTAGAGTAGCTAATTAGAGGCCAGAACTGCAGGTAGGCAAAGGTACTGTGTCGGTGGCTGTAATGCTGCAAAACACATTTAGATTTTTTTATGAAGCAGAAAGACCAAGCCCTGACCCCCAGGCTCTTGGAGGGCAGAACATAAGAGCCTCCAAATCAAGTTTCCTGTCACAGCCCTTGGTGACATGGGCAACTGCCATTGCCAGGGGGACAGAGGCCTCAGCCCCCTGTGGGGCCATTCAGCCTTGCTGCAGCCCTGGGCCATCTCCACTGCAAGTTGCCCTACACTGTCCATGTGGCACCTCTTTCCACTCTGGGGGTTGGACTCTTCCTTGCTTTCCCACCCAGCCCTCACACCCGCATTTCTCTGCCTTTTCTGAAGTTTCTCCCCTCATCCCTGCTTCTTCCTTGAGACTTAAAGCCATGGGACAAGCCAGGCTGCCTCTGGGTGAACTCTGGCATCAGAGGGCAAACCTCAGAGAATACCTCAGTTGTTGTGTATAATTAGGTCAAAGTGGGAGAATTTCTAGAGATATAAAAGAAATTTGGAAGCATCCTAATATTTGTCATGAGTCCCAGGAAGTTCACACCTTCTATGAAATTGAAGAGATTTGGAATATGCTGACGTCCTGGTTTCCTGATTTACAGCTATGGGTTAAGAAGTTCATCTCCAGATGCCTTTCTCCTCTTCCTCTGTGATTACTCCAATCCATTCTACCTATGTAGCTTCTGCTTTAAGGTTCAGAGTGGAAAAATTGGACTGTCTTTCAGTAGTGTCTCTAATATTCCCTATGGGCAACTCTTCAGTTGTGGCAATAGACCTCATGGGGATTTGCCAAGTGAAGGACAGCAATGGCACAGCAACTTCCAGCTTCCCCATGGGGCTGCAAGGAGGCAACGATGCCCCCGTGCCGTGAGGACATCATGTCTTGTCATGACCCTCAGAGGCAGAGACAGCTGCCACAGCCAAGGGGACACAGACCTGGGTTCTACTGGTGCCTTCCAGCCTTGACAGCACCCTTTGCCCTCTGCACCACAGGCTGTCCTACATGGTTGGAGCCCTGCCCCTGTTGCCCTGCAGGCTGTAGGCACCATCTCGCTGCCCTGCCTTGCTCTCACCCCAACATTGCCATACCTTCGCTGAGGTACCTCCACTCTCACCGGCTGTTCCTTGAAACACAAACCATGGGCTGATCCAGGCTCCCTCTGGCTGAGCTCTGGCACCGCAGCAGGACCCTTGAAGTGACAGTTCTTCCTCCCGATAGCCACTCTCCATTTGCAACATTACACTTTGTGAAATCTTTTCCCCTCTCCTCTTTCTTCCCACTACCCAGAAAGGCTTTACCACCTCAGGAACTGCCTTCCAAGCAGGGAACATAACTCAATAGCTATTTTTGGTGGTCTTTCCCCTCAAAAAAGTGAAGTCACCTCCACATGGTCTTCTGAACCACATGGCTGCTGCTGGCCTTTTAGCTTCTCCCAGAGACGTGACCAAGCCACATGCCTGCTGCTGTCCTCTCATGTCCACAGGCAAAATGGACATGACAGCCTGTACCCCAGCCCTTCTCCTGGATGGGGCCTATGGGGTCCCTTGGCAGAGGGACTGTCCCAGCCACGTTCCTGATGCTGGCCTGTCACCTCCAGAGACAGAACTGACCTCACAGGCCCCTTCACAGCCAGGCACGTCCTCCTGCATGAGGAGTTCCTGAGAATCAGCTGTCCTCCTCATAACACACCCCTCTGTCACCCTCATTCTAACCCATGACCTGGCCACAGAAAAGCAGCCTTGTTTCTTTCAGATTTTTCAAATGCATTTCCCACAAGCCATTTGAGTGGAGAAATATTCTTCACATGATCTTCTGTAGTTGAGTTGACATTCTTTATATATGCTCTTATAGCTCTATGGCTTTTTTTTCCAGGGTAGACTGACCTCTGGAGATCATTGTATCCAGCCCTCCAACTGAAGCAGGGTGACCTAGACCAGCTTGCTCAGCAACGTGTCTAGGTAGGCCTGCAATAAATCACGGAAGCATAGGAACAGAATCACTGAGGTTGGAAAAGACCTTAAAGACCATCAACTTCAACCATTACCTCAGGACAGCCAATTCCATCACTAAATCACGTCCCGAAGCACTGTGTCTGTGTATTTCTGAAAGACCTCCAGGGCTGGTGATTCCACCAGCTCCCTGGGCAGCCTGTTCCAATGCCTGACCATCCTTGCAGTGAGGATGTTTTTCCTCATATGCAATCTAAACCTCTCCTGGTATAACTAGAGGCTATTTCCTCTTGTTCTGTCACTTGTTATGTGGCAGAAGAGACCTACCCCCACTCATCTACAACCTCCTTTAGGTAACTCTAGAGAGCAGTAAGATCTCTCCTGAGTCTCCTCTTCTCCAGAGTAAAACCACTTTTCAAAAGAAAACCGTCTTTTCAGACACTCATCAACAGACCAGGGCTCCAAACCCTTCACCAGCTTTGTTGCCCTTCTTGGACATGATCCTCAGCGTTTCTCTTGCAGTGAGGGGCCCAAAATGGAAACACAGTGTTCAAGGTGTGGCTTCAGCAGTGCTGAGTACAGGGGGTCCATCACTGCCCTGGTCCTGCTGGCCACACTGTTTCTGATAGCAGACACGATGATATGGGCCTTCTTGGCCACCCGGGCACACTGCTGGCTCATGCTCAACCATCTGTCAACCTGCACCCTCAGGGTACTTCCCAACCAGGCAGCCTTCCAGCTACTCTGGCCCAAGCCTGTAGCGTTGTGGGGGGCTGTTGTGACCCACGTACAGAACTGGCACTTCTCCTGGTTGAACTTCATACAACTGGACTCATCCAAATGATCCAACCCGTGCAGATCCCTCTGCAGAGGTTTACTGCCCTCATGGAGATCAAGACTGCCACCCAATTTGGTGTTGTATGCAAACTCACTGAGGGTGCACTCAAGCCAGATCATTAATAAAGTTCTGAAGCAGGACTGGCCCCAACACTGAGCCCTGGGGAACACCACTCCTTATGGGCCGTCGTCACCTGAATTCACTCCATTTACTCCCCCTCTTGGGGCTTGGGTGTCCAGCCAGCTCGAGCCCAGCGTGGAGAACACCCACCGAAGCCATGAGCAGCCAGTTTCTCCAGGAGAATCCAGTGGGAGATGGAGCCAAAAGGCTTTCCTAAGGTCCAGTTAGACAGCATCCACAGCCTTTCCCTCATCCACTAGGCAGGTCACCTTGTCCCAGCAGGAGATCAGATTCCTCACAAAGGACCTGCCTTTCATACATCCATGCTGGCTGGTCCTGACCTCCTGGTTTTCCTGCACCTCCTGTGTGATGGTGCTCAGGATGATCAGCTCCACAACCTTCCCTGGCACTAAGATCAGGTTGACAGGCCTGTAGTTATCCCCATCCTCCCTCCTGCCCTTCTTGTAGGTGGGCAGCACGTGACTAACATTCAGCCTTCTTGGGCCTCCCCAGTTAGCCAGCACTGTTGAAAGTCACCCCTGTGGTGAGGCAATAGAGAAACAGACCAATGATTTTCAAAGTGTCCCTGCATCACGGGATGTCCATGGTCAAGGACACAATCAAAAGCACCTTGTCCTTTCTGGGTATAAGGTTCACCGGAACCACATGTCCTCTGGGGCTGCAGAGGCATCACTGGCAGCAATGCCTTCTCCTGCAGCACTGCACAGTCCAGCCCTGCGTGTCTCTGGTCCCAAGGACAGCATGGATTGCTCTCCTTAGGGACATCTCATTTCACCTTCACAGTGACCTCTGCCCACCACCCCAGAATGCTCTGCAGCAAAATATTTTGCTTGCGTGTGACCTTGGACACTTGGTACCCATTATTATTTTTGTTGTTACATGTCTGAGCTTGGCCCTGGTGACACAGGTGTGGTTCAGGGTAACTGCTCTGAAATAACCTAAATCAGGGAGAGGAAAGGGAAAAGTCTTATTTAAGCAGCGTGAGGAAGCCTTAGGATCAATAACCTCACATCATATTGGGGAATTTAGAGATCCTGTGGGTTTACATGGCAAGGGTTTGGGAGTGGTTTGGAGGTGTTTGTAGGCTGGCAAAGGTAAGAAGAGATCCAGAGCTGACTCCATGGCCATAACAGCCACTTTCATTTGACTCCAAAATGGACCAGCCCCTGCCCAAACCTGAGCCAATAAGCAATTCTAGTGGCACCTCTGTGATACCCTATGGCAGAAAGGACAAAACAGAAAGGGAGAGGAGTGAGAATGATGTGAGAGAACAGCCCTACAGACATCGAGGTGAGTGAAGAAGGAGGGGAGCAGCGAGACAGAGGCTTGGTGGGATCCTGCAAGCCAGTGGTCAAGTAACCGCCCGCTGACAGCCACAGGGCAGCGCAGTGACAATGCACGTTTAGGTGTCTGCAGGTTCTTTGCATCAGCGTTCTAGCACAGCTGCCAGATGGGCCAGCAGCTGTGATGCTCCCCTGGATCTGAAACCCTGCATCATTCGTGTCCACCTTGGTACTAGGAGCAAAGCAATGGTGGAGTCTCATCTCCCAGGGGAGTGAGGCAGGAGAGCAGCAGAGTGCAGGCCCCAGGTCCCGCACTGGCAGGCTGTGGCCTGTGCAGAAGGAGGGAACGCTCCTTCGGGTGCCCTGGAATTGCCTCACCGGTCTAAACCGCGTGGTGGATGCCTGGGCTGTTGGAGGCTGCTGTCCTTGCCGAGCAGCTGTGCTGAGCTCTGCCACCTGCCTTGGCACTTGGTTCCCTCAGGGTCACAGCTCTGTCTGCAACAGGACGGGCTGCAGCTGCCTCTGCGTGGGCCCCTGGCTGAGGGCACTGCTGCACATCTGGGCTGAAGCCCCCCAGCTGTGGCACCAGCCCAGCTCTGCCTGGCCATAAGGCAACCTGGTACCAAGTGTCCCCGAGCCCGGGGGTGCAAAGGCTTTGCTTCAGAGCAGAGACATGGCCTGGGCAAAGGAGAGCTGAGTCTTGAGCCCTCGGACTGTGCCATGAAGTGCTGAAATGGGCTCTGCACGGCTTACTGAAGCACTGAAGACATCCTCCCCGCCCTGCCTGCAGAACCACCAGACACACACATGCACACACACTCTTTTAGGAGTACTTGGGTCCTTTGCTGCAGTCTTCCTGGTGTCCTCTCTAGTAATGCGTTAACAAAAGTTGATACTCCTGCACAAAACTTTTTCTATTAAGAGAATTGCCACTGCTGGAAACAAGTGTGTCCCCCCAGGAGAGGCAAGGCCCGTGAGGGATTGCCTCATCCTGCTGCCCAGCAGGTTCCCCTGCAGCCCCAGGGACAGCTGGAGGGAGCCCAGAGGGGCAGAGGAGGGAGGCAGGGAGAGTTCAAAAGCAGCCCTTGGTGGGAGGCTGCTGAGAGCTCCCTGCTGGAGAAATCTGCAGAGCCCTGGAGCCGGTAAGTGTGTGGCTGCAGGGCAATGCCTCTGCAGTTGCCAGCCGGGTCTGCAGCAGCTGGGGCCCCCCCAGCCTGTGGGACCGTGTGGGAGCCTTGTGCTGTGGAGGAGGCCAGTGTGCTGCAGAGCAGGGCTTCCCTGCTGCAGCGTGGGAGGGCCAGGGCATGTGGGCTGCCTTGTGCCAGGGCCGGCTGCAGGGCTGTGAAGGTGGCTGTGCAGGCAGGGGTGCCCAGGGCTGTCCTTGCCAGCAGGGTCCCTGCAGCCCAGGGGGCTGTGTGCTGGGGCAGGGGCTCTGCCGCCTGCCAGGGGCAGCTCTCAGCCTGCCGGGGGGCTCCCGTGCGGCTGCGGGGAGAGTGTGTGGGTGCAAGGAGCGAACCCTGTCAGGGCAATGTTCTCGTGCTGTTGCGTGGGTGCTGCACTGGTCAGGGCTGCTCGCAGCTTCTGCTCATGCCCACCTCATTTCCAAGGCGACTTCTCATGAGCACACTCACGGCAGGGGTTTTCTGCTGGAGTCTCTTCTTGCCTGAATCTCTGCTTCCATTTTTATCTTGCTCATCTTGGTAGGAATGGAATCTGAACTGTGTAGGTCAGAGCAGGGGCAGAGACTCTCAGAGCATCACAGTGATGTTTATGAAGAAGGTCAGCAAGTGCCTTCCCTCTGCAGCAGCATCCAGATCAAAGCAGCATCAGCTCTCCTTTTCCCTCAGGCTCTGGGGGAGCTGTTCTTTCAGGCCTGCAGGCAGAGAGCGGCTGCAGGGCAGAGCTGGGCACACAGGGGCTGAGCTGGGCTCTGTGAGCGCTGGCAGGGAAGAGCCGTGGGGCCAGAGAAAGAGCTGCTGGCAGGGACAGCTGCAGGCGTTGAGCGTGGCTGTCCTGCACTGCTCTGGTCTGGGAGGTGCTGTGCAGGGCTTGAGAAGGGAAAGGCATTCCAGTGTGCCCATCTGTCTCTCTCCTGGCTTTGCTCAGATGATTTTGGGATAACTGACCGGCTCGGTTGGAATGGGAGTTTCAGCTGCAGGCTCAGGCACAGACCCTGTGAGTCCTCCTGTGCCGATGTGAGCACAGCAAGGAGGTGTCCCATGTTTCCTCTAATCTGTGAAGCTGTGGGCAATGCAGTGTGTGATGCTGGGGAAGGAGCTGGCTCTCCTTTAACAATTACCGTAATCAGGACCCTCGGTCACCTGCTTGGGGTGTCCACCCAAGCTGCACGCTGCTTCCAGGGCACACTGTGACCATGGGTGTCCCTGGCTAGAAAGGGGGGTGCTGAGACTTTGAGAAAGGGCGAGCCATTCTGTGCTCTGTAGTGGATCCCTCTGCTCTTCAGCAGTGTCTGCTTGCTTTTTAGGGTAACAAAGTGTCCTGGTTGTGGCTGGGATAGAGTTAATTTTCATCTAAGTGGGAAGGACTTTTGAGAACAATTTTGAAAATGCACTGATATTTTTGGTTGTTTATAGGTGATGCAACATGTTCATGCTCAGTATATGAACTTGGTGGGGTTTGCTGGGGTCTGCCAGTCGATGCTGGGGACTGGCTGGGCATCAGTCAGTGGGTGATGAGCAGCTGTATTGTGTATCACTGTCTTCCCTGCTTCCTTTCTTCCTTTCTTCCTTTCTTTCTTTCTTCATTTCTTTCTCTCTTTCTCTCTTTGCTTCTTTCCTTCCTCCTTGTTTCTTTCCTTCTTTGTTTCTTTCTTCCCTCCTTCCCTCCTTCCCTCCTTCCTTCCTTCCCTCCTTTCCCTCCCTTCCCTCCTTCCTTCCTTCCCTCCTTCCTTCCTTCCTTCCCTCCTTCCTTCCTTTCTTCCTTTCTTCCTTCCTTTCTTCTTTCTTTCTTGTTGGATTTTATTACCCCCGACTACCTCCCTCTCATTATAACTGTCATTCTCATTATTGTTATTGTAATTTCATTTTTATTCTACTGCATTTATGATTTTTTTCTCGCCTCAAACTTCAAGATTTACATTCCTTTCTGATTCCTCTCCTCATACCTATGGGTGAGGGGGGAGTAAGTGAGCATCCCTGTGGTACATAATTTCCAGCCAGGGTTAAACCAGGACACATGTCAGTGTAATTGGACTCTATCACAGAAAGCTGCAAGTGCGGGGCAGCTGAGAAGGAGCTGGAGGGACTCACCAGATTCCCTGCCTCTGCCCTCAGGCACAGACAGTGCCCTTGCCTCTCAGCACTCACTCTGCTCTCCCTGAGCACAGCACAAAGCCCTCCTGACCTGACTCTGGCCATGGCCGTTGCTCAGCACGGGCAGAGCCGATGCTGACAGGCCCTTCTGCGCTGGGAGCAGTTTGGGCTGAGCCAGTGCAAGGCCAGGACTGGCCCCTGCCCCCACGGTTCCCATGAAGCCCCTGCTGCAGAGCAGGGCTCACTGCTGGGCAGCCAGCGGGCACAGCCCCTGCTCCTCACAGCACACTCGGCCAGCACTCAGCACAGCTCCAGCCACGGCTCGGAAGGGAGCTCTCCTAGGAACGGCAGAGGGGGGAACATGGGGCAGCGGGGGCGCATCTAGGAGAAACAGCTTTCACTTGGCTCACAGAATTATCCTCTGACTTCTTGCTATCTTTCCTCCTTGAGCAGGTTCCCATGCCCAGAGGCAGCAGATGTCCAATAGCAGCTCCATCACCCACTTCCTCCTCCTGGCATTGGCAGACACGCGGGAGCTGCAGCTCTTGCACTTCTGGCTCTCCCTGGGCATCTACCTGGCTGCCCTCATGGCCAACGGACTCATCATCACTGCTGTAGTATGTGACCACCACCTGCACACCCCCATGTACTTCTTCCTACTCAGCCTCTCCCTCCTCGACCTGGGCTCCATCTCCACCACTCTCCCCAAAGCCATGGCCAACTCCCTCTGGGACACCAGGGACATCTCCTACTCAGGATGTGCTGCACAGCTCTTCCTGATTGTCTTTTTCCTTTCAGCAGAGTGTTCTCTCCTCACCGTCATGGCCTATGACCGCTACGTGGCCATCTGCCAGCCCCTGCACTACGGGACCCTGCTGGGCAGCAGAGCTTGTGTCCACATGGCAGCAGCTGCCTGGGCCAGTGGGTTTCTCAACTCCCTCCTACAGACAGCAAATACTTTCTCACTGCCACTCTGCCAAGGCAATGCCCTGGGACAGGTCTTCTGTGAAATCCCACAGATCCTCAAGCTCTCCTGCTCGCACACCTACCTCAGGGAAGTGGGGCTTATTGTGATTAGTTCCTGTTTAGCCTGTGGATGTTTTGTTTTCATTGTTCTGTCCTACGTTCAGATCTTCAGGGCTGTGCTGAGGATCCCCTCTGAGCAGGGACGGCACAAAGCCTTTTCCACGTGCCTCCCTCACCTGGCCGTGGTCTCCCTCTTTCTCAGCACTGGCATGTTTGCCCACCTGAAGCCCCCCTCCATCTCCTCCCCATCCCTGGACCTGGTGGTGTCAGTTCTGTACTCAGTGGTGCCTCCAGCACTGAACCCCCTCATCTACAGCATGAGGAACCAGGAGCTGAAGGGTGCAATGTGCAAAATGCTAACTGGATGTTCTGAAGGAATAAAATTATGAATAGCATTTATAATGTAGTTCATCACAGACCCTGACTGTCTTCTGAATTTTTTGTAGTTACTTGTGGTATTTCTGTTCTGATAAAGTTGTCATCCCCATTCTAATTCCTTCTGTGATTTTCTTTTCTGAAGGTGCCCTGCTCTCTCCTCATCTAACAAAGCCAAAGGGCCATTAGGCAACTTTATTTTTGCTGGGATTCTTCCTTCCAAGGCCTTTCTGGAGCTGCAGGGACTGTTCCTGTGTCCACAGACGGAGGGGAAAAGGTTCCTGGCATGGCCGCAGTACCAGGGAACACCAGCCCTTGGCTCTCCATTGCTGTCCTCCTTCCACTTCCACACTCTCCTTCTGACCCCCTGCCTTGGTGTAAGGCCTGAGTGCTCTGGCAGCTTGGTCACCGCCGTGCTGCGTGGCAGTCCTGTGAGCGCAGGCAGGGGCAGGCAACGGGCACTCTGTGACGGTGCTGGCCTCCATAATATGTTCTGGATTTGTGGAGACCACCTGAATGCAGCACTGCAACGTGCTTCCTTGAACCGAGGTCCCCGTGCCCGTTGCTCATGACGAGGGCCATCTCCGCGAGGTGCCGAGCAGGGCGCGACACCCCCGGGCTGAGGTGCTGCCAGCCTCTGGCAGGGGCAGCAGGAGGCCAGGCAGTCACTGTGCCTGCTGCACTGCTCTGCCTCCGCACGTGCCAGGGACGGGCTCGTGCCTCTGAGCACCCCTGTGCGCGTGAGGCTGGGGTTCAACCACGGCAGCAGTGCATGAGGCCAGCTGAGGTGGGGACACCTCCCAGCGCCTGGCCGTTCCTGTGTGTGACTGCAGGAACAAAGGCCACTGTCCCAGGGAGATTCATCTCACCCGCCTTGGGCAGGCTCATTGCAAGTGCCTCGGTCTGATCACGGCACCCTTTCTGGATGGTGCCCTCAAATGTGTCCGAGCAATCAGGGAGGTTCTGGGGTCCCGGCAAAAGGCAGACATCCAGCCTTTGTTCAGGAAAAGCAAGAAGGACAACTGGGAGAAATACAGGCTGGTCATCCTCACCGTAGTGTCTGGGGAAATGACGCTGGAAATACTCCTGCAGCCATTTCCAGGTAACTGTGGGACATCAAAGGGGTTGCTGCACCCATACGTATTGAGGCAAGAAGGGGATGGTTTGTACCTGGACCTTTGCAAGGGTTTTGACTTTTTCTCCTGCACTTTCTGTATAGGCAGATGGGTGACTTCTGGAGTGAAGAAATGGAGGATACTGTGGGGGGAAGTTGGCTGGGGGCTTGTGGCTATGTCTCAAGCTAGCTCAACAGCGTCAGGGAGCGAAACCCGACCTTGGGAGAGAGACACAGTTATGCCTGTTGGAAGGAAGCCATGGGAGCAAGAGGAGAAACTTGAAGCTAGGGAGTGGTCTGCAGAGCTTGTGGCCTTGTAGATAAAGGGAGTTGCTGAGCTGCTGTGTCTGTAATAAAAAAAGAGCCCAGAGTGGAAACTTGCTGAGCACAATTACAGGCTGACATGTCGGCCCCCTGCAAAGGTATAAAAGGCTTGCTTGATTATTGATTAATAAAGTGTCTTCGAGGTGTCTTTGAGTGTCTTCGTGCCTTCGATCCTCTCCCAGAGTCGGTGCATCATACGCCACAGGGGCTCAAGACCAAATGTCACCAGTGGTCAAGTCCTCCTGGTGGCCACTGACTAGTGGCATCTTCCAGTGCAAGCAGTTGGGCCAACTGTGTTGAATGTCTTTATTGTCTCCCAGTACAAGTTGACAAAGTGGCTTTCCAGACCCTTCTGTGGATGATGCCAAAGTGGGCAGAGCCCTTGAGAGATGCCATCCAGTTCACCCTGCCTTGAGCAGGACAGCTGGACAAGGGCATTTACAGGGGCCTCTCCCAACCTGGGATATTCTAGGACTCATTGACTCACTTCCCTGGAGAGCTCAGTTGGGATGGGATAGCAGGGGGAAGAAGGGAAAACAGAGGCGCAGAAGCAGAGACGATACATGGTCCAGTAGAAACAAAGCAGTTCCCCTGTGGACTGTTCTTCCACCCAAATGGTAGGTAGGAAATCCATGAGATAAATTGGCTGAGAGAAGCTTCCCTTCATCTGCTGGGTGCTGGGCCACGGGGAGGGTGACGGCTGAGGACGGTATCTCGTGGTGAGTTGTGTCTCAGGGACTCACATTCCAGCAGGAAGCCAATGGCTGTGACGGGGGCAGTGAGGCCAGTTCTGCCTGCGGAGGGGACAGGCCACCAGCAGCAATGTGCCTGGGAAAGGGGCGGTGAGGTCACCTCTGTCTGACACAGCGCGTAGGGCAGCCCCTGACTCATGGCTGGCACACGTGCTGTTAAGCTCCATCTGCCCGTGTCTCGGGCAGGCCAGCAGAACCAAGGGGCTTCTTTCTTGCTTGTCACGTCGCTGCTGCCTGAGAACATGGCAGCACCGCAGCAGGCACACGGCTTGCTCGTGTCTATGCGAGAAGCTGAAAGGCTCGCAGCCTTGGAAGAGCGCGGTGAGGCCGTGGCATGGTCAGGGGAAAGGCCCCAAGGAGGGTGACGGGTCGGGATGCCCGCCTGAAGGGTGGTTTCCCAGGTGGTGGAGCTTTCCTTGGAGGTAGGGAAGAGCAGGAGGGAGAAGCACTGCCACCCAGTGCAGCTGGGAAAGTGGAGACTGGAGGTCAGGAGGAGGAAATGTCACTCAGGGGCTTGTGCTGTGGTGGGAGACGTCGTCCAGAAGGAGTATGAGATCAGTCCATGTCTGTGTTTGCAGGCACAGCGTGTGAGGGTACGGTGGGGAAGCCAGATGGGTGCCTGCGGCCTGCCGGGGAAAAGCAGCAGCCGTGGGACAGCGTAGGGCAACGTGAGATGGAAGGCAAAGGGCACGGGCAAGGCTGGAAGTCACCAAGAGAACCCAAGGGTTGTCCCCTTGCGTACGGCCATTGCCTGTGCCGTACAGAGTGCAGTTTATGGCATCTGCAGTGTCCTTGGCCATCTCTTCCTTTCCTGTGGATCTCTTTGTCACTGCCTTCCCCAGTTCAGCAGCCCCTCGCCAAGGAATAAACCACCCAGCAAAAGAGTGAAACCCAGTGGGTCTCTCTGTAAGGGGTGGTTGATTCTGCCTGTATCTCCGCAGGTAAGTTGGTCCCCACCGACTGTTCTCCAGTGTCTCAGTCAGTCATATCAGGAAAAATCCCTCCCCGTGTACATCTACCCGACCACCTTGGTGGTAACGCTTTTTGTGCTACATGGCACATATCCAGCACCACCCAGTGCCCAGTGGAACGTTCCAGTACCTACGGCTAGTTAGTTCTGACAGCTTCATGAAATGCATTGGGCAATCACAATGTGGGTAGGGCCCCACAAAGACCAGAGTTCCATTTTGGTGTGTCTCGGCTTCATTTTAGTAACACACTTCACACTGAGTGTGGATTCAGTGTTGCCCAGGTCTGGAGGTCAGTCTCGTTCCAGTGAGTGTATTTTGGTCTTAGCCACAGTTACTCCCACTAGTCCCCAATGGGATGGGGATACCAGCTACAGGCATTCCTGCATGAGGACATTCAGGGAAATGGGTACCTACCCAACAATCACTCCTCCTAACAGCATTTATCGATTCTTCAACAATTTTCAAATGAGTATTCCGTGTCCATGACTCCTCCTGATCCCACCCAAGTCGAGGATTTAGCATACCACATCACAGGCCAAATTCTATACATCTGTAAAACATGTTTCAACATATATCTACAAAGGAGAGGCAAGTAGAAGACTCCAGCTTCCCTGTAGACAGCCCAGTCTTATCTGGGGTCGCATTTCAGTCATTCACTTATACGCTGTCTGGCAATAATGCAAGATACCAAACCTAGAACTTCATGATTCTGGAGGTAGTTTCAAGCATAAAGGTTTTTCTTGCTTGACAGTCCATTCTGGTGATGTGGCTGCTTAAACCCTGCTATGGCACGTCCATGGAGTCACTCCTTCAGGCCTGACAGCAGTGTAGGTGCTGAGCAAAATCTGGAAAGGTCCTTTCACTTCTCTTCAACGGTTCATCCAACCACGTTCTAAGATACACACAATCTCCGGGTCGGTAGTGATGTACAGGCACGTCCAGGGACAGATCTGCGCTCACAGTGACGTACCTCTGGAGAGAGGACAGGACCTTTCCTAGAGACTGAACATACTCTTTTAAGCCATGTTTCCCTTCTATTATTTTGGGATTCACTCCCATTTCTGTCACCTGGCAAGGTTTACCATGTATCCTTTCCAAAGGACTAACTCTCTCCTTCCGTTTACGCTGGATCCTGTATCTGTAGCAATGCTGAGGGAAAAGCGTCTGACTGCTCTCTCTGAGGTTCTTGGCAAATTTTACTCATCTGTCCTTTCAGGCTTTGCTTCATTCTTTCTACTTTCCCGCTTGATTGAGGTCTCCATGGAGTGTGGAGATCCCATTTTACCCCTCCTAGTTTAGCTAAAAGGTGAAGGGCTTCTACTACCAAGTGTGGAGCCCTGCCCAAAGAAAGTCCTATGGGTACCCCAAATCTCAGTATAATCTCTGAACTTACACTTATGATATTTCTTATTGTTGCGGCGAGGGAAAGCTTCCCGCCAGCCTGAAAAAGCATCTGTCATGACTAAAAGATACTGATACCCATTCTGCTGCAGTAACTTGGAAAAAGTCTAATTGCCAGTAATCCCCTGGGCTTTGTCGGCCCTGGGAAAGATCATTGGGGTAGGTGAGGGTTATTCTTCAGGTACAACTCAGGCTTCTTCACTCTGCTTTTTGTTTTCCCAGTCATGGTACATTTAGAACTTGCCCTTTCAAGTCTTCTACCAAACTCTCAATTCCCCAGGGAGTTTCTTGGTGCTTCCTTTTAACCAATTCACAGATAATTTCCTCTGTAAATTTTAGTTGATGCGAAGGAGTCACCCATCATCCGTGATTTGGCTTGCCTTCAGTATATTAGCCAACTGATTGTTTTCTGGTGGATCCTGTGGGCTCTTAGGTCCTAATTTCTGCCGTTTCTCTGGCAGGACTAGCAATATTTGACTTTCAGCTGCCTGCCGGGGAAAAGCAGCAGCTGTGGGACAGTGTAGGACAACGTGAGATGGAAGGCAAAGGGCACGGGCAAGGCTGGAAGTCACCAAGAGAACCCAAGGGCTGTCCCCTTGCGTACGGCCATTGTCTCTGCCACCAAGGCCTATGAGAAGACGAGTTGTCCTCTGGCCCTGGGGCCTCATGGCCTCCTTGTGACCACTTGCACTGAATTCTTCTCCCTTGAGTGATACTGCCCTGTGAAAGTTCCCAGCATTGGCGACAGCCTGCCAGTCTGAGGCCTGGCACCTGCACTCTGCTGCTCTCCTGCCTCACCGCCCCTGGGAGATGAGATTCCATAATTCCTTTGCTGCTGGAGCCAAGGTGGACAGGGGTGACACAGGGTTTCAGATCCAGCTGACCATCACAGCTGTTGGCTCATCTGGCAGCGGTGCTAAAACGCTGATGTAAAGAACCTGCATTCACCTAAAGGAACATTGTCACTGTGCTGTCCTGGAAATTTCGGGGTCGGTGGGTTGACCATTGGCCTCCATGAGCCCACCAAGCCTCTCCCTCACGGCCCACCCTCCTTCTTCACTCACTTGGTGTTTGTAGGGCTGTTTCCGTGCCGTGTTTCTCACTTTTTCTCTCCTACAAATGCTGCACACTGTGTTATGTCCTTTCTTCCATTGGTTTTTCACAGAGGTGCCGCTAGAATTACTTATGAGCTCAGGGAGGTAGCAGGCCCATTTCAGAGCCAGCTGAATGTGGCTTTCTTGGCCATGGGGCCAACTCTTGACCTCTTCTCACCTTTGTCAGCCCTACAAACCCCATGACCACTCCCAAACCCTTGCCATGTAAACCCACAGGGTTGTAAAAGTCCCCAGTAAGATGCGAGGTCATTGATCCTAAGGCTTCCTCACGCTGGTTAAGTAAGAGTTTGGCCCCTTGCTCTCCCTGATTTAGGTTCTTTATGGCAGAGAAGAGACGCACTGGACCTCAGCTGTGGCACCGGGGCCAAGATCAAACATGTAACAAAAACAGCGGGTACCAAGTACCCAAAGTGCAACGCATGCTAAATTTTGCTGCAGAGCATACTGGGGTGGTTGGCAGGTGGCACTGTTAACGGTGAAATGAAATGTCCCTAAGGAGAGAAAACCCAGCTGTCCTCAAGACCAGAGGGACAAAGGGCTGGACTGTGCAGTGGTGGCAGGAGAGGACATGTCTGTCTGTGTTGCCTCTGCAGCCCCAGAGGACCTGTGGTGCAGGTGAACCTCATGTTCAGGGAGGACAAAGTGCTTTGGAAAGTGTCCTTGGCTATGGACATCTCGTGATCCAGGAACACTGTAAAAATCGTTGGTCTGTTTCTCTAATGCATCACCCCGGGGTGAATGTCAGAAGTCCTGGCTAAGTAGGGAGTCACCAGAAGCCTGGGGGTTAGTCAAAGTGGTGCCCACCTACAAGAAGCGTAGAAAAGAGGATACTTCCTAGGACTGTCAACCTGATCTTAGTGCCAGGGAGGGTTGTGGAGCTGATCCTCCTGAGCAACATACAACAGCAAACACAGGACAACCAGGAGGTCAAGACCACCCAGCATGGGTTTGTGAAAGGCAGGTCCTACTTGATGAATCTGATCTCCTTCTGGGACAAGGTGACCTGCCACACCTTGAACACTGTGTTTCTGTTTTGGACCCCTCACTTCAAGAGAAATGTTGAGGTGCTGGAGCATGTCCAGAGAAGGGCAACAAGGCTGGTGAAGGGTCTGGAGCCCCAGTCTGTTGTAGAGCAGCAGAGGGGACTTGGCTTGTTCAGTCTGGAGAGGAGGAGGCTCAGGGGGGACCTTACTGCTCTCTAGAAGTACCTGAAAGGAGGTTGTAGATGGGTGGGTGCTGCGGGCATTTCGGGCGAGCGGGAGTCAGATTCAAATACTCACAGAGTTCAAGATCTGATCCGTTTATTGTACAAACCAGGTAGACTTTTATAAGGCATTCTATAAGCGTGCAATAATGTGATTGGCTATTTTACAAGCGTATAATAATATGATTGGTTAACAATTGTTTACTGGGAAGATTTCTGTTTCTGCTTGTTCTGGCATGTAGGCTCCTTTCTGCGGTTTCCCAGCTCCTCTTATCACGTCCCGTTGGCCTTGGTTTTGAGCAAACATCTGCAATTTGCTCCTTTTTCTTCATCCCACTGTTCTGGCCGTAACCTCGTCTTATTTCTTCAGTATTTCTCCACTTGCTTCAGAGTTCAGTATAATCATTCAATACAGCAAGAGCCCCAACAGGTGGGGGTAGGTCTCTTCTCCTAAATAACAAGTCACAGGACAAGAGGCAACAGCCTCAAGTTAGACCAGGAGAGGTTCAGATTGGATATGAGGAAAAACATCTTCACTGCAAGGGTGGTCAAGCATTGGAACAGGCTGCCCAGGGAGCTGGGGGAATCACCCACTACCTCTGAAGGCTGAAGGTGAAGAAGGAGGACAGCGCTCTTGCTTCAGTTCATTGCTTCCTGTGCTCCTGCCTTGTACCACAGTGAGTACTTGGAAACCTTGCCATAGGCAACGCAAGGCTCTTACATCCTCCCACAAAAGCCCTCCATTCTCCAGGGTGGACCAGCCCAGCTCCCTCAGCCTGATCTACCAGGGCCCGTGCTCCAGCCTTGACCTTCTCTGTGATTCTTTACTGAAATGGCTCCAGCGTGCCAGTGTCTCTCTGCTATTGCGGAGCACCAGTGCTAGACAAGTACTCTAGATGTGGTGAAACAAGTGGGAAGCAGAGGGGGGGAATGACTTGCCGTGGCTGTGCTCCTGGTCATACAGCCCAGGAGGCTGTTGGTCACCTTTCCTGGTGGCTCCTAGTTTGCCTAATGCAAACCAAGGGCCCAGCCAGGCAGTCCCTGCCCTGTGTCATCGCAGGGCCTCGGTCCACTTTAGGGGCAGGACTTTCAATTTGTCCTTCTTGGGTATCACGAGATTCATGGGTGCTTCCAGTCAAGAGGAAGTTCCTCCAGTCTCTAGGACCTTCCAGTGGGGATGGAGAATGGCCTCACTGGGACATCGGCCTGCTCACACAGCTCCCTGGGATGCCACCCCTCCACCTCCCTGGAGTGGGAAGCATTGAATTTGGTCAAATGACTCGTGACATGATCCCCATCCACACTTGGCTGGTTCCCTCCAGAGTCCTGCCTTCAGGCACAAAGCTTTGGGACACGATGCTGGGGAAGACTAAGGCAAAGAGGACCTGGAGGATGTTCAGATTTATCTAGACCTGCTCTTACTAAGCTCAGCAGTGGCCACACAGGGGCGTAGTTTATTTCTTAAACTGTTCTGCAAGTAGTGACAGATCCTCTTGATGCCCTTGAACATCTTGCAAGACCCCATACGAAGCAGGCTTTGGCTTCCCTGAAGACATCCCTATTTCTAAATTCCTCTTTGAGCCCTTGCATCCACCTCCAGGATGCTTCCTTTTCTCTCTGGAGATTCTTGAGGAATTCCTTCTTTAGCCAAGGATCTCTCTTGGCATGTCTGCTTGATTTCCTGCTCCTCGGTATGGACAGTTCTGCTTGGAAAATGCTTTCCTGAATGACCAGCCATACACAGCTCTGCTGTCCTTGAGTGCTGCTGCCCATGGGACTACCGCTACAAGTCCCCTGAAGAGGCTAAAGTCTTCTCCCCCTATTTCATGAGCACTACAGCCAGGGCTGACACTGGTTTTCACACCCCTCAGCAGCACTGCCTGTTTGGCAAGGACCAGATTCAGGTGAGCGTCACCTTTGTTGGCCTGACACCTGTGCAAAGAATTTGTCTCAAGAGACCCCCGACACCAGCTGGACAGGGTGTATCCTGCTGTGCTCCCCTTCCAGAAGGCGTCAGGGTCATGAAGTCCCCCATAAGAGCTGGGATCATGGACCTGCAGACTTCCTTGGCTTGCTTAGATAAGCCTTTCTCCGCTGCCGTACCCTGAGTGCGGGTGCTGTGTCTCCCACCAGGATGGCACACTAACCGGCCTCTTGCTGACACTCTCCTGCAAGGGCTCACCCAACCTGCTGCACACCCCGTAGAGGAGATCCGCACGTGCAACAAGTGCCTGCACACGGAGGGCATCCCCTCCTCAGCTTCCTGGCCTGTCCCTCGTGAAAAGCCCACACCTTCCCCGCCGCACCACTGTGGCCTGTCCCACCACCCGTCATGATTTATTTCATCAATATCATGATTTACTCCATCAATATCCAGCACGATGACAGCATGTGGAAGTCCAGCTCCTCCTGCCTGAGCCCCAGTCCCAAGCCATCGGTGCGCTTTTGGGCTGCAGCACCTCAGCCGTAGCGCTGGGGCCAAGCTCAGGCTTCTCTCGGGCAAAGCTGGTACCAAGCGGCCCCGACCCAGCGTGTGCCCGTGCTGTGCTGGAGACCAGAGACCCGCTGGAGTGGGTGGCGGTGGCAATCTAAGCGCACCAGCAGAGGAAGCCCTGCCCTCTGCAAGGCCAGAAAAGCAGTGCTGGGCTCTGCAGCCCTGGCAGAGGAAGGCTTGGCTAGCTGCAGTGCTGCTGAGGCCCCTGAAGGCCTGTGGGGGAGGGGAGGCTGACCTCCAGGAGGACATGGTGCTGCTGAAAATGTGCTTCAGTTTGCATATGCTGTGATCCAGGAACACTGTGAGAACCATGCACTGGTTCTTTGATGGTATCTTCACGGGGCTGAGCAAAGGATTGCTGGAATAAGTACCAGTGGAGTGTGGGAGTAGCCAGGTGGTTGGAACCCCCACTGTGATGGGCTTCCTGTTCATGGACCAGCTGGATGAACTTGGGTCAGACCGTGACGCACTGCAGGGCTGGCATTCAGTTGCTGGTTGACAGAAACCAAATCTACCTGAGGTGCCACCTGGGCTTCCTCAAAGGAACCATATTCCTGACAATAAAGATTGGGATGCCCACGTTTTTATGTTGCAGAAGGAAGCCGAGCTACAGCAGATACCAGAAGCAGTTACAAATGCTGCAATACCTCTTGTATGGGCTTCAGGAACACCAGGGCAACCCCAAGCAGGGGAACCAGTAATCATCCAGCGGAAGCCAAATGGCAGACCAGCAAGTCAAAAGCTGTACCCAGGTAAACTACAAGTCAGGAAAGGGTTGGAGTCCTTAACTGAACAAATCACAGATTTTGGGTTACTAAGAGAATGCCAATCAGAACATAACACTCCAGTATTACCTGTCAGGAAGCCAAATTCAGAAGAATATAAACTGGTGCAAGATTCACGAGCTATAAATGCAACTGTGCAAGATGTCCATGAGGCAGTAGCACACCCGTATGCCCTCCTGACCACCCTGAAGGAGAATGAGGAATGGTTTACTGTATGAGATGTGAAGATGCGTTCTTCTGCCTTGTGCTGGCTGCGGCCAGTCACCAATCGGTTGGTTTCAAATGGGAAAGCCCTGAAACTGGTCGAGAAACCCAGCTGTGCAGGGCTGTATGACTGCAAGGAGTTAAAAATAGCCCTACAGTCTTTGGAAATCAATTAGCCAGGGAGTTGGAAAGCTGGCAAAAGAGGTAGGAAAATGTCGCCTTGCTGCAATAGGTAGGTGACGTACTGCTAGCAACCAGTAGTAAAGAAGATTCTATAACAAGGACCTGCTAAACTTTGGGGGCTAGCAGGGTACAAAGTACCCTGGGAAAAGGCAGAGACCACCCCAGAAGAAGCAACCAGTTGGGGATTTACAATTTGCCTGGGCCAGCAGAGTCTTGGAGCTGGAGGAAAAGGGCCATTTGTCAAATCCCAGAAGCCAAATGAAAACAAGAGCTCAGAGCATCCCTGGGAATGGCCGGGTGGTGTCACTTACGGATAATGAATTTGGGACTCATTGCCAAACTTCTATATGAAGGTGTTGGAGGAAAGGGAAACCTCCTCGTCTGGACTCAGGAGTGCAGAGATGCATTTACGGAATGGAAACGGACTGGAATGAGTGCTCCAGCTCAAGGCCTCCCAAATCTAGAAAACCCATTGGAACTCTTTGTGCATGAAAGGTGACACGTTGCCTTAGGAGTGTTGGCCCAGAGCCTGGAACCATGGAGCAGAGCCGTGGGGAGCTTTTCCAAACAGCTGGACAGTGTCAGTAAAGGACGGCCAACCTGTCCGCGCACGGTGGCAGCTACAGTATTACCGATGCAAGAGGCCCAGGAACTGACACCTGGGCAAAAATGACATGATCTCGGTGGAAAAGAAGAACCAACTCATGATTGTTTAAGGACAATGGCAGAGGTATATTCTAGCCGAGTGGAATTAAAGGGCACGCCAACAGAAAATGGAGACTGGGACTTATTTGTAGGTGGTAGTAGTTTTGTGCGAAATGGGACCCAAAGAGCAGGACATGTGGTGGTAACTATCAGAGAGAGAAGAGAAGCCAAAGCCCTCTCATCTGACCCGTGGGCCCAAGAGGCAGAACTCACAGCCTCACTAAGGGCACTGGGATTATTATCAACAGACAAGGCTTTTTTAATGTATGGACATATTTGAAATTTGCCTTTGGAACAGACCATGCCGATGGGGCTGTTGGAAAGAAAGAAAGAAAGAGGACTCTGAACCTCTCAAGGATCCCCAGTCAAATTATGAGGCAAAGACCCAACAATCATTTCAGGTGACCAGCTGACCCAGGGTGCTGGCAATTTTGCATTGTAAAGTGCAGCACCTTGGAGATAGCTCGGTGCATCTAGGACAGCAAGTGGCAGATCAAGCAAGGAAAGAAGCAGCTGAAAGTCAAATATTGCTAGTCCTGCCAGAGAAACGGCAGAAATTAGGACCTAAGAACCCACAGGATCCACCAGAAAACAATTAATTGGCTAATATACTGAAGCAACCCCAAATCATGGATGGCGGGTGACTCCTTCGCATCAACTAACATTTACAGAGGAAATTATGTGTGAATTGGTTAAAAGGAAGCACCAAGAAACTCCCTGGGGAATTGAGAAGATGGTAGTCGTTGACGCAGTAGGCTCAGGCACAACTTATATGACCAATGTGATCAAGTTAGTGCCACGTTATTAATAGACTCACACCAATTTATACTCTACAGCTAAAAATGCACACACTACGCACGCTTTGTTATGTAAAAGGTGATCGGTTAAAACTACTCGTTCACACGCTCCCACCTCCCAAGTTGTTGGTCCCAGGGCGGTGCCAACACGCTGCTCCCCCCCTTGTGCAGGCATCCTGTTTTTATCATCTTTCTGTCCAGCTCCCTTATCTCTCTGTGAATACACAGTTTCTTTGTCTCCCTTGGCCTTGCACATGTCCTTCACAACACCTGCAGCTTGTTAGAGCTGCGGCCTGTTATTACAACCAAGTTATTCGGTCTGGGTTGCTCATAATATGCCCGTTTTCTTCCAGCCACTCCAGAAATCCCCCTTTTTGTTTTTGAGCAATCCAGACCCCATTCTGGACATCTGTTTAATTAACCCATTCATTATGCGTTGCAAACATTGAAACAAACAAGGAAGTAACAATATCAAAATCAAGAACACTATTACCACTACCAATGCTCCTTTAACTACAATCTGCAACCATCCCCTTAGCCCGAGGCTATTGAGCCGGTCAGAAAAAGGATCATGTCCTTCAGTAACATGCTTCATATTCTCGTGCAGTGTTGCTAATTGCTGAGTTATGCTTTTTGAGTGATCAGACAAATTGGAACAACACATCCCTTTCAAAATCTTCACAGCCATGTCCGTGTGCTAACAATAAAAAATCTATGGCAGCTCGATTCTTCAAAGTAGTATGTCTAACACCCTCTACATCAGTAAGTAGCTCACTTACCATTCATGAAGTCAAATTAAATTGTTTCTGACCCCAGCATGCTAATCTACGTATATTTTTTGCATTCATGGCTGCCATTCCTCCTGGAAGAAAAATAGATGTGGCTATAGCAGTGCTACTGATGGCAGCTGTACATTGTCGTTACATGTATCATCAAAAGTTCAAATAGGTCTCCCATGATCCCTACTGACATTGAATAAATCTTTCACGTGAGGAGCAAACAACGTTAACCGTCCAAGGTAACAAGGCACACCAACAGGTCGCATGGGAATACGGGGCCATGCTCTGTCTCCCCAAACCAGAAACACTCCTGGAGGAAGTTTAAAACCCCCTGTGGTGCTTACATGTAACCTTCCGGCTCTCAAGTCACTCCAAAGGGAATGCCCTGTGACATTTAGATAACGTACATACCGGCCCTGCTCCCCTTGCCTTGTAAACCAACTATGCCGCGGTTTATCAAACCAGATCACTCCTGTACCATTCACTGGTTGGAGCTGCGGTGACATGCTTTTACAACCTGGCATTGCGGTTGCAGTAACATTATCATATTGGACAGGCACAATGCTAGCCAGTAAGTCTAACTCCTGTAAAGGTAACTGATGTAATTGATTTAAATTTTCAATGACCGCTTTCTGCCAAGCTGCGCCACGCATAGAGGGCCAAACATATCTGCTGTTCGGGCTTAAACAAGAACCGCTTTCTCTGTTAGCCAGGTTTACGCTCCGTGGATTCCAATACCCATCAAAGTCGGTTTCATTCTCCTGCAAAGGCATACCAATCACACAGGTTCAAAAAGGGTTATCTGCTTGTTGCAAGCTCAGACAAAAATCTGTTACCCCAGCTGAATTTGCCCATGTTACCCAAATATTCGTTCTGGGTAAAACGTCAAAAATCCCCTCACTACCTGGTGGAAAACAAATCAACATAGCTGTGCTCTACGTCTGAGGTGTTGCCATCATTTTACCTCCTTTTCCCAGCCGCTCCAATGCACCTGCAAGCTTCGAGGAACGTTTATTCTAATTCTACAAATCCTGTCAACTATCTTATTATTCTGATTAAGACACTGCAAAGCTAAGCGTCTTAAAAGCCGGAAACTAATTTCTGCTAAAAACCCTTCACCCAAGGTCCTTAATGTAGCTTAAAACCTCAAGAAAACTACTGTTATTCTCAAAGTATTCACGCTTGTCTTTCCATATTAACAGCACATTACCAATATGCTAACACACCTAGAAAGTCAGACAACTCGCTCGCTTCAGAACAAAACACAACCCGATCATTACATGAGTGACATTTAAGCACACTATCTCGATCACATGCACGTGCGACTCTCCAAGTCTTCTTGTCACACCACGTGCAATGTATGAAAACCCAAGGCTGACAGTTCAGACCACGCTCTCTACAAGCTGTGTCGTTTTTCTTGACCTGTTCTGAGCTGGGCAGCTGCGTTCACATGGGGTCAAGACCAAGTTCAGTCGATGCTGGTGTCGTTGAAGTGCCTCAGGACATAGGGCTACCATTGATATTGACCCATGCCCTGTAAAACATAAGAAATCAAACCTGATCCTCTACTTCAGCCGGATCCTCTACTTCAGCCGGATCCTGTACTTCTTTATTCTTAAGATCTCCTTGCCAGGGCCTCACCCAGCGACTCGGAATCCATCTAACACCGGTATCTGTAAAAACGCAAGCATTTCCTTGCCCCGTCATTTTTAGTTCCGCAGGTCCTTTCCATTCTCCTGTAGCGACATCTCGGTATTGGCCAAAAACACTATTTCCACACTGGTTTACCCCAGATCTCAAACACAAACTATGCATTATTACTGGCGGTTCATTTCTGTCACCTGTAAACCATAAATAGTTCAATACGTATATCGCTTTTACAAGATGCTCTGCCGGACCCAGTACCTCTCCCCTTTTTGTTTTTGCAAAAGCGCTTTCAGTGTTTGATGTACTCATTCCACAATGGCCTGTCCCGTGGGAAAGTGTGGTATGCCTGCGATATGACATATACCCCAAAGCTGGCAAAAAAGAGTAAAGTTCCAAGAAGTGTAGGCCGGGCCATTATCAGGTTTGATTTGTGCAGGCACTCCAAGTGCCATAATGGCAGCATGCACATGTTTAATTACATGCCGTGCTGTTTCACCAGCTTGCGCCGTTGCTCAGAGCGCTAGGGAAAAGGTATCAATTGAAACATGCCCATATTTAAGCCTGCCAAACTCTGGGGTACGAGTTACATCCATCTGCCAAAATTGTAGGGGTCGGAGTCCCCGAGGGTTCACCCCCAAACCAAGGCCAGCTCCTGCCTTCTGACAATCAGGACAGGACTGTACAATTTCCCTAGCATCAGCCACAGGAATGTGAAATTGCCTGGCCAACACTTTTGCTGACTGGTGAAAAAACTCATGTGATAACCTAGCTTGTTCAAAGGTTTTAACAACAGGACCTGTCCAGGCTGGAGCGACAAGCTGCTCAGCCCCAGCGTTACCTAACGCGAGACCTCCGTATTTCTGATGACTGCGAATATGCACAATAAAATATTCATCCCGATGCTGGTTCAAAAGCGTTAACAATTGTAACAACAGAGTAAACAATACAGGATTTCACACAGGTTTCACCATACTATGTTCCAAACGCTGTACCGTGCCCACAACATATAATGAGTCTGATACTACATTAACGGGTTCTCGAAACCAGTGCTGAAATGCCCAAGTAACAGCTCGGAGTTCTAAAGTCTGTAAAGAGTCTCCGGTCACCCCAGGGAGCAGTTTATGTTCCCAGGTTTCTCCTACTTTCCAGGTGACTGCAGCTTTCTGAGATTTTCACCCAGCATCAGTAAAAACAGTTATCCCTTTTAAAGGAACCTCCGATCGCAAAGGCAAATGTTCAATGCGCTGATGAGATCACAACGGCAAAAGTTTGTCCGAAGGGTAAGTGTTAGTGAGAGTTCCCAAAAAATCAGCAGCTGCTATTTGAAATTCTGTTGAAGCAGACAACGGCCAGTCCAAATAAAGTTGAGACACAGGTACATATGTAATAGTCGGCTCGAGGCCTGAGATATCTGCAATTCGCTGCCTCCCTTTGATAATAAGCTCTGAAAACAATTCAGGGTGTGTAACCACTGTCTTCCTGGGCTGGAAAGGGAGAAAAACCCATTTCAAAATTCGTAAATGCAGTTTCCCTTCTCCCAGCTGGATAATAATAATCCCTAATGGGTGTTCTCGCTCACCTCCTGAGTTAATTATCATCAACGAAAGAGCTTGGTTGTCTGGTCGACTGTGAGCATAAGTTGTTACCATCTTATTAGTGATCACCTGCAACGCCTGTTGCTGATCCTCATTCAATTGGCGGCGCTCCTGAGCCTGTGCAGATGTTCCCAGGAGCGGCATCAATGGTTTCAGATCATCGTTCGTAATTCCGCAGATATTACGAACCCACTGGACATCTCCCATTCATTTTTGCACATCAGACAATGTTTCTATTGCTGTGTTAATTTTCCCTTTCTGAGGTCGAATCATTCCATTTGTAATGATCCAGCCCAGGTACAACCACCTCCCTTTCTTCTGAATTTTCTCTGGGGCTATCTTCAACCCCCCTTTTCCAAGACTATGCGTGAGCTGACACAAAATTCAGCTGAGAAAACAGCTCAGAATCCAGCTGTTTTCCTGCAACCGAAATACCATCCATGTAAGGCTAGATAAGTAAATGAGGATACTGCTTACAAATGGGTTCTAAAGCCCAGGCAACAAACAATTGGCACGTCGTAGGTGAGTTTTTCATTCCCTGCGGCAACACCACCCAGTGATATCTTTTCGCTGGCTCTGCTTTATTTATCGATGGCACTGTAAAAGCAAACCTTTCAGCATCCTGTGGATGTAAAGGAATTGTAAAGAAACAGTCTTTTGAATCGATAATCACCAAATCCCAATCCTCCGGTAGCATAACCGGAGAGGGTAGCCCGCGTTGTAAGGCGCCCATATCACACATAACGGCACTGGTTGCTCGTAGTCATGTAACAGCTGCCATTTCCCAGACTTCTTTGGGATTGTAAAAACTGGGGTGTTCCATGGACTAGTTGAAGGCACGATGTGCCCAGCATCTAATTGTTCCTGCACCAAATTATTGACAATCTGCAGCCGGTCTTGCTTTAGCGGCCACTGATCAATCCAAATTGGATCATCAGTTTTTCAGCTGATCTCTTCCAATTAGTGCCACAGGCAGGTGCATTATGTAGGGACATGTAGTTACTACCCTACCATCAGAGAACATAAATGCAGTTATGTCTCTACTGATAAAGGTAGCTTGAGTCCCACCACCCCCTACAATGCCGGTACCCGCTGGCATTAGAGGCCACCGCCTAGACCACTTAAGAAAAGGTACAATCGTTACATCACCTCCACTGTCTATAATCATCTGCAATTTGCACACTTGTCCACTAGGGTGTCTCAGTTATGTTTCTTCCTCCGGTTTTCCCCGACTGATGTGCATGGCTAGCAAAACACCAGGCTGACCGGTGGATCCGATACCTTCTACAGCCCTTGTCTTTTGTTCTGCGTTAGGCACTTCTGCTTCAAAAGGAATTAATTGAGCAATTTTTGATCCCTCCTTAATAGTTATAGGGGGAGTTAGTGTGTAAACCATTATTTTAATCTGTCCTTCAATAGGTCCTGGGACTACAAAAATACCTTTCCTAGATACTGAAGAACATCCGATTAATAAGGCACTCACACCATGTCCCAAAGGTCCCACAAGATTTGAATCAACCAATTGAACTGTGGTGTCGGTAAGAGTAATAGCTACTGCTCTTGTCAGGTCCACTCTGGTGCTTCCGGAGGTGGCGGTGGAGCAGCGGTCCAAGCACCCTGGACTTGTGTCGTACCACAAGGGCGAGACGTGCTCCGTGTCTCGTTCCCCTTTTTCCGACAATCACTGGTGTTATGATTACCTTCCCAACACTGCACACACCATTTCTTTTGCTGTGAGCCTGGAACATGACATTGTGATTTAATATGTCCCATCCTGCCACAATTAAAACATCTCCTAGCTTGCCTCCCGTTATTATTTTTACCTTGCACAAGCGGCTTCACTGCAGCTCCTACCGCGGCAGCCATAAAGGCAATTTTTCCTGATCAATCAATCATTCTTTCTGCCACCTCCAACAGCTGGACAGCTGATGACCCACGTGGCAGGAGGCTTAAAGCTTTCTTAGTTCTCTCATTAGCATTATCATAAGCAAGCATATCAAGAAACTTTGCTTTCATATCCTCATTCAGATCAGGATTAATCATGAGAGCGGCATGCAGTCTGTCTATAAATTTTGGATAAGATTCTATAGGTCCCTGTTCTATCCCCGTAAATGCTGGTGCTATTTTGTCATGATGGAGGGCAAAAATCGTTTTCAGAGCTAGTTCCTGCATTAATCGTAACACCTTGGGTTGGAATCCCACTTGCCACTCAGGGTTAGCGAAGGGGCGGGCACCTGTAAAGCATTTGGGCATTCACTCCAAACAGCGGATCCCCCTGCCGACGTGGCGTGGCCGCAGCAGCATGACTCGCTGCCTGCCAGCGTTGAAAAAACTGTATCTGCTGAGAAGCTGTTAACAAAGCTTGTGCAACCATACGCACATCATATGGAGTTAATAAATTTGCTGTGAAAATATGCTGAATTATTGAGTTAGTATATGGAGATTTAAACCCATATTGTGTTACTGCTAATTCCGCTTCTTTGATTACTTTCCAGTCTAAAGGTTCCCACTCGTTACCCTGTGGTGTTACTATCACAGCAAATGCCATCGGCCCAAATTGCCCCTCTATAATTGCATCCCAAATGACTCCCCACCATCGACGTGTTGGATTACAGTTACCCCCCATGCCTCCCATTGGAACCAGCGGTGGTAACGGTCCCGCTGCTAATGTCTCCCCAGAGCCACTCTCCCCTCCTCCACCCTGTGAAAAAGGATTAATAGAGAAGGGAGATAGTGGCAATGCTATAGGAGCAGGCTGTGCCAATTCTAGCATCCATGTCTCAAGTTGCTCCAATTTTTTCATGAGATCTTGCAGCTGTACATTCTCCAAACCACAGTGACGTTCTGCAGATGCCGATTGGGGTGATGGAGGCGTGGACAGAGGCAGAGGTGGATAGAAGCTGTCCTCTGTCGAGACGTTATGCGTGCGTTCCGGGTATTTCTCTCTCCAACATGGACCGGGAGATTCAAGCGGTGGCAGATTCATTTCCTTTGGCTCTTGGCGCTTTAGCCGCACTGCTGCTACACACCATGCATCCCTGTCCTTTCTTTTGGCTTTTGGGAGCGAGGCTCCCGAGAATGTCATAGCAGTAGCAGAGTCTTTTGCTCTAGCGCCTTCAACTTCTGCCGACAGGGCAGCAAAAGCAGAAGTGGTAGTTTGTCATTCTGCTTTCATCTCTTTCAGAGTTGCAGGAGCGGTCTGGAAACTAGGACCATGCGTGGCAATCAGTTAGCTGAGGGGAATGTGCTCGAGCTTGTCTAGACAACAATTAACATGATGAGGCATGTTTGCAGAGCCCAGGGGAGCGGGAGACGGATGGCGCCAAGGATGGCGCCAAGGAAAGGTAACACCTTGTGGTTAATTGCTGGTAGTTAACCACCAATCAGGGATTGCCTAGTATGCAAGGCTTAGCTTCAAGAACCAATTAGTTTAAAACGCGCAGCTTCTGAAAGTGTATAAAAACGCGTGCTTCTGTACAATAAATTGACATTTGCTTGCATCAGGCTGCGTCCCGTCTCTTCATTCGCTGCAAATTGGTGACCCCGACGTGATGCGTTTAAGGATCTAACGTGAAGGGCTCTCGAATCGCCTATCTGAGCGACATGCAGCGAATCCCACAGAACTTTGAACGATCTGCTGAAAGGAAGCAGGAGCCGGCCAGAAATCCCTCCGGAGTTGAGAGGTGAGCAGTGGGAAATCCGTAACGGGGAATCAGGTTTCGTCCCCAGAGGAGACGTATATGGACTCATAAAGGGTCTTCTAGTCAGATCAGAGTCCGCGCCTCAATCTCCTCAAATGGTGACCCCTATGGTGGTGTTCCCAAGCCTTGGAAGAATAAGGACGGAAAAAAGCCAGCTCGTGGAAGAGGGCTGCGTTCCGGAGGAGACGGCTTGGCTGAACGATCGTCTTGCTGTCTGGACCAGGCGGACAACCTAAACCCCGAGGATAACACCTGTATTCATCGAGACAGGTGAGCAGCCAAGAAACTTTAGAGACTTGGAAAGAATGAAAGTGTGTACAGACAGCAGCCAATTGTATGATGCTGCCGTGGAGGGGAGCTCCGTGTCGGGAATGCATTTAACATCTTGGTGGCAAATTCTGACTACTCTTTGCCAAGTGTGGACTAATTCTACTAGCGGTGCCAAACCAGAGGAAGCTGTAAATTCCACCGACAGCGCGGCTCTTCTCAAGACACCGTCAGCGATGGCGATTCTGTCCACACCTCCTCTGCCCCCAAAGCTTCTGTCACTGACTGCAGCGACCCTCACAACACAGGACCAAGCACAGGAACAGGACAACTCGGACAATGATTTTATTGACACTGATAAAGCTTTTGATCCAGGTCCTATAGATCTGGAAAAGGAGCTAGACCTTTCCACCACCCCCTTGTCTCTCCCGATGCATTGATTGTATTTTGGGGGAGGGTGAAAGGGGGTCTGAGGGATTGGTGGCAGGAATGCAAGTGGGAAGTGCTTAAGCGAGGGGTTTTGGAAGTCACTATGGCATGTTCAGTATTTTGTCAGACAAATCAACCTGCAGAGTGGCAGCCTGTGCAATACGAGGCTGTTAAAGCGTTAAGCAAAGCAGTGCGGGAAGGGAGGATTCATAATACATTTGCTATGTCCCTTCTTGAAGTGATGGCAGAGCCTTATACACTCACACTGCATGATTGGAAGTTACTGCTTTGTATGGTACTAACTGATACCGTATATGATGTGGTTATCTGATTTTTGTGAGCTGTGTGTAGTGGCCTTGACTGAAAACCTTAATCGGGGAATTGCTGTTAACTATGAGCAGTTGGCTGGAGCAATTAACTGTGCCGATTCTGTGACTCAGGCAAGGTATCCCAGGGACAACTGTTTGCAAATGAAGGAATGGCTATTAAGGCAGTCAGGGTGCGGGAGTCTTGCCACAGTCTTGCAGGGTCCTAGAGAGTCACTAACTTTAATACTAACTTGATTGATCGGCTTCAGAATATTTTGCAGCAAGTGGAACATCAGGAAGCTCAAGGGTTGCTTTTAAAACAACGAGCTGTGATAATGTCAATGAAAACTGTAAACGGGCAACTTTCACAATCGCAACCCCAACATGTGTCAAATGATTGTAACGCAGAACTCACAGCAGACTGTAATTCTCAGGCTGAGTTCTGGAATGCAGCATAACACATTTTTGCTTCTCTAATCTCTTCTGTAAGAATAGTACACGCTCTTAACTTGCTTAGTAAATTAGGCTGCTAGCTTGCTAAACAAAGTAATACCACAAATACTATTTTTTTTTTCTGGCGTATTAACAGATGTTGATTCTGTCCATCATATGTTGCTACAGAACCGAGTTGCTATTGATTTTTATTATTAGCACAGGGACACAAGTGTGAAGACTTTGGTAGGATGTGTTACGTGAATCTGAGTGACCACTGTGAATTAATTTACAAAAGTATATAAAACTTAAAAGCCTTAAAACAAAGATCTGCAACAGAGCCAGGGGCGGGATGCCGTTGGTCTCTTCTCACGGCTGGGAAACTTTGGGCCATGACTCAAAAGTATTACAGGATTTATTATAAATATCTTTAACCACCTTATTGATGTTTGCCTTATGTCTCACATACCTTTTTTTCCTGTATTCAGTGTTTAGTCGATTGTAACATAAATCAGGTCATGGTCACCCAGCTACACACAACCTTTGCCTTGTCGCAATTAACAAGCAAAAAAGAGGAGGATAGAGAATGTCTGAAGAGAGATGTAGGAGAGGAAGCTGGAGAATATTTGACCTAACAAGAGATGAGAGAACAGCTGGGTATTGTGAAGGAGACTGGGAAAGATAAACATGGTTATCTAGTGTTTAATAGGTGTCTGCACACTTGTAGAGATATACAGCTATGTAACTGCATGAATGATTTCTGCCCTGAGCCTGGTGGCGCATACAGCTGCGGTTTGTGTCCGGGCTCAGATGTAAATAGGGGCTTCTCTGTTATGGTAAAAGTGTTTCTCTTTGCATAAAAAAGAGAGGGAATGAGGGGAATGACCCCAGAGGTATGTTCAGAGAAGGCATGCGATGTTTCGAACTTTTTGACTGAACCAGTTCTTGTTTGGTGTGCCCTTCCACCTATGTATAATGTTAATCCAAAAGAAGCTGATATTGTTTACACTTTGTCGATAATTGTCTTTCTGTAGATACTAATGTAGTAGGAGGCTATGATGGGAACGTGTCGCAGCGGTTCTTCTCTTATCCAGAGTAACAGCAGGGAAAGCATTAAAGAGTTAAATCACCTTGTTTGGTAGGCAGTTCAGAATGTGAGTCAAAATTGCCACTGCTTTTTGGTGTTGGTTCAAGGACATGGCTGTGAGGATTTTGATGGTATGTGCTGCGTGCATTTTAGGCGCCCCATTGCAGCAACATGTTATCAAAATCTGAGAAAATGTCAGCCTTTTTGGCATCCATTCACTCAGTTGGCAGTATTGTGTGTTTGCTATTGCCTTGGTTGCTGTCATGTTTGCAAGGGCCCTGCAGAACATGGCAAACCTGGTACTAGCTGTTCAAAAGCAAAAAGGGGAAATTGTAAAACTGTACGGAACAAAGACAGTGGGTTATTTTGACACTGATAATATGTCTTAGTTGGTTTTTTATTTGTTCTATTACTTGTGCCTTGTTTTTGCTCGGTTTCAGGGGTTCTTTTGTGCAACAGGAAGGGGGAGATGCAGGAGCGGGCTGGAAACTAGGACCACGCGCGGCAATCAGTTAGCTGAGGGGAATGTGCTCGAGCTTGTCTAGACAACAATTAACATGATGAGGCATGTTTACAGAGCACAGGGGAGCGGGAGACAGATGGCGCCAAGGATGGCGCCAAGGAAAGGTAACACCTTGCGGTTAATTGCTGGTAGTTAACCACCAATCAGGGATTGCCTAGTATGCAAGGCTTAGCTTCAAGAACCAATTAGTTTAAAACGCGCAGCTTCTGAAAGTGTATAAAAACGCGTGCTTCTGTACAATAAATTGACATTTGCTTGCATCAGGCTGCGTCCCGTCTCTTCATTCGCTGCACAGAGTCTCTGGGATCAGCCTCCACACTGTGGAGAGCTTCCCCCTGCCTTTAGAGCCTGAGCTAATGTCCTCCCACAGTGCTGCACCAACCTTTTCCTAAGTGTCTAGTTCAAAGCCGGCACTCACGGATCGGATTCATCCACGCTGCCGAGCCCACGACAGCAACCTCTTCAGGCTTCCCTCATCACAAGATAACCCTCTCTGAGAGAGGATATGTTGGAGGAGCTTCACCACTGCTGCTTCCTCTTTGCTCAGTGTGGACCCCATCTCCTCCCCGACTGCTCACCTGATCGGGGCAAGATTCCAACGGCTGTGCGCACGCATCTTCCCATGCAATGGGGCAGCACCTGCTACGGCCAGCTTCTTCTGCCCCCTCAAAGCCACCTCTGTGCTCCAGCAAGCATGGACAAGAGGGTCCCTGTTCGGGCGCCACTTGTTGACGCAGTAGGCTCAGGCACAACTTATACGACCAATGTGATCAAGTTAGTGCCACTTTATTAATAGACTCACACCAATTTATACTCTACAGCTAAAAATGCACACACTACGCACGCTTTGTTATGTAAAAGGTGATCGGTTAAAACTACTCGTTCACACGCTCCCACCTCCCAAGTTGTTGGTCCCAGGGCGGTGCCAACACGCTGCTCCCCCCTTGTGCAGGCATCCTGTTTTTATCATCTTTCTGTCCAGCTCCCTTATCTCTCTGCGAATACACAGTTTCTTTGTCTCCCTTGGCCTTGCACATGTCCTTCACAACACCTGCAGCTTGTTAGAGCTGCGGCCTGTTATTACAACCAAGTTATTCGGTCTGGGTTGCTCATAATATGCCCGTTTTCTTCCAGCCACTCCACATTTTGGGTCTGACTCGACTTGCATCGCCACAATTGGTTACCTCAACGTGCTGATGTGACCCCAATAAGGGGTATCTTAAGGAGACCGTGAGACTGTGACCAGCGGGTTGCTGGGGAGATGGAGCCTGGTGAAGTGGAATAGCGCAACGGGACGGCTGCAAGGTCCTGGGAGACCCTGACACCAGAAAGGTGAGCCACCAGGGACATCACGGGGACAAATTTAAGGAAGATACCATGGTGCTGTCAGTGTGGAAGTTAAATGTTACAGAAGCATGGAACTACTTTAGATGGGCTGTGGTTAAGATGTATGTTATTGTGGGCCAAGAGACAAGGAGTAGAAGCATCCGCCATGACTGCTTTTAGTGTGTCGACCTGGGAGAATTTGGGATCGACACTGTTAGAAGCTGTGGCGAAAGGGGACAAAGAGGTGTCGGGGCTATGACTACATGGGCACTGCTTAGTGATGCTGGGGGGGGGGGCTTGAAAAGTCAGCAAGACGTCAGTGGGGGTGTATCAGCCAGACCTCCCCTGGATCACCCTTCAGTCAACAGACAAGAGGGTGAGGTCGTGGGGGAGGGGTGAATCCAGGCCCCTTACCAGTCACCACTCCTCAATGTCCCAAAGCCCCCAGATCCGCCCAACAGTGTCGACCTATGTTCAGTAGTGATTCCGAGGATGAGGACGGCAAGCAGAAACCTCGGCGGACTGATCCCTGCCCCCCTGAGTCCCACCGACATTTATGGCAGCCCACACTCCCTCCTCCCACAGCCTCTTCTCCCCTCCCGCCTGCCCCCTCTGCTCCTCCCCTGCCTACGCAGGGTGGAAATGCCAAAAATTGGGAATCATGTCCAGCTACGACAAGGTTATCAGTCAGAGGCAGCGATGAATGTGGTGGTGGTAGAAATCCAGTATCCAACGTAATGGTAATGCCGCGCGGCCCTCGGCAATTTTGGCAGGCTGTAAAAGATGGGTTACAGAAAGAGGGAAACTGGAATTTAGTAGGACATACAGGTAGACCGCTCCTTGATGCTACTACTCCTTCCACTGTTGCACTGCATGCATGTCCTGTTATAACAGGAGACGTGGCTGCTGGTAATCCCAAGGTTCATACAGCACCTGCTTGGAAAGTAGTGCAGGACTTGCAAAAACCTGTTTCTCAGTACGGGGTGAATTTGCCGGCTACAAAGCAATCGTTACATTTGCTTACCATGGACACTTGGACTCCTTTCGATATTTCTCAGGTGGCGCAGATCATTTTCCAACCTGTGCCACTAGCGGTCTTCCATGGCACATGGCGGGCAGCGGTGGAACAGCAAGGGCTGCAGAATATGAACCTTCCACAGGATGATCCCCGGGTTGGTAATGGGCCTGACGTGTTGATGGGTACTGGGCAGTATGCCAGCCCTCAACATCAGGCTCAGTGGTCCACCCTAGTGTTAGATCAAGTCCAAAATAACCAAGTCCATGTTAGTGTTTTTGATGCAGACTGTACAGGTCAAATATGTGCCTGAGTTTCTGCAACTGTGCCTCCTGGGAACATTCCAAAAAATACACGCCTTGCTCAGCTTGTGCCTTTTGAGAGTTTTGTTCCCCAAACAGAGCCTAGACAGCAGGGTGATGAAGGATTCACCTCCCCTGGAATACCTCAAGTGTCTTGGACACAAGAACCATCTCCACAAGGACCCAACATGACCTGCACTCTGGCGTTGTCGGGAGGCACTCCTGCACAAGTGAAGTTGAGCGGTCTTCTGGATACCCGAGCAGACGCAACTGTCATATCGAGAAAGGACTGGCCACCTCATTGGCCTTTGGTAAATAACGCAGTGGGAGGTGTAGGTCGGGGGGGCGTGACTACAAGCTACTTGTCTGTAAAACCTATACAGATCAAAACACAAGAAGGACAGACTGCCTCCGTCCGGCCATACGTTACCACCACAGCACTCACTTTGTGGGGCCGAGATTGTCTAGGACAGTGGGGAGTTTGGATCATCACGGATTTTTAACTGGGGCCACTGTACTGCAGGCAGTGAAACAGCCTCCCCTTGGTCTACTTGGCTGACCGACAGGCCAGTATGGGTAGGTCAGTGGCCCCTGCCCCAGGAAAAGCTGTGTGCCCGGCATGAGTTACTTAAGGAAAAATTAAACACGGGCCACACTGAAGAGTCACATAGCCCGTGGAACACCCCTGTACTTGTGATGAAAATGATTTCAGGGAAATGGCGATTGCTGCTTGACCTGCGTAAAGTCAATGCAGTGATGGCCCCTGTGGGGGCCTTGCAGCCGGGATTGCCGTCTGCCACCGTGATACCAATGGAGTGGGACATTGTAGTTATTGATCTGAAAGACTGGGTTTTTTACCATTCCTTTAGATCCAGAAGACAAAGCCAAGTTTGCCTTTACAGTAGCAACTAGAAATAACTCTGAGCCCACAAAAAGCTACCACTGGACCGTGCTGCCTCAAGGCACGAGAAACTCACCAAGCATTTGTCAGTGGTTTGTAGCCCAAGCCCTGAGCTCAGTGACAGACAAATACCAAGATGTTTACGGTTATCATGGCATGGATGACATTTTGCTAGCAGCACCATCAAAAGAGCTGCTGGAGACAGCTGAGAAGGATGCCAGGCACAGTTTAGCAGAGTTTGGGTTGATGGTAGCTCCTGAAAAAGTTCAGAGACAAGAGCCCTGGAAGTATCTGCGCATGAATGTGCTGAAGAGAACCATGTCTCCACAAGCTATCAAACTGAAACTGGACGTAAAGACCTTGAATGATGTCCAAAAGCTTTCAGGAATGCTGAATTGGCTACAGCCTTATTTAGGCCTTAGTAATGAACAAATGCCACCTCTGTTGCAACTTTGAAAAGGAGACACAGATCTTTTAGGCCCAAGGCCTTTAACGCCTGCAGCCTTGGCACTTGTGAAAGAAGTCAAACAGCTGATCTCTGCACGATGTGTTGCATATAGATCGCACGCTTCCTTTAAGTGCTTTTCTTTTAAAGGACCAATCTTCTCCTTATGCTATGTTGGCCCAGTGGAACCAGGCTTGGGAAGATCCACTGCATGCACTTGAATGGTTGGTTTTGCCTTTGCAAGTATAAGCAAAATAAAAGGGTTTTTTCTCAGTGCCCATGCCTGCAGGTTGGGCTCTCGTCCCAAAGCGAAGCTCAGGAACAGGCTGCAGGAATTCTTCCCTGAATAACATCTGTGAGCTTGGGTTCCCCATGGCTCAGGGGAGGAGGGCATGGGGCAACGCGTTAGGGCATGGGCCTGTGTTGAGCCTTGGCGTGTGGGGGCCCAGTGCCCATGGGAATGGTGGGTGACCAAGAGGGATGTGCCTGGGACCATCTCCCTGGGCTTTCAGGCACCGCTGCCCTGCACAGCAGCACCGCCTGCTCAGGGCCATGCCTGAGACCACATCCCTGGGCAAGAGCAGGTGTCTCTGTGGATGCCCCAGCTGGGGCAGGCTGCTGTGTCCCTGGTGCAGCAGGAGGTGCCTGGGGAGCCCCCAGGCCAGCAGCCTGGTGCTGGGGACAGGGACTGGCCCCGAGGGGCTGCCAGGAGTGGGCAAGCAGGGTCCCTGTGAGAGAGGAGCAGCAGACAGAGGGAGGCAATGGCCTCTGTGTCCTCATGCCATGGCTGGTGCCAGCCCTGGGGCTGACTGGCAGGAGGAGACCCCTCTCTGCCCACCAGCATCTGCTGTGCCCTTGTGATGGTCTATGGCCATGGGGTGAGTGCCCAGAGCTCTGCAGCCCCCTTTGGGTGGGCACTTGCATGGGGCCAGCCCCGCGTGGGCTGCTGTGTCTGCCTGGGCTGGGGAGAGGGCAGGGGAGGTGGGCAGAGCTGGGGGGGGGGCTGGGCTGGGAAGGGCCAGGGAGAGGGAAACACCAGTGAGAGCTCAGCTGTGTGGGTGTGCAGGGTGGGGGCACACAGCAGGGTGTCCTGGTGCAGACCCAGGGGTCATGGTGAAGCAAGCAAGGCACCAAAGGAGCGGGACTGAGGGGCCAGATCTGTGCCGTGTTCCCTGCACACCCTCAGAAAGCTGCAGAAGGGAAATTTTCCCCACAAACTCCCAAACACTGCTCATTTCCAAGCCTGGTCATATACCCCAGCCCTCATTAGGGACCACTGCTGCATGGCCACCTCTGTCCTCCTCCGTTGCCCAGTGATACACAACTCCATCACCATTTCTAAATATAAAGGGAGCCACTTTCCTACTGACACTTGTTACACACAAGTCCCATAGCTCTTGCCACATTGGTCTCTCAGGGAAGGCCATTGTCAGACACCTCCAACAAGATCATGTTCTCATGGCATGGTGTTCTAACAAATATTGATTGAGATCCCACCAGCTGGCCTGGGTCCAGCGCTCCAGTCTTTCACTCAGAACCATTTCTCAAATAATACTCTTGCTCTCTCAGCCTCTCTTTGTCCATAATGTGTTCCATGTCCCAACCACCCTTCTGGCCTCTGTAGGACTTGCTGTGATGTGTCAGGGTCTCGCTTGTGCTGGGGAGCCCCATTGTGGGCTCAGCAGTCCTGATGTGGTCCTGTGGTGGGTTAACCTGAGCCAGTGGTGAGACAAACATCACTTGTTGTCAGCTGCACTGACTCAACAGGACAAAGGGAGAAGTTAAACCAGCAATGCTCATGGGTCAAGATAAAGACAAAGAGATCTCTTAACGATTCTTTTCATGGCCAAAGAAGTGTCGTCTTTTCCACATGCCACACAAAGATGTGTGGCAAAGATTAATTTATTGCCAATTAAAAAAGTGTTTGGATTGTGAAATACTATGCAGGAGAAACAATGGCAGAGACAAACCTGGCTTTTCTGGGGGAATCAGTGTCCTTGGTGTCCACTGGATATGTAAGCAAGGATGCCAGAAGTCCAGGGGCTTGTGGGCAAGTTCCCCAGACTAAACAGTTTGCCCACTCTGATGTTCACCTGCACCTGGAGTCCCTAAAGAGGACAAGCTGCTCAGGGATGTGAAGAGCAGTGCCAGTCTTGATTGTAGTGACTATGAAATTGTGGAGTCTCTGATGCCCAGGCACGTGGGGAAGGAGAGCAGCAGAGCACAGCCCAGGGCAGGAGGGAAGGAGAACCTGGCCTGCTGAGGGCACTGGCAGGTGGGATCCCATGGGGGCAGGGCCCTGAGAGCATCCCTAGGCCTTCCTGGCCCTGACCAGCCTCACCTGGGGCCTCCACCCAAAGCTTTGTCCATGGCTTCGGGGGGCCATTGAAGCCAGGCAAGAGATTCAGCCCCACCATGATCTATGCCGTAGGTGTGCAGGTCACCTTAGAGAGGCGTGTGGGTCTCCTTAGGGTCACAACAACAGGCACAGCTTTGCCTGCCCATGGACCTTGTTGGTTCGGAATGTCAGCATCACTTCCCAGCTTCATTCTGAATGGGGTAGCAAAAGATATGAAACCGTGGCCCTCCAAGTCCTGGGGACATTCTTCTGCCTCCCTTCCTTCCTGAACTGCCTCCGAATTATGCACACCTTCCTTGTTGTAACGGCTTGTCTCTGGCCAAAAGCCCAGCAGCCACCCAGCCGCTCCCTCCCTCCTTCCCTCCCCAGTCAAGGCCAAAATATTAACACAGCGGTCTACATGTGGTGTTATGAGTGATGATAACGTGGAAAAAATAATTTCCCTCACTGCCTTGTCAAGGCACCTCTTCATACGCTCCAGAGCATGGCTGGCTGCCTCTGCTACCAGGTCACGGGCTGGGATTGTGTTTTGCCTTCTGTCCCCCAGCACCAGCAGGGCCTTTTCTGCACAGACACTGCCCAGCCAGGCAGGTCCCAGGCCCTGCAGCTGCAGGGTGTTAGTCCATGCGAGGGAGGTGCAGGCTCTGCCCTTGGTCCGTCCTGCATCTGTGCAGCTCCTGCCAGGGCGGCCACCCCACCTGCCAGGGTTCCCCTCCACGGCATCCCTAGGGCACAGGGATGCTCCTCTCAGTTTGGTGCCACCGACAGACACTGTGAGAGTTGCCTCCACTGGATTATCTTTACAGTTCTTAAACTGTAACCAGGAGAGTCCCCTGTGCTGCCCACACTGCCCCAGTATGTCCCAGTGGCCTCCAGGTGGGGTGTGAGCCCTTCCCCACTGCTCTCTCAGCCTGACCATCCAGCTGGTGTTTTACTCATCTCTTTCTGTTCGCACCCAGAGTGTCATGGCCTCACTTGGGCAGAACAACACTGAGGGAGACCATGGCCAGAGTTTTGCTGAAGCTGAGGGAAATGACATCCACTGTGGAGCTCCTCACGCACAACTGCAGGCTGTCAGGTTGGCGAGGCAGGAGTTACCCTTGGGAAATCCACCTGGACAGTTACCCGCTCAGGTGCCAGAAATGTCACCCAAGGCGACTCTAACTGGTGGCACACCCCTCACCATGGGGGTTTGAGCAGCCTGTGGTTCCCCGAGCTGCACTTATGGACTCCTTCCAAGACAGATGCAACACTTACTTGTCCTTTCTCACAAGTGATCTCTGCCAATTCAAGGAGCTTTCAAAAGCGATACCTCAAGGAAATATTGATTTTATACCTGAACTTCACCATTATTATTAGTTATACCACGCCCTTATTTTCTCTCATCTTTAACATATTTGCACCTGAGCAGGAGACAGTGACGGCTTCTGAAGTCATCTTTTCAGCAGACTGTCTCAGCAAAGGCTCTTTCAGTTATTCACCAGTTTTCTCCTCCCTTTACTCTTTGGTCTTTTCGGTACGTCTCACCTGTGCTGCTGTTTTTACTTCAGGAAGGAAAAGCTTGCATGTCTTCCTGCAGCCGAACTGTCTCCTTACCCAACTCTCCCCTTGTGTTTAGATCTATATTTCTGTATCTAGCACCTAAAAGATTTCTCATGAGAGTGTCCCTTGCAGAATGGCACTTCATCAGAGACAGCTTGGACTCGGCATATGCTTGTGGAGGGTGTTGGCTTATTTATGCCACTTGATCATTCTTCACAGTGCTTGCAGATTTGAATAATTCTTCTGTACCGGTGTGCAGCCAGTCCTCTAAGGCAAATTGGTGGGGATGGTGCAGAGGAGCTGCAGCACCCACCTGCAGAATTGAGGGGAGAAGTCTGACGTAAGGAGAAGGGATGTGAGTCCCAGGGGACAATGAGAAAAAGGGTGGTCTTGGGGACAGTCAGAGCAAGGTTGTCCATCCGGTGTCAGACCTCAAGGGACTGCGTTTCCTACCAGTCCAGAACTGCTGAGGAGATCCTCTGCATCATTATCACTTGGAGATTGCTGCTAGAACCTCCTCTCTAACCTAAAAAGTAGCAAAATATAACCTATGAAATAAAAAATACTTATTTTGAAGTGCACTTTGAAATCCTCTCTCTTACCTACATGAATGGAACAGATTCAATTAGCTGCACAGGTCTTCAAGACTTGAAGGAAATGAGAAAAGCAAATACCTCATTAGGGCCTTGGGGGCTCCTGCCATGAACCTGAGCTACTGAGAGCAGACTGAACCAACCACTGAAGGAATGTAAGTCAGAAGCAGCACTGAAAATACCTTCAAACATTGATGGGTCCCGCTGAGGGCCATTGCTGACAAAGCGTCCCCATGGACTCATTAGAGTAGCTAATTAGAAGCCAGAACTGCAGGTAGCCAAAGGTACTGTGTCGGTGGCTGTAATGCTGCAAAACACATTTAGATTTTTTTATGAAGCAGAAAGACCAAGCCCTGACCCCCAGGCTCTTGGAGGGCAGAACATAAGAGCCTCCAAATCGAGTTCTATGTCACAGGCCTTGGTGGGAGAGGCAGCTGCCATTGCCAGGGGGACAGAGGCCTCAGCCCCCAGTTGGGCCATTCAGCCTTGCTGCAGCCCTGGGCCATCTCCACTGCAAGTTGCCCTACACTGTCCATGTGGCACCTCTTTCCACTCTGGGGGTTGGCATCTTCCTTGCTTTCCCACCCAGCCCTCACACCTGCATTTTCCTGACTTTTCTGAAGTTTCTCCCCTCATCCCTGCTTCTTCCTTGAGACTTAAAGCCATGTGACAATCCAGGCTGCCTCTGGGTGAACTCTGGCATCAGAGGGCAACCCTCAGAGGGACATTTCTTTTTCCTCACATCCAATCTTACCCTTCCAAGCAGCACTTTGCGGAGGTTTTCTCTTCCTGTCGCTATCAGGAATCACTCCCTTATCTCTGACACCCCCCTTCAAGCAGGTGCATGCTGTTACTGTGGTGCCCTGAGGCTCCACTTTGCCAGTATCAAGAAGCCCAGGACCTTCAGTCTCTCTCCACAGGCACCAAACTCAATCCAGGCAGGTATCCTCCACAGCCTCTCCACTTTTCCCCCATTCCTCCAGAATGAGAAACCTCAAAGCCCAGGCACAGATAACCTGGATGTGGCCACAACAGTGCTGTGTCAAGGGGGATGATGCTGAGTCAAGGGGGATGATGAATCCCTTGTCTGGGTGGCCACCTATGGTGAAAACCTCCAAAGAATCACCAAAGGAGGACAGTCAATGGCCAGGGAGGAAAGGGAAAGGAGAGGTGAGCTGCTTGCATGGGAGGATACAGGGGTGGTCAAGGAGAAGCAATTGTGCGTGGGAAAGGAGGGAAAAGTTGGGAAAGGGTGAAGAATAGGAATCCATAGGAACCAGCCAAGCAGCCCTGCATCTGAGCAGCAAAGCTTGGAGTGGGAAAAGAACATCGCAGGTCATCTGACCAACTTTCTGATTGGCTTCAACAGCCGCTGGAAACCTGAGTGATTTCCCTGCCATCATGAAGGCAAGATCCATGGTGGATGGAGATCCAGAGTCATTCATGCTGGAAGGGACCTCCGGAGGTGTCCAGGCCTACATGCTGCTCAGAGAACGATCAGTTACGGGGTTGAAGCAAGTAGCTCAGGCTTTCCTTCAAGTGGGGCTTGAAAAGCTCCAAGGATGGACATGGCACAAGCTCTGTGGGACATCTGCTCCACTGCTTGACTGTTCTTCATGGGGAAGGACATTGTCTTCCCTTGCTTCAGCTGATGCCCATTGGCCCTCATCCTCCCATCATGCACAACAGGCAAGAACCTGGCTGCCTTTTCTTGCTGATATGGCCCAAGAAGATCTGGGAAGGCTGCTATTAGGTGTCCCCAAAGCCTCCTCTTCTCCTGGCTTTGCACCTTTCAAATAAGGCCCATGGCATCCTGGGCTGCATTAGGAAGAGCACTGCCCAAGGGTTGGTGGAGGTGATCTTTCCTCTCTACTCAGCCCTGCTACAGTTTGTCTTGTTGACTTGCTCTTGAATTCTACTTTACCAGTGTCACCCATACTTGACAGAAAGGTGCTGTCCACATTTTTCACCATTCCTGCCTTGTCTTTTGTTCAAAACAAGTCCAGCAAAGCATTTGTGCCATGTTGGTCAGGGATCATTGCTGCGATGGAGAGACGGGACGCAGGTTGATACAAGCAAATGTCAATTTATTGTACAGAAGCACGAGTTTATATACACTTTCAGAAGCTGCGCGTTTTAAAAAGATTGGTTCTTGAAGCTGCACGTTTTAAACAGTTGGTTCCTGAAGCTGCGCGTTTTAAACAGATTGGTTCCTGAAGCTAAGCCTTGCATACTAGGCAATCCCCGATTGGTGGTTAACTACCAGCAATTAACAGCAAGGTGTTACCCTTCCTTCACGGCATCCGTCCCCCACTCCCCTGTGCTCTCTCAGCATGGCTCATCATGTTAGTTTTTGTGTCTATTCACACTCCTTGTCTTCCCAGGGTTAGTGACCTACAAGCTCGAGCACATTCCCTTCAGCTAACTGATTGCCACGCATGGTCCTGATTTCCAGCCCGCTCCTGCAGATCATCTTCCAGTTTCCCTTCAACCAAGGCCTTCAAGTAAAGGTCCCTTTCTCTAGCGGTCTAAAGGAGATGTCGTTCTCCTTCTAACCTTCATCAGGAGGTTGAGAGAATCTGAGCAGAAGCCCTTTGCACATGGAGGAGTTAGTGATGAGTGCCACAGAAAACCTGAGCAGGCCTGTGCTGTGCTCCACGTACCTCTTGGCCTTCAGGCTGAGCTGTGCTGAGTGTGTCCCTGGGTTGCAGAACAAGCCATATTGGAAGAAGAAATCTGCAGGAAGCTGCTGGTGAATGGCCAACCGCACGCCCTTACCTTTGTCTGAGGCTGCAGTTACCAACTCCCAAGTGAACATCTCCTCTTAGAACACGAGAAGTGATGACTAGAATGGGTTTCCCTGGCAGAAAACACTTCAGGAGCTGACAGGAGCGGTGTGGGATAACCCTTCTGCAGGCAGGATCTGCACAACTTGCTGCACCACTCTCCCAACGCTGTACACTCCGTGTTCCCGGCCTCGGAAGGGACGGCATACAGCTGACACGATTGTCTCTGTGTGTAGAGAGTTGGCTCTAGCCAAGGCCAATTGAAATGACACTTTGTCTCAGAGTCCAAGTGCCTTTCTTACTGCAGCCATAACCAGCTGGGCTGCTGATGGCCAATCCCCCAAGGAAACTGGAGACTCCAGGGACCTCAAACTCGCCTTCATGGCCACGTGCCTCCTATGAGCTTCTCAGATGTAATGGGTGTCATAATGATAGCCCAGATCATCAGCCTGCTTGTGGCCTCGGTTACTCCTTGGTCAGCGGTTCCTGAATTGGAGAAGGCAGTGATAAAGAGATGCACAGCAATGGAAGAGATGGCCAAGGACCCTGCAGGTGCCATGAAGGCTTTGCAGGAAGAAGTGTGAGAAATAGCCCCTATAGCTGTGCAAAATGGAATGGCGTTAGATATGAAGGTGGTGTCTGAAGGCAGAGTCTGTGCTGTTCTTAATACCAGTTGTTGCATATACGTAGATCAAAGTGGGAGAAATTCTACAGATATATGTGTAAAAAAAATTTGGACACATCCTATTATTTGTCGTGAGTTCCAGAAAGTTTGCACCTTCTATGAAATTGAAGACATTTGGAATAGCCTGACGTCCTGGTTTCCTGATTTACAGCTATGGATTAAGAAGTTCATCTCCGGATACCTTTCTCCTCCTTCTCTTTGATCGCTCCAATCCATTTTACCTATGTAGCTTGTGCTTTAAGGTTCAGAGAGGAAAATTTGGACTGTCTTTCAGTAGTGTCTCTAATATTCCCTATGGGCAACTCTTCAGTAGTGGCAATAGACCTCATGGGGATTTGCTTGAACTAACAATTATACAGCTGAGAAATGTATTTTTTATTTATTAATTTCTATCCCACTCCCCCCCCCCCCACACACACGATAATTAATCCCTCTTTTATTCCTGCTTACACCCTGTTCTCTAAGAAAAGCAGGCAATAATTACTGCCAAGAATTTGCTATATTCAGCTGCAGAGTTGGTTGAAGATCTGATGTAAAGTGATGTAAGTCTCATGGGGCTGAAGACAAAAATATTGAGGCTGGAGAGCTGGGGAGCAAGGCTGTCCACGCAGTGATTAGCTCCAGGGACTGCTTTTCCTACTTGTCCGCACCTCCTCAGGAGACACTGTGCATCAATAGTAATTGGAAAAGCCTTCTATCCTTTCCCCAAAGTGCTCATTACCTGCCTTTCTCTTTCACTGTACGGCTGAAACTTATCTCATTAAGTGTAGGAGCCAAACTTGAAGACCAGATGTCCCTGATGGAGGAGACAGGGCTCGTCAGGGCGTTCTCCCTTGTCATGAGCCCAGGGTGTCTGTGGTGCTCTGGACTTCAGGTGTTCAGAGGAGCCTGAAGAAACCTCTCAAGATCACCAAGTCCGGAGCAAAGCCCACAGTCCCTGGAAGCGTTAATGGGCCCCACTGAGGGCCATGGCTGAGAAAGCCGCCCCATGGCCTTGTTAGAGCCCGTCCTTGGGGGCTGTGAGTGCAGGAAGGCAAAGGCGCTGTGCAGGCAGCTCTGCTGCTGAGCAAAGCCTTGGCTTGCTTGATGAAGCAGAAAGGCCAAGCCGTGACCTGCAGCCTGTGGGAAGGTCGGTGCTGTCCCTCACAGAGGGCTCAGGGCTCTTGCTGGGGACCATGGAAGGTGGGCATCCAATGCCCAGTGAAGGACAGCAATGGCACAGCGACTTCCAGCTTCCCCATGGGGCTGCAAGGAGGCAACGATGCCCCCGTGCCGTGAGGACATCATGTCTTGTCATGACCCTCAGAGGCAGAGACAGCTGCCACAGCCAAGGGGACACAGACCTGGGTTCTACTGGTGCCTTCCAGCCTTGACAGCACCCTTTGCCCTCTCCACCACAGGCTGCCCTACATGGTTGAAGCCCTGCCCCTGTTTCCCTGCAGGCTGTAGGCACCATCTCGCTGCCCTGCCTTGCTCCCACCCCAACATTGCCATACCTTCGCTGAGGTACCTCCACTCTCACCGGCTGTTCCTTGAAACACAAACCATGGGCTGATCCAGGCTCCCTCTGGCTGAGCTCTGGCACCGCAGCAGGACCCTTGCAGTGACAGTTCTTCCTCCCGATAGCCACTCTCCATTTGCAACATTACACTTTGTGAAATCTTTTCCCCTCTCCTCTTTCTTCCCACTACCCAGAAAGGCTTTACCACCTCAGGAACTGCCTTCCAAGCAGGGAACATAACTCAATAGCTATTTTTGGTGGTCTTTCCCCTCAAAAAAGTGAAGTCACCTCCACATGGTCTTCTAAACCACATGGCTGCTGCTGGCCTTTCAGCTTCTCCCAGAGACGTGACCAAGCCACATGCCTGCTGCTGTCCTCTCATGTCCACAGGCAAAATGGACATGACAGCCTGTACCCCAGCCCTTCTCCTGGATGGGGCCTATGGGGTCCCTTGGCAGAGGGACTGTCCCAGCCACGTTCCTGATGCTGGCCTGTCACCTCCAGAGACAGAACTGACCTCACAGGCCCCCTCACAGCCAGGCATGTCCTCCTGCATGAGGAGTTCCTGAGAATCAGCTGTCCTCCTCATAACACACCCCTCTGTCACCCTCATTCTAACCCATGACCTGGCCACAGAAAAGCAGCCTTGTTTCTTTCAGATTTTTCAAATGCATTTCCCACAAGCCATTTGAGTGGAGAAACATTCTTCACATGAACTTCCGCAGTTGTGTTGACATACACATGATATATGATCTTTCATATATATGGCTTTTTTTTCCAGGTTGGACTGACCGCTGGAGATCATCGAATCCAGCCCTCCAACTGAGGCAGGGTCAGCTAGAGCAACTTGCTCAGTAACTGGTCTAGCTAGGCTTGCGATATCATAGAGGCATAGGAACAGAGAATCATTTAGGTTGAAAAAGACCTTAATGATAATCAAATCCAACCGTTACCACAGGACGGCCAATCCCATCACTAAATCATGTCCCGAAGCACTGCATCTATGTATTTTGAAACACCTCCAGGGCTGGTGATTCCCCCAGCTCCCTGGACAGCCTGTTCCAATGCCTGACCATCCTTGCAGTGAAGATGTTTTTCCTCATATCCAATCTAAAGCTCTCTTGGTGTAAATTGAGGCATATTCCTCTTGTTCTGTCGCTTCTTACCTGGGAGAAGAGACCTACCCCACCTTTCAGGTCTACAACCCAACCTTTCAAGTCTACAACATCCTTTCAGGCAGAAAGATCCCCCCTGTGGTTCCTCTTCTCCACACTGTACAACCTAAGTCCCCTCAGGTGCTCTTCAACAGTGCAGGGCTCCAGACCCTTCACCACCTTTGTTGCCCTTCTCTGGACATACTAAAACACCTCAACATTACTGCTGAAGTGAGGGGCCCCAAATGGAAACACAGTGTTCAAGGTGTGGCTTCAGCAGTGCCGAGTACAGGGGGTCCATCACTGCCCTGGTCCTGCTGGCCACACTGTTTCTGATAGCAGACACGATGATATGGGCCTTCTTGGCCACCCGGGCACACTGCTGGCTCATGCTCAACCATCTGTCAACCCGCACCCTCAGGGTACTTCCCCACCAGGCTGCCTTCCAGCCACTCTGGCCCAAGCCTGTAGCGTTGTGGGGGGCTGTTGTGACCCACGTACAGAACTGGCACTTCTCTTGGTTGAACTTCATACAACTGGACTCATCCAAATGATCCAACCCGTGCAGATCCCTCTGCAGAGGTTTACTGCCCTCATGGAGATCAAGACTGCCACCCAATTTGGTGTTGTATGCAAACTCACTGAGGGTGCACTCAAGCCAGATCATTAATAAAGTTCTGAAGCAGGACTGGCCCCAACACTGAGCCCTGGGGAACACCACTCCTTATGGGCCGTCGTCACCCGAATTCACTCCATTTACTCCCCCTCTTGGGGCTTGGCTGTCCAGCCAGCTCGAACCCAGCGTGGAGAACACCCACCGAAGCCATGAGCAGCCAGTTTCTCCAGGAGAATCCAGTGGGAGATGCAGCCAAAAGGCTTTCCTAAGGTCCAGTTAGACAGCATCCACAGCCTTTCCCTCATCCACTAGGCAGGTCACCTTGTCCCAGCAGGAGATCAGATTCCTCACGCAGGACCTGCCTTTCATACATCCATGCTGGCTGGTCCTGACCTCCTGGTTATCCCGAACCTCCCTCCTACCCTTCTTGTAGGTGGGCAGCACGTGACTAACATTCAGCCTTCTTGGACCTCCCCAGTTAGCCAGCACTGTTGAAAGTCATCGCTGTGGTGAGGCAATAGAGAAACAGACCAATGATTTTCAGAGTGTCCCTGCCTCACGGGATGTCCATGGTCAAGGACACAATCAAAAGCACAGAGGGGCTGAGCTGGGCTCTGTGAGCACTGGCAGGGAAGAGCCCTGGGGCCAGAGAAAGAGCAGCTGGCAGGGACAGCTGCAGGCAGCAGAGCCCTGGGCAGGGAGGGGGGGAGATGCTGAGGGGGACCCTGATGCAGGGCAGATAGGGGCACCTCCTGGCCATGGTCTGCCGTGCAGGTGCCTTCCCTGAGCAACACACCTCTGCTCTCCTCTCCCACCCAGCACAGCCTTTAGACCGTTGGTTCCATGTGTTTCAACAGCTCCTGGTCCAGCAGAGCAGCAGGAGGGATGAAGTGCATCTCTCCTGCTGCCACGGTGCCATTTCTCGCTGAGCACAGCCTGAGGGTGACTGCCCTGCACTGCTGCTGTGTGGGAGGTGGTGTGCCGGGCTGGGGAAGGGGAAGGAGTTCCCGAGTGTCCCTTTGTCTCTCTCCTGGCCTTGCTCAGATGCTATTGGCATTGCAGACAGGCTCTCTGGCAAGAGGGGTTTCAGCTGCCGGCTCAGGCGCAGAGCTTGTGGGTCCTCCTGTGCAGGCATGTCCTCAGCAAGGAGGTGTCCCAGCTTTCCCCAAACCTGTGATGCTGTGGGCAATGCAGTCTGTGAGGCTGGGGAAGGAGCTGAGTCTCCTGCAAGAACTTGCCATGGTCAAGACACTTGACCACCTACTTCGGGTGTCCACCCAAGCTGTATGTGCCTGCCAGGGCACACAGTGAGCCCTGGGTGTCCTTGGATAGCAGTGTGGTGCTGAGCCTTCGGTAAGGGATGAGGCATTCTGTTCTCTGCAGTGGATCCCTCTGCTCTCAGCAGTGCCTGGCTGCTTGTCAGGGTAACATGGCAGTGTGATCACTCTCCATCTAAGAAAGGAGCAATTGCCGGGCAGCTGGGAAGGAGAGGGATGGAGAGAGCAGAGTGCCTGCCTCTGCCCTCAGGCACAGACAGTGCCCTTGCCTCTCAGCACTCACTCTGCTCTCCCTGAGCACAGCACAAAGCCCTCCTGACCTGACTCTGGCCATGGCCGTTGCTCAGCACGGGCAGAGCCGATGCTGACAGGCCCTTCTGCGCTGGGAGCAGTTTGGGCTGAGCCAGTGCAAGGCCAGGACTGGCCCCTGCCCCCAGGGTTCCCATGAAGCCCCTGCTGCAGAGCAGGGCTCACTGCTGGGCAGCCAGCGGGCACAGCCCCTGCTCCTCACAGCACACTCGGCCAGCACTCAGCACAGCTCCAGCCACGGCTCGGAAGGGAGCTCTCCTAGGAACGGCAGAGGGGGGGGCATGGGGCAGCGGGGGCGCATCTAGGAGAAACGGCTTTCACTTTGCTCACAGAATTATCCTCTGACTTCTTGCTATCTTTCCTCCTTGAGCAGGTTCCCATGCCCAGAGGCAGCAGATGTCCAACAGCAGCTCCATCACCCAGTTCCTCCTCCTGGCATTGGCAGACACGCGGGAGCTGCAGCTCTTGCACTTCTGGCTCTCCCTGGGCATCTACCTGGCTGCCCTCATGGCCAACGGACTCATCATCACTGCTGTAGTATGTGACCACCACCTGCACACCCCCATGTACTTCTTCCTCCTCAACCTCTCCCTCCTCGACCTGGGCTCCATCTCCACCACTCTCCCCAAAGCCATGGCCAACTCCCTCTGGGACACCAGGGACATCTCCTACTCAGGATGTGCTGCACAGCTCTTCCTGATTGTCTTTTTCCTTTCAGCGGAGTGTTCTCTCCTCACCGTCATGGCCTATGACCGCTACGTGGCCATCTGCCAGCCCCTGCACTACGGGACCCTGCTGGGCAGCAGAGCTTGTGTCCACATGGCAGCAGCTGCCTGGGCCAGTGGGTTTCTCTGTGCTGCGCTGCACACGGCCAATACACTGTCACTGCCGCTCTGCCAAGGCAATGCCCTGGGACAGTTCTTCTGTGAAATCCCACAGATCCTCAAGCTCTCCTGCTCACACACCTACCTCAGGGAAGTGGGGCTAATTGTGGCTGGTGCCTCTTTATTCTTTGGGTGTTTTGTTTTCGTTGTTCTGTCTTACAGGAAGACCCTGGGAGGATAAGGAGGGTGAATAGATAACAACCAACAGAATGAGTCTGGCCGAGAAAAGGTAAGAAGATGAGGAACAGATGGTGCCAAGGGGAAGTAACACTTTGCTGTTAATTGATGAGTGTAAAAATTTACTTAAAGTGTCCTTTGTTTGTAGTTAACTAAACAGGGATTGCCTGGCATGTAATGCTTAGCTTAAGTGAGAGAGGGGGGGGGGGGTAAGAGATAGGGTAGAGTTTAACGATTATGATAGTTTGCTTAGCTGTTTAGGGTAAAGTTGTAAGATTTAACGATTGTAATAGTCTGCTTAGCTGTTTAGGGTAAAGTTGTAAAGTTTAATGACTATGATAGTCTGTTTAGCTGTTTGCCAAATCTTACACGGTTTGCTTGGGTGCTGTGACAAGGTGTACGGGAGTAAAGGGCTTCGTGACCATGTAAGTCCAGCTTTATGACCATATAAGTCCAAAGAAAGATTACAGCCTTGCAAGAACAAGCCAAAGCCGGTTCTGCGGTTTGGACAAAGAGCAGGACGTTACTGAGCCTGCGCCAGGTGTGGGGGCAACTAGCGGTCACGAGGAAGACTCACCTGCCTTCATCCTCAGGACCCCTGACGACCACCACCAGGGGACACTGCGCAAACTCAGTTGAGAGAAAAATATGGAAATGACTCGCAGAGCTAATTTTAATACAAAGCGGGGATAGGTAATGCATATGTATAGGCGTATTACGACATAGTTATGAATATGTAATGAGTTGCCTTATAAAATCACGCAAGTTTTCGCGCCAGGCGCGCACGATTTTTGGCGGGACTACCCCCGTGCTGCCCAGCGCTGATTAAACATACCTACTTTACAATCTTACAGATTGTGGAGTCCGTTTTCCGCGCGTCAGTTTTGGCGAGCCAGCCAGGAGGATCTCCACTCGGCTGCGGGACCGACTGCGGAGCGGACGCTCCTAGGCGCGCCCCGAGCGTTTTGCTCGGAGGAGTCTCCGCTGCCGGCCGATCACCGCGGGAGTGGACAACAGCCTCTTGGAGCTGCGGATTTAACGGTATGTTTAACAAAGGGACTTGAGCGTACGCATATTCGGACTGCTGATAAATCGCGCAGAGACGTCTGGCGTGCAGCATAGTGCCCGTTGGTTAGGTACCTATTGGGTTTGGGACTGTAACTGAGAAACTCGCTGGCCGATAGAGCGGCCGGTAGCGATCTCGGGGATAGATCGACTGAGTTTAAGGTAACTGCTGTATCCTGTTGTTGGGAGCCAGGACAAACAGGAGAGGGGTAAGCGGGCCTCTTGTAATTCACAAGATATTTGCAGCTGCTAAAAGGTTGTTAACTGGAGCGATGCTGTGTTAAATTTCTCTTGGTATTGATTTTGGTTATGGCAATAAGACATTTGGAATAGACTATCGATTTGAATTTGTCGAACCATAGTGTTTGTGTAAAGTGATGTGTGTGTGATTTTCTCTGAGTGCATGGACGTCCGTGAGAGTGGAATTGAGTGAGAATAAGTGAGAGTGTGGCTGATAGGCGTAGAAAGAGAGAATTTAAAAGTCAGTTTGAATCCCTTAAGAGTATATTGAAAATGGGTAACACCCAAGGAGGGATACTGAAAAAGAGTCCTCTGGGTTGTATACTCGCCCATTGGAAGGATATTGTAGGGAAGGGAAGCACAGAAAGCAAAAAGACCCTCATTAAATATTGTAATCAGTGGTGGCCATTGTATAAGTTAGAGGGCGAAGTTAAGTGGCCGTTTAATGGAACATTGGATTATAATACTTTGTTACAGCTTATGCTGTTCTTGAGAAGAGAAGGGAAATGGGATGAAGTATCATATGCAGATATGTTTTTCACTCTGCGAAACCATCCGGAGTGGCAAAGGGACTGTGGGATAATACCCCCACAGGACCCTATGGTACGCGCATTGGAGCGGGAAAATAAGGAGGGTAGAAGTAAATTGAAAAGATGCTGTTCTTCCTGCAGCATTGGGCAGAGGTGTACAAAGGCAGACAAGGTTCACCAAGCCCCAGAACAGGACTTAGATGACTTGTTTAAACCTCCCCCCCGGGCACGGGACAAGGATGCGGATTCGGAAGGAGCTTTTAATCCTCCTGATAGCCCTGTATCTTCCCACACTCGGCAGAAGTCTGCCCTGACTATTTTACAAGCACCCCTCCGAGAGGCGGTGGGGCCAGACGGTGGAACAATGCTAATTAAAGTGCCTTTCTCCACTGCTGATTTGGGAGAGTGGAGAAAGATTGCAAAGGATTATAGAAGAGACCCGATAAGTGTAACCAGGCAGTTCCAATTTATCGTGAAACAACACAATCCCGATTGGAATGATATACAATTATTATTGGAATATTTGACTGAAACTGAAAAACAGCTAGTTTTGAAAACAGCAGGAAATCTGGCTGAAGACTATTATAAAATTACAGGAGGGGATGTTAAGGAATATTTCCCCCTCCAAGACCCAAAGTGGGATGCTAATAGATCGGCACATATGCAAAGATTACGGGAATATCAGGAATGGATTGTGAAGGGAATGGAGAAAGCAATTACCAAAACTATAAACTGGTCAGCTTTATATGCAGTTAAGCAAACTCCTTCTGAGTCCCTGTCTGAGTTCCTGGATAGGCTGAGGGATGTGATGCGCCGTAACACGCCGCTGGACCCTGGGTCTGAGGTAGGGATCCAGCAATTAATTTCTTTATTCCTGGGTCAATCTACAGGGGACATAAGGCGAAAACTTCAAAAGCTGCGTTCTACAGAAGGTAGAAACTTAGAGATATTGTTGGATGAAGCGTGGAGGGTGTTTAGTAATAGAGAGGAAGAATATCGGCAGGGACAAAGGAAATTGATAGCTGCCATTCAAGAAAAAGGGGAACGGAGAGGTGGTAGGCGAGATTCGTCTCGATTGGAAAGGGATCAGTGTGCTATGTGCAGGGGCTTTGGTCATTGGAAAAGGGAATGTCCTAGAAACAAGGAAGGGGGTCGAAAAACCTCGGCGAACGTGAAGATAGCCAATGTGATAGAAGACTGACGGGAACCTGGGGAATCTACCCTAGCGGATCCACTGGTTATAATTAAGCTAGGGGAAAAGCAGCAGCAAGTGGAGTTTTTGATAGATACAGGAGCGACATATTCGGTTTTGAATCAAGCCTTAATGCCTTTAGGAGATGATTACGTTGTAGTCCAGGGAGCAACTGGCCAAAGTGAAAAGGCGTATTTTTGCAAACCTTTAAAGTATAAATTGGGAAAGCAATGGGGTATCCACAAGTTTTTATATATGCCCAACTCCCCAAAGGCACTTTTGGGGAGAGATTTGTTGGAACAATTAAGAGCAAAGATCACGTTTGAAAAAGGGGAAATTACTTTGGAGGTAAAGGATCAACGATATACACAGGCATTAAGTCTAGTCCTAACTAGTCTCCCCTCAGAAGGGAAAATCAATGAGGAAATTCTGAACCAAGTGTATCCAGGAGTCTGGGCTACTGATGTGCCTGGAAGAGCGAAAAATGCTCCACCTGTTGAAGTTAAGATAAAGGAAGGTCAACGACCGGTAAGAATTAAACAATATCCTCTAAAGAAAGAGGACAGGGAAGGAATCCGGCCGGTGATAGAAAAATTTTTGCAGCTCGGACTATTAAAGGAATGTGAGTCTGAATTCAATACTCCTATATTACCTATTCGGAAGTCCGATGGGTCATATAGGGTGGTTCAAGACTTGCGTGCAGTGAACAGGATTACTGAGGATCTCTACCCAGTCGTGGCAAACCCGTATACCCTACTGACTGCATTGGCACCTGAATTAATCTGGTTTACTGTTCTAGATTTAAAGGATGCTTTCTTTTGCCTCCCTCTCCACGAAGCCAGTCAAAAGTTGTTTGCATTCCAGTGGGAAAATCCTAAAAGTGGTCGAAGGACCCAGCTCACTTGGACGGTGTTGCCGCAAGGATTTAAGAATAGTCCTACCATTTTTGGCAATCAGCTTGCGAGAGACCTGGAATCCTGGGAAGCCCCATCCGAGAAAGGAAAATTGTTGCAGTACTTGGATGACATCCTGATCGCTACCAACACAGAGGAAGATTGTATGGAGTGGACGGTGAGTCTGTTGAATTTCTTAGGGCTTCAAGGATATAGGGTGTCCAAGAAGAAGGCCCAGGTAATGCAGCGTAAAGTGAATTATTTGGGCTACGAGATCAGTGCGGGACAAAGAACTTTGGGACAGGCCCGCAAAGAGGTGATATGCCAAACTAAAAAACCCCAGATGGTAAAGGAATTGCGAACCTTTCTGGGAATGACAGGGTGGTGTCGATTGTGGATCTACAATTATGGACTGCTTGTTAAACCATTATATGCACTGACAGCGACTGAACAGAAACACCTCGAATGGGATAAAAGAGGCTGAACAAGCTTTTGAACAACTACAGAAGGCCCTGATGTCAGCCCCGGCCTTAGGACTCCTGGATGTGGGTAAGCCGTTTCTCCTTTTTTCTCACGAGAAACAGGGCATTGCCCTAGGAATATTGGCACAGGAGCTAGGTCCGTACCGTCGGGCAGTTGGCTACCTCTCTAAACAGACGCGACTGCAAAGGGCTGGCCTGGATGCCTAAGGGCAGTTGCGGCTGTGATACTAAATATACAGGAAGCCCGAAAATTCACCCTGGGCCAGAAAATGACCGTTTTTGTGTCCCATACAGTGTCGGCAGTATTGGAAGCAAAGGGTGGACACTGGCTATCTCCACAAAGGTTCCTGCGATATCAAGCTGTAATAGTGGAACAGGATGATGTGGAAATCGTGGTTACTAACATTGCCAACCCAGCTTCTTTTCTCAGCGGAAACACAGGAGAACCAGTGCATCATGACTGCTTAGAAACTATTGAAGCGGCATACGCAAGTCGCCCAGACTTAAAGGATAGCCCCATAGAAAACGGGGAAAACTGGTTCACAGACGGGAACAGCTATGTCCTGAATGGCAATCGGCACGCAGGATACGCCATCACCACCAGTCAAGAGGTAATAGAGTCAGGACCTTTGTCCATGAACACCTCCGCACAAAAGGCAGAAATAATTGCCCTAACTCGAGCCCTGGAACTGGCTCAGAGCAAAACTGTAAACATTTACACAGACTCAAAATATGCCTTTGGAGTTGTACACGCACATGGAGCAATTTGGAAAGAAAGAGGTTTATTGAACTCCCAAGGGAAAAATATCAAACATGCAGAAGAAATTCTGAAGTTACTAGAAGCTGTCCAACTCCCTGAGAAAGTGGCAATTATGCATATTAAGGCACACCAGAAAGCGAGCTCAGATTTGGAAAAAGGGAATGAACTGGCGGACAGAGAGGCAAAAAAAGTGGCCAAAACGAAAATAAAAGTAGCAGGGGCTTTAATCCCCGATAGACATATTTCCCTACAAGATAAACCAAAATACACTAGTGTTATAAATTGAGACCACAACGGATCATAATCCAATTAAAATTTTATTAATTATAGCAAGTAGAATATGAGCAAAAACAGCGCTGGACGGCAGGAGAGTCTGCGCTCCGCCAACTGCCATCCTGAGCAGTTCAAACAGTCCCTTTTTATACATCTTTACTCCCGTGTTCATGAGGTAGTGGAGGTACCCTGCGCATGCTTCAGTTGTTGTTAGGGGGTCGTTTTCTGCCTCCTGGTGGTCGTTGAGGCCGAAGTAAGAAGTCTTCCTCCTTTGTCCCATAGTTGACCCCTCACTCATATGTCCTTATATGGGGTAGTTTGTCCTGTTTCTGTCGGTTCCTAGACATCTGGTGGTTATCTTATCTTGCACAAGCGGTATCTTGTGGCTATTTATATCTTTTGCTGTCTGACCTTTACATTGGGCTTAACATAAATCTTAATAAACAATGCCCTAGTCCATAGTTTCTCACACTGTCTGACCTTTACATTGGGCTTAACATAAATCTTAATAAACAATACCCTAGTTCACAGTTCCTCACAATCCCCCCTATTCTTTTTATCCTATTATTGTTTATTAGACGCTACTTTCATTCTCGGCACTGCAAGCAAACCTTTTTCCACAATCCCAACATTTATCATAACACTCACAAGGTAATATCTCACAATTACAATAGGCATAGTTCTCACGTGGCATAACGCATTCACAACAATCTTCATCCTCTTTAATAGATACACTCTTATACTTTGCCCCAGACCTCGTAGTTACAATAAGCAATTTAGCTATGTCAAACCGTTCTTTAATAAAATGTAAAATATAGCGTAATATACAAGGCCCAAATATAAGTCCCAGAATCAACATAATAAGTGGTCCTGCTAAAGCAGACAACAAAGTGGTTAGCCAAGGTGAGATATTAAACCAGTTTTCATCCCATGACCTGCCGGCCTCACGATCTTTCTTACGTTGATCTAACCTTTTCCGGAGTTCAGACATGGTGTCCTGGACTACTCCCGTATGGTCAGCAAAAGAACAACATTCTTCATTGAGAGCTACACATAACCCTCCTTCCTTTAAGGACAATAGATCTAATCCTCTTCTATTTTGCAGCACTACTTCTGATAAAGACTTTACTGAAGTGGCTAAATTTTGGATAGATTGTTCTATTTTTGCTAAATCCTCATCTACAGCCATCTGCAAACTTTCTAATTCCTGACCTTTTACTAGGGAGGCTATGCCTGTACCTGCTCCAACTCCGCCCGCTATCAGCAGTGTAGCTAGGGTTACCACTGTAATTGGCTCTCGGTTTTGTCTATTCAGGTCTCCTTCAAAGTGGCGTAACACCTCCTCGGAGGTGTGATAGATCAGACGAGGAACAATAATCACCTGTACACAAAACTGAGATTGATTAAACACGTTTAGGGATAGGCAAGGCGTTACTCCGATGTCTGAACAAACCCATTTAGCTCCTGGTGTCGGGATAGCCCATTTGTCATTTTGGTTCTTGTGTTTCTCTATATTGGTGTTAGTGACTGTTCGGTTGCACAAAGGCTGATACTTTTCGGGCACTGTACCTATACATTTTCCTTGACCTGTTACTAATTGAATAGTAATTCCTTGCGTATGGTTCCTCTGGTCATTCCATGGGCATTCTCGTGGGTTTGAACCATTAGACCATCGAATCCTTCCTGGTTTTCCAATTGCCTCAAAATATGGTGGTCTAACATTATAACATAACCAGCATTCCTCAGTTAAATTTGGTTTGCTTTCATTGAGGGCACGATAAGAGGCTTGCATGAGATTCCATAAGGGGTCGTTGGATTCTGACAACTCTAGATCCCTGGATAAGGAGAATTCAGTCACAGTGTCATTAGCTGTTTCCGAAAGGGAGTCTGGAGAAGGGGTTACGACAATTACGGGGACAACCTTTTTTTCAAAGAAAGTAGGTGGATTCAGGACCAGGTTTGGTCCTACTGGTAAAGGATCGTGGGGCATCGGTCTCTTCATTATTTGAAAAATTCCTCCTCTGTCTGCACCTGTTTCCCAATATCTAATTCCCCAATATTTCCCTGCCAGCCAAAAGTCCTGAGCAGGATTTTTTATAGTTATATTGATGCCCGCACAAGGAATCGGTTTACTTAAGCAATGACCCCACCGGTCTCCGTGTAATTTAGGTCTCTCGCATCCTTCCGGTGACCACTTTATTTCTAGATACTGGTCTCCAGGTGCGGACCACTCAGAGGCCCATGTTTCGCACCCCCAATATGCACAGTAATAATGACCTGGAGAATTACAGTATCCTTTACCAGGGTTTGATGCTGGACATATATAAATTGGTTTACATATATCCGCTTCATCTCTACGATCTTCTTCAGTAACTAGATCATGCAAACCCACATTGAAACTAACTGTGCCCGGTGTAGTTCGTGCTTGGATTGGATTACTTGGATATTTTATGTTTGTTATTGTCCAGTTCATAGGTTCATGAGGGTTTCCATTTGCTTGGGTTATTATCAATAACAAAACTAACGGTATACCAGGAAAAAGGGTGTCTGTCAATTTTGCTAATTTAAGTATATTTTTACCAGTCCTGGGGAAGTTCGGCCATTGTTGCTTTAGTGTCCCATTGTTCTGGTTCTGTTCTCCACAGTTTGTTCCTCCTCTGCCTTGCCCGTCGACTCGGTTGCTTCGAGCCACGGGGTGTACCATCTTCTCGGCAGCAAGGGAATTCTTCAGGAGAACAGCTGCTTCGGGCTTTCTGCCTGTTTACATAGGCTTCCCACTTTGCAGCTTTAACTAATGGGGCAAAGCAAGACACGGTTAGTACTTCCCTTCTGCACTTTATAGCCAAGATTTCAGCTACAAAGGGGACTGGTTCGGTGGAGTGGTAACAATAATATTGAGGGTTTATTCCTTTGGCAAAAATTTCCCACCACTCATGGGATTCTCGAATAATTTCTTGGTTAGACTCTAATTGTTTTAATTTCCACTCAGTAAGAGTTCTTTGGATTTTCCAACACTGTGTGCAAACTCCTGTCGGAGGGTATCCGAATTCACAGTGTGTCCACCATTTATCCTGGCATACCTTACACCTGAAACAAGCAAATGGATAACAATTGCAGTTCAAATTATTACACCTAATTCATATATCTAGAGTGCATATATTATTTACATCAGCATATCTTCTATACTTGATATTGTGTGGTTGCATAAGTTTAGCAATTACACTTCTTACACTTCCATATATAATAGATAAAAAGCGAGATAACTATAGCAAATGTAAACAATAATACGCACTTTATACCAAAAGGTAATGCGGCAAAATAATCAAATAAAGTCTCTATCATTACGTTATCTTTTCAGGGTTATCTTGGTGTCACCTGGAGTACTGATTACTTTCCAGTGGGGTCTCGTCACTGGGCCTTTAATGCGACTGGCATGAGTCCATCCACGCTCAGCAGTCCGGACAGCCGTTTCTGTTGTAAGCAGAACAAGATAAGGTCCCTCCCAATTGGGTTTTAGGGTTTCTTCTTTCCACGTTTTAACCAATACCCAGTCCCCAGGTTTAAGATTATGAATTTTTAAGTCCAACGGTGGTCGTTGTACAATCAGTCCATGTTCCCAAAGCTTGTTACGATGTTCTGCTAATTGTGAAACATATTCATTAATCACACGGTCTCGAATTAAAACATTTGTTTGTGGACTTTCAATTCTATAGGACATTCCATACACCATTTCAAACGCTGATATTCCTACATCTGCTCGGGGTCTGGTTCTGAGAATTAATAGTGCCATGGGTAGGCACTTAATCCATGATAATTTGGTTTCTATCATTAATTTAGTCAAAATAGTTTTGATTTCTCCATTCATCCTTTCAACTTTTCCCGAACTTTGTGGATGCCATGGCGTATGGTATTCCCACTTAATACCCAAGCTTTCTGTTAGATCTCTAACAATTTTTGACACAAAGTGTGTTCCTCTGTCCGAGTCGATTACTTCAGGTACTCCATATCGAGGTATAATGTCTTCAAGTTACACTTTAGTAACTTGGTTAGCAGTTGCCTTGGAGGTAGGAAAAGCCTCAACATAATGTGTTAAATGATCCACCATTACTAATAAATATTTGTAACGCCCTGCCCTGGGTAGTTCAGTAAAATCCACTTGTATGTGTGAGAAAGGTCTGTATGCTGGGGAACGTCCTCCAAGAGGCTTTTGTCTCATGTTGTTTCGATTAACCTTTTTACAGGTCTCGCAGGCTGCCGTGACTGTCTTTGCTATGTTATATACGCCTATACAGGCAAACTGTTGATTGAAATGATCAACTAACGCCTGGGTTCCCCAGTGTGTTTTACTATGTATTTTTGAAAATATTTCAAGTGCTATGCCCTTCGGCAAAACTTCTCTCCCATCTGGCAATATGTACTTACCAGCCTGTTCCTTAGCTCCCATTTGTTCTAGTTTTTCCTTTTCTGCAGACTCAAAACTCAAATTTTTACTAACAGGTATTTGTTGTATAGTTAAAATCATACTATAATTGCCTGCCACTCGTTTTGCTTCTGTATCAGCTGCATTATTTCCCCTAACTTGGTAACTTGTACCTCGCTGGTGTCCCTTTATATGTACAACTGCTATTTTATTTGGCATTTTTAATGCCTCCAGAACTCGCCGAATTAATTCGGGTGTATCAGTTCTTTTCCCTGTGAGTTAACGAATCCTCTTTCTTCCCATATTTTCCCAAAAGTGTGCACTACTCCGAACGCATAGCGTGAGTCTGTATATATAGTTCCATCCTTTCCCTTCAGTGACACTAATGCTTTCCACAATGCATACAGCTCACAGGCTTGAGCCGACCAGCTGGCACTCAGGGGGCCTGATTCTATTGTCTTAAATTCTCCTTTTTCCAACTTAACGATGGCATATCCGGACAATCGTTTACCTTCCACTATTCGTGATGACCCATCTATAAATAATACTTCTCCACATTGTAGTTCTTCTTCTTCTAAGTCTGGCCTAATGGCGTGTCTGCTGTTCAATTGTTTGAAAACAATTGTGCAATAGTTCATTACCTTCTCCTGGGTACAAAAATTCAGCGGGGTTAACTGCTCCAATAGTTTTCAAAGATAGTTTAGGGGATTCTATAAGTATTCCCTCATACTTTAATAATCGGCTATCTGTAAGCCATTTTTCTGCTTTTTGTTGTAACACTCCCCTGATATTATGAGGCGCATATAAGACAACTTCTCCATTAAAGGTAATGCGATTCGTTTCCTCAAGTAATAAGGCAGCAGCAACAATGATTTGTAAACAACTCGGCCAACCCCTGCTCACAGGGTCCAACAGCTTTGATAGGTATGCCACCGGTTTCTTTTGTCCGGCCCATTCCTGAGTTAATACTCCGAATGCCGTTCCTTCATATATGTTAACAAATAAATGGAATGGCCGCTTTAAATCTGGGAGGCTTAAAACCGGCGCTTGGCTTAGCTCCCTTTTGAGACTGGCAAACTGCTCTTGATCCTGAGGGGTCCACTTGGGCATTTTGTCTTTAGACAGTTGTTCATATAAGAATTTAACTTTAAAGCTGTAGTTCTCTATCCATTGCCTACAATACCCAAATAGCCCTAATGCCTGCCGAATTTGCCTCTTAGTGACAGGCATAGGTAATTCCAGAATTCCTTTAATGCACTCTGGATCCAATATCTTCTCGCCGTTAAACAAATAATGCCCCAAGTATTTCACTTTTTCCTCCACAAATTGTAACTTTTCTTGTGATACCCGTAGTCCCTTTTGTGCAAGAAAGTTTAGGAGTCGAATGCTTTCTTTCCTTACATCCTCCTTATTATTCCCTGCTATGAGCAGATCATCTACATACTGTAACAGCACGTTTCCCGTTTGTACTTGGTATTCTTTTAAGAGCTCTTCCAGGGCCTGTCCAAACAGATTAGGGGACTCAGTGAACCCTTGGGGGAGCACGGTCCATCTCAATTGCTGTCTACGGCCTGTCTCTATGTCTTCCCATTCAAAGGCAAAATAATCACGGCATTCTTCTGCCAGTGGGCAGGCCCAAAAGGCATCCTTTAAATCAGCCACACTATACCAGGAGTTATGGGGTCCTAGCTTGCTTAGCAGTGTGTATGGATTTGCTACTACAGGGAACCGGGTGATAGTTCTTTTGTTTATTTCCCTTAAATCATGTACGAGCCGATATTTCCCATTTGGTTTCTTTACAGGCAGAATGGGGGTGTTAAAGGGTGACATACAAGGCTCTAAGATTCCTTGTGCTAACAATCGATCGATTTCTGGTTTTAATCCCCTCCGTCCTTCTAGGGATATGGGATATTGCCTTACCCTCACAGGTATGTGGGGTTCAGAAATTTGGATTTTAATCGGTGGGATTTCCAGTCTACTAATTGTGTCCGGAGAGTACCAGACATCGGGGTTAATTTGTTTTTGATCATCCACGGTCAAAGGATAAGCAGACACTGTTAGCTCTTGATTTTTTACTTTAATTTCTAATTGCAATTCAACAATTAAATCTCGTCCTAACAGATTAAATTCTGCTTCAGGGACGAGCAAGAGTTCACCCATTCCAAATTTATTTTCAGTTTCGAATACCACATTTTTGATTTTGCTTACTTTAAAGGGTTCTCCTTTTGCCCCAATTACTTGTACTTTTTCAGGGGAAACTTTACATCCCTCAGGTATATGCTTAATAGTTGATTTCTCAGCCCCAGTGTCCACTAAAAAGGTGAACTCTTGTTTATGGGGACCTATTTTTAATTTTATCAAGGGCTCATGATGACTCCGGTCCCCTAAGATATAGAGCCCCTGACTCTCCTATTCCGTTTTCAATATTTCCTCATCCCTGATCCTTTCTCTGCAATTCTGTTTTATATGTCCCCTTTTTCCACAGTAAAAACAACATCTCTGTTCCTTCTTTACTACTACGTTCCCTTGTTTCATTCCAGCAGATCTGTGTTCACCAGTTCGCTCTTTGCGATCCTCTCTGACCGCTGCTACCATCATTTTTACTTGTCGCTTGCTGCTCTCTTCTTCCCGCCTTACGTAGACTTTCTGAGCTTCCCTCAGTAATTCATCCAACCCTCTATTCTGCCAGTCTTCTAACTTTTCAATCTTCTTTCTGATATCTTCCCATGATTTTGCCACAAACTGAGTTTTGAGGAGTGCTTGCCCTAAAGGGTCGTCTGGATTTACCCCAGAGTACAGCTGAAGGGCTTTCCTCAGTCGTTCCAGCCACTCAGTAGGGCTTTCATCTTTCTTTTGCATTTCATTAAATGCTTTATTGATATTCTGGCCACGGGGTACTGCTTCCCTAATCCCCTGAATTACTATAGTTCTCAGGTCCTGCATATGAGTTCTATGCACTGGATCCTGATTATCCCAATTAGGTCTTTGGAGTGGCCATTTAATATCTGCTTGGGGTCCCTGGGCATGCTGAGCATCCCACAGTCTCATTCCTGCTCGTCTAATCATATCTCTTTCCTCGGTAGTAAATAATTGACCAAGGATAGATTGCATCTCATCCCAAGTATAAAGGTTTGGTCCCAAAAATTGATTTAATCTTTCTGCCACTCCGAGTGGGTCCTCAATTAAGTTTCCCATCTCGGTTCTTTTAAAATCTTGTAGGTCAGCCGAGTTTAGGGGTACGGAAATATATCCGATCACAGGTTGAGGTCCCCCCATGGGTATTTCCCTTAGGGGGTACATCTGAGCTGCCCCTTTCTGACTTCTAGTTACGTGTCTAGGAAGAGGGGGAGACCCTTGTTCCGACTCTGGTGGGGGAGTGGGCGCTCTGGGGACCTCTGCGGGAGCAGGAGGAGGTATGTAAGGAGGGGGGGTTAGAAGGGTTTCGTCCAACTCTTCCTGCTTTTTCTTTTGTTTAGTTTTCATTTCATTCAGTGGGTAAAGTCTAGCTCCCGGTCTTTCTAGCCACACTTGCGCATATCGACTCTCCTCCGGGTTAAGGGGTTTTTTATTATTAACCCAGAGGTTTAATTGCTGTCTTACCCAATCTTCTTCTGACCCATAGACTGGCCAAAAGACATTTTTAGAAATTTTCTTCCCTCCCCATATCTTAGTACAATATTCTATCATCTTCTGCTTATCTTTCCCTAGAGTTCCAGGGAAATATCTCCAATTGTCTAAGATATATGCCAGAGGGGTATTCTTAGGTACAGTGGGTACCCTTCCCATGGGAGTCGAAGGCTTGCTGCCCTTCGCCCCCATCTTCTGGAATATCCACAAACATACACTCACTCGCTCCCCTTGTTCCTGGCCCAGTCCCTCGCGGGAGATAGGAAACGCAGTACTTAAGAGTCCGCACTCGCTTGGTTCAGTATATCGAACCTCTCACTCGTTATATTCCAGGAAACCCAATCCCGCCCGAACGGCAAACCCGCGAACAAATTCGCAATATACTTACGCGTCCTGCGTCTTCGTCCGGACTCCCGTGCACAGAATTTTATGGGATTTTACCGGTTTCTCCTTTGCTCATTATTCTAGAATTTAGGTTTGTCGGTAAGGTTGGAGTAAGCTGTTGGTCGCGGGGCCGCGAAATGTCGCGGGGCGCCTCCCCGGAGGACCAAAGCCCACCGTTCCTTATCCGAGTCACGGCACCAGAAATTGTTATAAATTGAGACCACAACGGATCATAATCCAATTAAAATTTTATTAATTATAGCAAGTAGAATATGAGCAAAACCAGCGCTGGATGGCAGGGGAGTCTGCGCTCCGCCAACTGCCGTCCTGAGCAGTTCAAACAGTCCCTTTTTATACATCTTTACTCCCGTGTTCATGAGGTAGTGGAGGTACCCTGCGCATGCTTCAGTTGTTGTTAGGGGGTCGTTTTCTGCCTTCTGGTGGTCGTTGAGGCCGAAGTAAGAAGTCTTCCTCCTTTGTCCCATAGTTGACCCCTCACTCATATGTCCTTATATGGGGTAGTTTGTCCTGTTTCTGTCGGTTCATGGACATCTGGTGGTTATCTTATCTTGCACAAGCGGTATCTTGTGGCTATTTATATCTTTTGCTGTCTGACCTTTACATTGGGTTTAACATAAATCTTAATAAACAATACCCTAGTCCATAGTTTCTCACACTGTCTGACCTTTACATTGGGCTTAACATAAATCTTAATAAACAATGCCCTAGTCCATAGTTTCTCACACTAGGGAAGATCAGAAACTTATTTCAGACTTAGAAGGGTCATATAATGAAGAGGGATGGGCTTATACCCCACAGGGAAAATTAATTGTTCCCTCATATTTACTGTGGCATTTAATACGGGAAGCACATAGGAAGAGACATTGGGGAATGGAGGCTCTGTATAAGCATCTGATAAAAGATATTGTGGCTAGAAATTTATATACCACAGTGAGACAAGTGGCTCAACAGTGTGACCTTTGCCTCCAAACTAATCCAAAGAATACTCCCAAACTAGAAATGGGCCAGATTGGAAAGGGTAATGGGCCTGGACAACAATGGCAGGTTGATTTCACGGAACTTCCAAGAAAAGGGGGGCACCGATATTTGCTGGTATTAACTGATACCTTTTCAGGTTGGCCAGAAGCGTTCCCAACCAGAACTGCCAAGGCTCGGGAGGTAACTAAAATACTAATACAAGAAATAATACCTTGCTTTGGGGTTCCAGCAACCGTATCCTCTGACAGAGGACCACACTTTGTTTCAAAATTAGTGCAACAAACCAGCCACCATTTAGGTATAGATTGGCAACTTCACACCCCATATCGCCCTCAGTCGAGTGGCCAAGTGGAGAAAATGAACCACTTAATCAAACAGCAAATTGTAAAACTGGGACAAGAAGCAAACTTGCCATGGCCTCAGTCTCTCCCTTTAGCCCTTTTGCGTATACGGACAAGACCAAGGGTGAGAGAAGGACTGAGCCCTTTTGAAATTCTGTATGGACGCCCCTATGGAATACAAAAGGGGACATCAATGCAAATTGGGGACGAAATTATGACCTCCTATATGGTGGCATTGAGCAAACAGCTCAATAAAATTGGAAAACATGTAATTGGGACCCGAGGAAGGGGTCTGGATGGGCCTGTACATGATATTCAACCTGGAGATTATGTATATGTAAAGTCTCTTGCAGAAAAACCCTTGAAACCACAGTGGGAAGGACCATACCAAGTACTCCTCACCTCCTTCACAGCAATCAAAATTAAAGAACAGAATGCCTGGATTCATCATACCCGTGTGAAGAAGTCGCCACAAAAGCTTTGGACATGAGAAATTCAAGGGCCATTAAAGCTCAAGCTAAAAAGATAGGATGTGGGTTAAATTTAACATGATTCTGATAATTTTACAGGTGATAGACACAGCGGCCTGGCGAGAGAACTGGTATATACAGGCGATTCAAAACATCACCACAATTTTAAATAAAACAGATTGTTGGATCTGTACCCAAATACCAAGGCATGCTGGTTATGAGATACCGTTAATAGGCATCCCACTGCCAGTTTCCCTAATGAACCGCCAAGATGGCTCCTTTTGGGGAAATACAATCTGGAGCACAGACCCTCAGGTTAAGTGGGGACGGGGACTAAAAATAACTGTTGAAGAGACCAGCATATTAGGGGATAACTGCCTAGTAAGTTCGGGGAAAGGGCTGTTTATGGGAGAACACCTAAATTGTAACAGAAGTCGTACATTAAATATGACAGGTAGAGATCTGGGATTTTTGAAATTAAACTATACCGGTCTCCTGACCCCACAAGGGACAGGGTGGTATTGGTTGTGTGGCACAACGGCTCATAAAGTCTTGCCCATAGGACGGCGAGGAGCATGCACTCTGGGAGGTCTGGTCCCCAATATTACTATCATTGACGGGTTAACGCGACCCCCCATAAGAAAAAAACGAAACGTTGTAAATAACCCCCTCATAAACAGACCAACGAGTTTCCACAGTTTTGCGCGATGGTTCATTCCGTTTTTAGGGGTTAGTGAGTTGGAAAAGGCAATAATAAACATCTCAGCTGTAATAGAAACAGTGGAAAATAGGACAGTTGATGCCCTCCTGGCACTCCAGGAGGAAGTTACTGACTTACGAAAATAGTATCACAGAATCGTATGGCTTTAGATTTGCTATTAGCCTCCCAAGGGGGGGTATGCACTGTGATCAATATAGATTGTTGCATGTATGCCGATCAGAGCGGGCGAATCACCGAGGACCTCCAAGAAATTAGGAAACAAGTAAATATTCTACATAAAGTGACACAAGACAACACTTCTTGGAGTTTTTTTGAATTATGGGAGAAATTGACATCCTGGTTGCCCAATCTAACATGGTTAAAACAATTATTTGTAATGATCATTGTAATTGTCTTTCTATTTTTAATTATTAGTATAGCTGTCCGTTGTGGATTTTGGTGTTTTAAGGGAACTGGAAATTCCTATAGCGAATGGAAGAGAAATCAACTGTGACAAAAATTAGAATCTAATCAATACTTCGAGTCTGAGTACAAGAATTTACTAATTTCTTTGAAAAGGGGGGACTGAGAGAGAGGGGGGGGTAAGAGATAGGGTAGAGTTTAACGATTATGATAGTTTGCTTAGCTGTTTAGGGTAAAGTTGTAAAATTTAACGATTGTAATAGTCTGCTTAGCTGTTTAGGGTAAAAGTTGTAAAGTTTAACGATTATGATAGTCTGCTTAGCTGTTTAGGGTAAAGTTGTAAAGTTTAATGACTGTGATAGTCTGTTTAGCTGTTTGCCAAATCTTACACGGTTTGCTTGGGTGCTGTGACAAGGTGTACGGGAGTAAAGGGCTTCGTGACCATGTAAGTCCAGCTTTATGACCATATAAGTCCAAAGAAAGATTACAGCCTTGCAAGAACAAGCCAAAGCCGGTTCTGCGGTTTGGACAAAGAGCAGGACGTTACTGAGCCTGCGCCAGGTGTGGGGGCAACTAGCGGTCACGAGGAAGACTCACCTGCCTTCATCCTCAGGACCCCTGACGACCACCACCAGGGGACACTGCGCAAACTCAGTTGAGAGAAAAATATGGAAATGACTCGCAGAGCTAATTTTAATACAAAGCGGGGATAGGTAATGCATATGTATAGGCGTATTACGACATAGTTATGAATATGTAATGAGTTGCCTTATAAAATCACGCAAGTTTTCGCGCCAGGCGCGCACGATTTTTGGCGGGACTACCCCCGTGCTGCCCAGCGCTGATTAAACATACCTACTTTACAATCTTACGGATTGTGGAGTCCGTTTTCCGCGCGTCATGAGGAACCAATCTGTTTAAAGCACGCGACCTCTGATAACATATATAAACTCGTGCTTCTGCACAATAAGTCGGCATTTGCTAGCATCAAACAGCGTCCTGTCTATCCATCGCAGCAAACTGGAGACCCCGACGTGATGGGTTTATGAACCGCCAGGCTGAGCGGCAGGCTGCAAGTCCCACAGAACGTTGAATGAGCTGCTGAAAGGTAGCAGGAACCGGCAAATGAAGTCCCTCTGGAACTGAGAGATGAGCTGTGGGAAACATGGGAATCAAGTGTCTTCCCCTGTGAGGGATGTATATGGACTCATAAAGGGTCTTCTAGTCAGATCCGGGAGCCCATGCCTCAATCTCCCCAAATGGTGACCCCTATGGTGGTGTTCCCAAGCCTTGGAAGAATAAGGACGGAACTGGTCGATAAAAAAGCCAGCTCGTGGAAGAGGGCTGCGTTCCGGAGGAGACGGCTTGGCTGAACGATCGTCTTGCTGTCTGGACCAGGCAGACAACCTAAACCCCGAGGATAACGCCTGTATGCATCGAGACAGGTGAGCAGCCAAGAAACTTTAGAGACTTTGAAAGAATGAAAGTGTGTACAGACAGCAGCCAATTGTATGATGCTGCCGCGGAGGGGAGCTCCGTGTCGGGAATGCATTTAGCACCTTGGTGGCAAATTCTGACTACTCTTTGCCAAGTGTGGACTAATTCTACTAGCGGTGCTAAACCAGAGGAAGCTGTAAATTCCACCGACAGCGCGGCTCTTCTCAAGACACCGTCAGCGATGGCGATTCTGTCCACACCTCCTCTGCCCCCAAAGCTTCTGTCACTGACTGCAGCGACCCTCACAACACAGGACCAAGCACGGGAACAGGACAACTCGGACAATGATTTTATTGACAATGATAAACCTTTTGATCCAGGTCCTATAGATCTGGAAAAGGAGCTAGACCTTTCCACCACCCCCTTGTCTCTCCTGATGCATTGACTGTATTTTTGGGGAGGGTGAAAGGGGGTCTGAGGGATTGGTGGCAGGAATGCAAGTGGGAAACACTTAAGTGATGGGTTTTGGGAGTCGCTATGGCATGTTCAGTATTTTGTCAGACAGATCAACCTCGAGAGTGGCAGCCTGTGCAATACGAGGCTGTTAAAGGGTTAAGCAAAGCAGTGAGGAAAGGGAGGATTCATAATACATTTGCTATGTCCCTTCTTGAAGTGATGGCAGAGCCTTATACGCTCACACTGCATGATTGGAAGTTACTGCTTTGTATGGTACTAACTGATACAGTATATGATGTGGTTATCTGATTTTTGTGAGCTATGTGTAGTGGCCTTGACTGAAAACCTTAATCGGGGAATTGCTGTTAACTATGAGCAGTTAGCTGGAGCAATTAACTGTGCCGATTCTGTGACTCAGGCAAGGTATCCCAGGGACAACTGTTTGCAAATGAAGGAATGGCTATTAAGGCAGTCGGGGTGCAGGAGTCTTGCCACAGTCTTGCAGGGTCCTAGAAAGTCACTAACTTTAATACTAACTTGATTGATTGGCTTCAGAATATTTTGCAACAAGTCGAACATCAGGAAGCTCAAGGGTTGCTTTTAAAACAACGAGCTGTGATAATGTCAATGAAAACTGTAAACGGGCAACTTTCACAATCGCATCCCCAACATGTGTCAAATGATTGTAACGCAGAACTCACAGCAGACTGTAATTCTCAGGCTGAGTTCTGGAATGCAGCATAACACATTTTTGCTTCTCTAATCTCTTCTGTAAGAATAGTACACGCTTTTAACTTGCTTAGTAAATTAGGCTGCTAGCTTGCTAAACAAAGTAATACCACAAATACTATTTTTTTTCTGGCTTATTAACAGATGTTGATTCTGTCCATCATATGTCGCTACAGAACCGAGTTGCTATTGATTTTTATTCTTAGCACAGGGACACAAGTGTGAAGACTTTGGTAGGATGTGTTATGTGAATCTGAGTGACCACTGTGAATTAATTTACAAAAGTATACAAAACTTAAAAGCCTTAAAACAAAGATCTGCAACAGAGCCAGGGGCGGGAGGCCTTTGGTCTCTTCTCACGGCTGGGAAACTTTGGGCCATGACTCAAAAGTATTACAGGATTTATTATAATTATCTTTAACCACCTTATTGATGTTTGCCTTACGTCTCACATACCTTTTTTTCCTGTATTCAGTGTTTAGTCGATTGTAACATAAATCAGGTCATGGTCACCCAGCTACACACACCCTTTGCCTTGTCGCAATTAACAAGCAAAAAAGAGGAGGATAGAGAATGTCTGAAGAGAGATGTAGGAGAGGAAGCTGGAGAATATTTGACCTAACAAGAGATGAGAGAACAGCTGGGTATTGTGAAGGAGACTAGGAAAGATAAACATGGTTATCTAGTGTTTAATAGGTGTCTGCATGCTTGTAGTGACATATAGCTATGTAACTGCATGAATGATTCCTGCCCTGAGCCTGGTGGAGCATACAGCTGCGGTTTGTGTCCGGGCTCAGATGTAAATAGGGGCTTCTCTGTTATGGTAAAAGTGTTTCTCTTTGCATAAAAAAGAGAGGGAATGAGGGGAATGACCCCAGAGGTATGTTCAGAGAAGGCATGCGATGTTTCGAACTTTTTGACTGAACCAGTTCTTGTTTGGTGTGCCCTTCCACCTATGTATAATGTTAATCCAAAAGAAGCTGATATTGTTTACACTTTGTCGATAATTGTCTTTCTGTAGATACTAATGTAGTAGGAGGCTATGATGGGAACGTGTGGCAGCGGTTCTTCTCTTATCCAGAGTAACAGCAGGGAAAGCATTAAAGAGTTAAATCACCTTGTTTGGTAGGCAGTTCAGAATGTGAGTCAAAATTGCCACTGCTTTTTGGTGTTGGTTCAAGGACATGGCTGTGAGGATTTTGATGGTATGTGCTGCGTGCATTTTAGGCGCCCCATTGCAGCAACATGTTAACAAAATCTGAGAAAATGTCAGCCTTTTTGGCATCCATTCACTCAATTGGCAGTATCGTTTGTTTGCTATTGCCTTGGTTGCTGTCATGTTTGCAAGGGCCCTGCAGAACATGGCAAACCTGGTACTAGCTGTTCAAAAACAAAAAGGGGAAATTGTAAAACTGTACGGAACAAAGACAGTGGGTTATTTTGACATTGATAATATGTCTTAGTTGGTTTTTTATTTGTTCTATTACTTGTGCCTTGTTTTTGCTCGGTTTCAGGGGTTCTTTTGTGCAACAGGAAGGGGGAGATGCAGGAGCGGGCTGGAAACTAGGACCATGCGTGGCAATCAGTTAGCTGAGGGGAATGTGCTCGAGCTTGTCTAGACAACAATTAACATGATGAGGCATGTTTGCAGAGCACAGGGGAGCGGGAGACGGATGGCGCCAAGGATGGCGCCAAGGAAAGGTAACACCTTGCGGTTAATTGCTGGTAGTTAACCACCAATCAGGGATTGCCTAGTATGCAAGGCTTAGCTTCAAGAACCAATTAGTTTAAAACGTGCAGCCAGCTCAAGCCGGTTGTACAAGGCCTTGGCTCGGTAGGTTTGGAATATGTCAAGGGGTGGACATTCCATAACCACTCTCGGCAACTACCTGCTGTGGTTGAACATCCTCAGTTCAAAAAGTGTTGCCTTGGCTCACATGGAATGCTGCATACATTAATAAGACTCTCAGAGGCTTTTCTTCTCCAGAGTGAACAGCTGTAGATCTCTCACCCTGTCTTCCTGGGAGACATGTTCCAGTCCCTTCAAGAAGCTTGGTGGCCTTTTGCAGGACTTTAGTAGGTCAACAACTCCCTTGCTCTGGGAAGCCCAGCCCTGGACACGGCCCTCCAGATGTGGCCTCAGCAGTGCTGAGAGGAGGGGAAGGGTCACCTGCCCCCATCAGCCAGCGATGCTTTTCCTAATGCAGCCCAGGGGGCCGTTGGCCTTTGCCATGAGGGTGCATCGATGGCTCCTGCTCAGCTGCTTGTCCTCTGGCACCCAAAGGTCCTTCTCTGCAGAGCTGCTCTCTGGCCGGCCTGCCACCAGCAGGATAGCCCCAGGAGGGCTGGATCACGGGCTGGCCTCCCCCAGGGGCTCGCTCAGCACCAGCAGCAGCATCTTGCCCATCCTGGAGATGAGCTTCAGCTCTGGCACAGGCCGCAGGGTGCTACAGAGTCACCTGGGAGAGCAAAGCCCTCTCCTGCCAGGGCTGCGCAGCCCAGGCCTGTTGCCCTCTGGCCTCGGGGACTGCAGCCCTTGCTCTCGTGGTGGGAACGTCCTTCATCCTTCTGCTGCCCCCTGCCACCCGCTCCAGCATCCTCTGCTGGGCAGCAAACCCCTCCCACACAAGGGCTCCCATCCCTGGGTACCGGTGTCCGTGTGACAAGCCTGCCCTTGGCCCTGGTGCCACCCCTGAGGTGCTGCAGCCCACATGGGCCCCAGAGCCCACCGCCTGGGGCGCGGGCAGCAGGAGCCCCCTGTGCCACCACAGAGCTGTGACATCAGTGCCGTAAGCGCTGAGGAGGGGCAGGGCAGCTCCCACGCCTTTGGCGGTGGATGGAGACACAAGGTCTGTAGGGGAGACCTTGTGGAAAGATGAGGGGAGGGGGACGCTCTGTGTGAGGTCAGGGCAGCTCAGATACATGGAGCTCTTGTATTGGACAGGCAATGAGGTTGGGTGAGAGCTTGAGTGTGGATCAAAGGGGAGAGCAGCCAGGGTGGCACTGAGGGAGGAATTAGTTGTGGTTTTGCCCAGTCCAGCACCCAAATCCTTTTATATGCAATATCCCTGTGGTCACTGGGGGTCAGCTGCCCCAGCTCCTTGCGTCCCCCCAGTCTCCTTGTAGCGCAGGCAGAGTGTGAGAAAGAGAAGCCTTGGTGATTACTCTGCAGCGGTGGCCAAAACACTGGTGTGTGGCCAGCGCTGCCTTAGGAAGAGATGCAAAGCACAGCACCAGAAGGGCTGCTGTGAAGAAAATGCACTCCATGCCAGCCCGAGCCGGGACAGAGTGACAGGTCATACAGTCAGGGTGAGGCATGAACAATGTCTGCTTGAAATGACCTGAGGAAACCTGTGGATCACAGAGCCTGTCTCTTCTGGGGGAATCTGTCTCCTTGGTGATCACTGCACAGGTAAGCAAGGATGCCAGGAGCCCAGGGGCTTGTGGGTGAGTTCCCCAGACCAACCAGGCCACCCACACTGATGCTCATCTGCACCTGGGACTCCCCAAAGAGGACAAGATGCTCAGGGATGTGAATAGCAGTGCCAGTCTTGGTTGTAGTCACTGTGAAGTTGTGGTGTCCCTGATGGCCAGGCATGTGTGGAAGGAGAGCAGCAGAGCACAGCCCAGGGCAGGAGGGAAGGAGAACCTGGCCTGCTGAGGGCACTGGCAGGTGGGATCCCATGGGGGCAGGGCCCTGAGAGCATCCCTAGGCCTTCCTGGCCCTGACCAGCCTCACCTGGGGCCTCCACCCAAAGCTTTGTCCATGGCTTCGGGGGGCCATTGAAGCCAGGCAAGAGATTCAGCCCCAGCATGATCTATGCCGTAGGTGTGCAGGTCACCTTAGAGAGGCGTGTGGGTCTCCTTAGGGTCACAACAACAGGCACAGCTTTGCCTGCCCATGGACCTTGTTGGTTCGGAATGTCAGCATCACTTCCCAGCATATTCTGAATGGGGTTTGCCAAAGATATGAAACCGTGGCCCTCCAAGTCCTGGGGACTTTCTGTTGCCTCCCTTCCTTCCTCAACTCCCTCCGAATTATACACATCTTCCTTGCTGTCAAGGCTTGTCTCTGGCCAAAAGCCCAGCAGCCACCCAGCCGCTCCCTCCCCGCTTCCCTCCACAGTCAGGGCCCAAAAATGAACACAGTCACGGACAGGGGGTCTAACGAGGGATGAGCGTGGGGACACAATCACTTCCCTCACTCTCTTGGCAAGGCACTTCTTCGTACGCTCCAGGGCACGGCTGGCTGCCTCTGCTACCAGGTCACGGGCTGGGATTGTGTTTTGCCTTCTGTCCCCCAGCACCAGCAGGGCCTTTTCTGCACAGACACTGCCCAGCCAGGCAGGTCCCAGGCCCTGCAGCTGCAGGGTGTTAGTCCATGCGAGGGAGGTGCAGGCTCTGCCCTTGGTCCATCCTGCATCTGTGCAGCTCCTGCCAGGGCGGCCACCCCACCTGCCAGGGTTCCCCTCCATGGCATCCCTAGGGCACAGGGATGGTCCTGAAAATGTAGTGCCATCAACAGACGTTGTGGCAGTTGCTGTACAGGGCACAGGAGAGTCCCCTGTGCTGCCCACACTGCCCCAGTATGTCCCAGTGGCCTCCAGGTGGGGTGTGAGCCCTTCCCCACTGCTCTCTCAGCCTGACCATCCAGCTGGTGTTTTACTCATCTCTTTCTGTTCGCACCCAGAGTGTCATGGCCTCACTCGGGCAGAACACTGAGGGAGACCATGACAACAGTTTTGCTGAAGCTGAGGGCAATGACATCCACTGTGGAGCTCCTCACGCACAACTGCAGGCTGTCAGGTTGGTGAGGCAGGAGTTACCCTTGGGAAATCCACCTGGACAGTTACCCGCTCAGGTGCCAGAAATGTCACTCAAGGGGACTCTTAACTGGTGGCACACCCCTCACCACCCTTCACACCACTCATGGAGCTGCACTTCTGGACTCCTTCCAAGACAGTTGCAACATTTACTTGTCCTTTCTCACATGTGACCTCTGCCAATTCAAGGAGCTTTCAAAAGCGATACTTCAAGGAAATATTGATTTTATACCAGAACTTCACCATTATTACTATAATTATACCACCTGTCCTTACATTTCCCATCTTTAACATATTTGCACCTGAGCAGGAGACAGTGACGACTTCTAAGTCATCTTTTCAGCAGACTGTCTCAGCAAAGGCTCTTTCAGTTATTCACCTGTTTTCTCCTCCCTTTACTCTTTGGTCTTTTCGGTACCTCTCACCTGTGCTGCTGTTTTTACTTCAGGAAGGAAAAGCTTGCATGTCTTCCTGCAGCCGAACTGTCTCCTTACCCAACTCTCCCCTTGTGTTTAGATCTATATTTCTGTATCTAGCACCTAAAAGATTTCTCATGAGAGTGTCCCTTGCGGAAAGGCACCTCATCAGAGACAGCTTGGACTCGGCATATGCTTGTGGAGGGTGTTGGCTTATTTATGCCACTTGATCATTCTTCACATTGCTTGCAGATTTGAATAATTCTTCTGTACCTGTGTGCAGCCAGTGCTCTAAGGCAAATTGGTGGGGATGGTGCAGAGGAGCTGCAGCACCCACCTGCAGAATTGAGGGGAGAAGTCTGACGTAAGGAGAAGGGATGTGAGTCCCAGGGGACAATGAGAAAAAGGGTGGTCTTGGGGACAGTCAGAGCAAGGTTGTCCATCCGGTGTCAGACCTCAAGGGACTGCGTTTCCTACCAGTCCAGAACTGCTGAGGAGATCCTCTGCATCATTATCACTTGGAGATTGCTGCTAGAACCTCCCCTCTAGCCTAAAAAGTAGCAAAATATAACCTATGAAATAAATAAAGGAATTATCATCTGGTGCGCTTCAAAGTCTTCCCTTTTAACTACACCATGAAAAAGCTCATTTTAGCTACACAGGTCTTCAACATCTGAAGGAAATTATAAAACTGTAAATAACTTCTTTAAGGCACTTGGGGCTCCTTCCATGAACCTGAGCTACTGAGAGAAGACTGAACCAACCACTCAAGGAATGCAAGTCAGAAGAAACACTCAAAATGCCATGAAGCATGAATGGGTCCCGCTGAGGGCCATTGCTGACAAAGCGTCCCCATGGACTCGTTAGAGTAGCTAATTAGAGGCCAGAACTGCAGGTAGCCAAAGGTACTGTGTCGGTGGCTGTAATGCTGCAAAACACATTTGGATTTTTTTATGAAGCAGAAAGACCAAGCCCTGACCCCCAGGCTCTTGGAGGGCAGAACATAAGAGCCTCCAAATCATGTTTCCTGTCACAGCCCTTGGTGACATGGGCAACTGCCATTGCCAGGGGGACAGAGGCCTCAGCCCCCTGTGGGGCCATTCAGCCTTGCTGCAGCCCTGGGCCATCTCCACTGCAAGTTGCCCTACACTGTCCATGTGGCACCTCTTTCCACTCTGGGGGTTGGCATCTTCCTTGCTTTCCCACCCAGCCCTCACACCCGCATTTCTCTGCCTTTTCTGAAGTTTCTCCCCTCATCCCTGCTTCTTCCTTGAGACTTAAAGCCATGGGACAAGCCAGGCTGCCTCTGGGTGAACTCTGGCATCAGAGGGCAAACCTCAGAGAATACCTCAGTTGTTGTGTATAATTAGGTCAAAGTGGGAGAATTTCTAGAGATATAAAAGAAATTTGGAAGCATCCTAATATTTGTCATGAGTCCCAGGAAGTTCACACCTTCTATGAAATTGAAGAGATTTGGAATATGCTGACGTCCTGGTTTCCTGATTTACAGCTATGGGTTAAGAAGTTCATCTCCAGATACCTTTCTCCTCTTCCTCTGTGATTACTCCAATCCATTCTACCTATGTAGCTTCTGCTTTAAGGTTCAGAGTGGAAAAATTGGACTGTCTTTCAGTAGTGTCTCTAATATTCCCTATGGGCAACTCTTCAGTTGTGGCAACAGACCTCATGGGGATTTGCCAAGTGAAGGACAGCAATGGCACAGCAACTTCCAGCTTCCCCATGGGGCTGCAAGGAGGCAACGATGCCCCCGTGCCGTGAGGACATCATGTCTTGTCATGACCCTCAGAGGCAGAGACAGCTGCCACAGCCAAGGGGACACAGACCTGGGTTCTACTGGTGCCTTCCAGCCTTGACAGCACCCTTTGCCCTCTCCACCACAGGCTGTCCTACATGGTTGGAGCCCTGCCCCTGTTGCCCTGCAGGCTGTAGGCACCATCTCGCTGCCCTGCCTTGCTCTCACCCCAACATTGCCATACCTTCGCTGAGGTACCTCCACTCTCACCGGCTGTTCCTTGAAACACAAACCATGGGCTGATCCAGGCTCCCTCTGGCTGAGCTCTGGCACCGCAGCAGGACCCTTGCAGTGACAGTTCTTCCTCCCGATAGCCACTCTCCATTTGCAACATTACACTTTGTGAAATCTTTTCCCCTCTCCTCTTTCTTCCCACTACCCAGAAAGGCTTTACCACCTCAGGAACTGCCTTCCAAGCAGGGAACATAACTCAATAGCTATTTTTGGTGGTCTTTCCCCTCAAAAAAGTGAAGTCACCTCCACATGGTCTTCTAAACCACATGGCTGCTGCTGGCCTTTCAGCTTCTCCCAGAGACGTGACCAAGCCACATGCCTGCTGCTGTCCTCTCATGTCCACAGGCAAAATGGACATGACAGCCTGTACCCCAGCCCTTCTCCTGGATGGGGCCTATGGGGTCCCTTGGCAGAGGGACTGTCCCAGCCACGTTCCTGATGCTGGCCTGTCACCTCCAGAGACAGAACTGACCTCACAGGCCCCTTCACAGCCAGGCATGTCCTCCTGCATGAGGAGTTCCTGAGAATCAGCTGTCCTCCTCATAACACACCCCTCTGTCACCCTCATTCTAACCCATGACCTGGCCACAGAAAAGCAGCCTTGTTTCTTTCAGATTTTTCAAATGCATTTCCCACAAGCCATTTGAGTGGAGAAATATTCTTCACATGAACTTCTGTAGTTGAGTTGACATTCTTTATATATGCTCTTATAGCTCTATGGCTTTTTTTTCCAGGGTAGACTGACCTCTGGAGATCATTGTATCCAGCCCTCCAACTGAAGCAGGGTGACCTAGACCAGCTTGCTCAGCAACGTGTCTAGGTAGGCCTGCAATAAATCACGGAAGCATAGGAACAGAATCATTGAGGTTGGAAAAGACCTTAAAGACCATCAACTTCAACCATTACCTCAGGACAGCCAATTCCATCACTAAATCACGTCCCGAAGCACTGTGTCTGTGTATTTCTGAAAGACCTCCAGGGCTGGTGATTCCACCAGCTCCCTGGGCAGCCTGTTCCAATGCCTGACCATCCTTGCAGTGAGGATGTTTTTCCTCATATGCAATCTAAACCTCTCCTGGTATAACTAGAGGCTATTTCCTCTTGTTCTGTCACTTGTTATGTGGCAGAAGAGACCTACCCCCACTCATCTACAACCTCCTTTAGGTAACTCTAGAGAGCAGTAAGATCTCTCCTGAGTCTCCTCTTCTCCAGAGTAAAACCACTTTTCAAAAGAAAACCGTCTTTTCAGACACTCATCAACAGACCAGGGCTCCAAACCCTTCACCAGCTTTGTTGCCCTTCTTGGACATGATCCTCAGCGTTTCTCTTGCAGTGAGGGGCCCAAAATGGAAACACAGTGTTCAAGGTGTGGCTTCAGCAGTGCCGAGTACAGGGCGTCCATCACTGCCCTGGTCCTGCTGGCCACACTGTTTCTGATAGCAGACACGATGATATGGGCCTTCTTGGCCACCCGGGCACACTGCTGGCTCATGCTCAACCATCTGTCAACCCGCACCCTCAGGGTACTTCCCCACCAGGCTGCCTTCCAGCCACTCTGGCCCAAGCCTGTAGCGTTGTGGGGGGCTGTTGTGACCCACGTACAGAACTGGCACTTCTCCTGGTTGAACTTCATACAACTGGACTCATCCAAATGATCCAACCCGTGCAGATCCCTCTGCAGAGGTTTACTGCCCTCATGGAGATCAAGACTGCCACCCAATTTGGTGTTGTATGCAAACTCACTGAGGGTGCACTCAAGCCAGATCATTAATAAAGTTCTGAAGCAGGACTGGCCCCAACACAGAGCCCTGGGGAACACCACTCCTTATGGGCCGTCGTCACCTGAATTCACTCCATTTACTCCCCCTCTTGGGGCTTGGGTGTCCAGCCAGCTCGAACCCAGCGTGGAGAGCACCCACCAAAGCCATGAGCAGCCAGTTTCTCCAGGAGAATCCAGTGGGAGATGGAGCCAAAAGGCTTTCCTAAGGTCCAGTTAGACAGCATCCACAGCCTTTCCCTCATCCACTAGGCAGGTCACCTTGTCCCAGCAGGAGATCAGATTCCTCACAAAGGACCTGCCTTTCATACATCCATACTGGCTGGTCCTGACCTCCTGGTTTTCCTGCACCTCCTGTGTGATGATGCTCAGGATGATCAGCTCCACAACCTTCCCTGGCACTAAGATCAGGTTGACAGGCCTGTAGTTATCCCCATCCTCCCTCCTGCCCTTCTTGTAGGTGGGCAGCACGTGACTAACATTCAGCCTTCTTGGGCCTCCCCAGTTAGCCAGCACTGTTGAAAGTCACCCCTGTGGTGAGGCAATAGAGAAACAGACCAATGATTTTCAAAGTGTCCCTGCCTCACGGGATGTCCATGGTCAAGGACACAATCAAAAGCACCTTGTCCTTTCTGGGTATAAGGTTCACCGGAACCACATGTCCACTGGGGCTACAGAGGCATCACTGGCAGCAATGCCTTCTCCTGCAGCACTGCACAGTCCAGCCCTGCGTGTCTCTGGTCCCAAGGACAGCATGGATTGCTCTCCTTAGGGACATCTCATTTCACCTTCACAGTGACCTCTGCCCACCACCCCAGAATGCTCTGCAGCAAAACATTTTGCTTGCGTGTGACCTTGGACACTTGGTACCCATTATTATTTTTGTAGTTACATGTCTGAGCTTGGCCCTGGTGACACAGGTGTGGTTCAGGGTAACTGCTCTGAAATAACCTAAATCAGGGAGAGGAAAGGGAAAAGTCTTATTTAAGCAGCGTGAGGAAGCCTTAGGATCAATAACCTCACATCATATTGGGGAATTTAGAGATCCTGTGGGTTTACATGGCAAGGGTTTGGGAGTGGTTTGGAGGTGTTTGTAGGCTGGCAAAGGTAAGAAGAGATCCAGAGCTGACTCCATGGCCATAACAGCCACTTTCATTTGACTCCAAAATGGACCAGCCCCTGCCCAAACCTGAGCCAATAAGCAATTCTAGTGGCACCTCTGTGATACCCTATGGCAGAAAGGACAAAACAGAAAGGGAGAGGAGTGAGAATGATGTGAGAGAACAGCCCTACAGACATCGAGGTGAGTGAAGAAGGAGGGGAGCAGCGAGACAGAGGCTTGGTGGGATCCTGCAAGCCAGTGGTCAAGTAACCGCCCGCTGACAGCCACAGGGCAGCGCAGTGACAATGCACGTTTAGGTGTCTGCAGGTTCTTTGCATCAGCGTTCTAGCACAGCTGCCAGATGGGCCAGCAGCTGTGATGCTCCCCTGGATCTGAAACCCTGCATCATTCGTGTCCACCTTGGTTCTAGGAGCAAAGCAATGGTGGAGTCTCATCTCCCAGGGGAGTGAGGCAGGAGAGCAGCAGAGTGCAGGCCCCAGGTCCCGCACTGGCAGGCTGTGGCCTGTGCAGAAGGAGGGAACGCTCCTTCGGGTGCCCTGGAATTGCCTCACCGGTCTAAACCGCGTGGTGGATGCCTGGGCTGTTGGAGGCTGCTGTCCTTGCCGAGCAGCTGTGCTGAGCTCTGCCACCTGCCTTGGCACTTGGTTCCCTCAGGGTCACAGCTCTGTCTGCAACAGGACGGGCTGCAGCTGCCTCTGCGTGGGCCCCTGGCTGAGGGCACTGCTGCACATCTGGGCTGAAGCCCCCCAGCTGTGGCACCAGCCCAGCTCTGCCTGGCCATAAGGCAACCTGGTACCAAGTGTCCCCGAGCCCGGGGGTGCAAAGGCTTTGCTTCAGAGCAGAGACATGGCCTGGGCAAGGGAGAGCTGAGTCTTGAGCCCTCGGACTGTGCAATGAAGTGCTGAAATGGGCTCTGCAGGGCTTACTGAAGCACTGAAGACATCCTCCCCGCCCTGCCTGCAGAACCACCAGACACACACATGCACACACGCTCCTTTAGGAGTACTTGGATCCTTTGCTGCAGTCTTCCTGGTGTCCTCTCTAGTAATGCGTTAACAAAAGTTGATACTCCTGCACAAAACTTTTTCTAGTAAGAGAATTGCCACTGCTGGAAACAAGTGTGTCCCCCCAGGAGAGGCAAGGCCCGTGAGGGATTGCCTCATCCTGCTGCCCAGCAGGTTCCCCTGCAGCCCCAGGGACAGCTGGAGGGAGCCCAGAGGGGCAGAGGAGGGAGGCAGGGAGAGCTCAAAAGCAGCCCCTGGTGGGAGGCTGCTGAGAGCTCCCTGCTGGAGAAATCTGCAGAGCCCTGGAGCCGGTAAGTGTGTGGCTGCAGGGCAATGCCTCTGCAGTTGCCAGCCGGGTCTGCAGCAGCTGGGGCCCCCCCAGCCTGTGGGACCGTGTGGGAGCCTTGTGCTGTGGAGGAGGCCAGTGTGCTGCAGAGCAGGGCTTCCCTGCTGCAGCGTGGGAGGGCCAGGGCATGTGGGCTGCCTTGTGCCAGGGCCGGCTGCAGGGCTGTGAAGGTGGCTGTGCAGGCAGGGGTGCCCAGGGCTGTCCTTGCCAGCAGGGTCCCTGCAGCCCAGGGGGCTGTGTGCTGGGGCAGGGGCTCTGCCGCCTGCCAGGGGCAGCTCTCAGCCTGCCGGGGGGCTCCCGTGCGGCTGCGGGGAGACGGTGGGGGTGCAAGGAGCGAACCCTGTCAGGGCAATGTTCTCGTGCTGTTGCGTGGGTGCTGCACTGGTCAGGGCTGCTCGCAGCTTCTGCTCATGCCCACCTCATTTCCAAGGCGACTTCTCATGAGCACATTCATGGCAGGGGTTTTCTGCTGGAGTCTCTTCTTGCCTGAATCTCTGCTTCCATTTTAATCTTGCTCATCTTGGTAGGAATGGAATCTGAACTGTGTAGGTCAGAGCAGGGGCAAAGACTCTCAGAGCATCACAGTGATGTTTATGAGGAAGGTCAGCAAGTGCCTTCCCTCTGCAGCAGCATCCAGATCAAAGCAGCATCAGCTCTCCTTTTCCCTCAGGCTCTGGGGGAGCTGTTCTTTCAGGCCTGCAGGCAGAGAGCGGCTGCAGGGCAGAGCTGGGCACACAGGGGCTGAGCTGGGCTCTGTGAGCGCTGGCAGGGAAGAGCCGTGGGGCCAGAGAAAGAGCTGCTGGCAGGGACAGCTGCAGGCGTTGAGCGTGGCTGTCCTGCATTGCTCTGGTCTGGGAGGTGCTGTGCAGGGCTTGAGAAGGGAAAGGCATTCCAGTGTGCCCATCTGTCTCTCTCCTGGCTTTGCTCAGATGATTTTGGGATAACTGACCGGCTCGGTTGGAATGGGAGTTTCAGCTGCAGGCTCAGGCACAGACCCTGTGAGTCCTCCTGTGCCGATGTGAGCACAGCAAGGAGGTGTCCCATGTTTCCTCTAATCTGTGAAGCTGTGGGCAATGCAGTGTGTGATGCTGGGGAAGGAGCTGGCTCTCCTTTAACAATTACCGTAATCAGGACCCTCGGTCACCTGCTTGGGGTGTCCACCCAAGCTGCACGCTGCTTCCAGGGCACACTGTGACCATGGGTGTCCCTGGCTAGAAGCGGGGTGCTGAGACTTTGAGAAAGGGCGAGCCATTCTGTGCTCTGTAGTGGATCCCTCTGCTCTTCAGCAGTGTCTGCTTGCTTTTTAGGGTAACAAAGTGTCCTGGTTGTGGCTGGGATAGAGTTAATTTTCATCTAAGTGGGAAGGACTTTTGAGAACAATTTTGAAAATGCACTGATATTTTTGGTTGTTTATAGGTGATGCAACATGTTCATGCTCAGTATATGAACTTGGTGGGGTTTGCTGGGGTCTGCCAGTCGATGCTGGGGACTGGCTGGGCATCAGTCAGTGGGTGATGAGCAGCTGTATTGTGTATCACTGTCTTCCCTTCTTCCTTTCTTCCTTTCTTCCTTTCTTTCTTTCTTCATTTCTCTCTTTCTCTCTTTGCTTCTTTCCTTCCTCCTTGTTTCTTTCCTTCTTTGTTTCTTTCTTCCATTCTTCCCTCCTTCCTTCCTTCCCTCCTTCCTTCCTTCCCTCCTTCCTTCCTTCCCTCCTTCCTTCCTTCCCTCCTTCCTTCCTTTCTTCCTTCCTTCCTTCCTTCCTTCCTTCCTTCCTTCCTTCCTTTCTTCCTTTCTTCCTTCCTTTCTTCTTTCTTTCTTGTTGGATTTTATTACCCCCGACTACCTCCCTCTCATTACAACTGTCATTCTCATTATTGTTATTGTAATTTCATTTTTATTCTACTGCATTTATGATTTTTTTCTCGCCTCAAACTTCAAGATTTACATTCCTTTCTGATTCCTCTCCTCATACCTATGGGGGAGGGGGGAGTAAGTGAGCATCCCTGTGGTACATAATTTACAGCCAGGGTTAAACCAGGACACATGTCAGTGTAATTGGACTCTATCACAGAAAGCTGCAAGTGCGGGGCAGCTGAGAAGGAGCTGGAGGGACTCACCAGAGTCCCTGCCTCTGCCCTCAGGCACAGACAGTGCCCTTGCCTCTCAGCACTCACTCTGCTCTCCCTGAGCACAGCACAAAGCCCTCCTGACCTGACTCTGGCCATGGCCGTTGCTCAGCACGGGCAGAGCCGATGCTGACAGGCTCTTCTGCGCTGGGAGCAGTTTGGGCTGAGCCAGTGCAAGGCCAGGACTGGCCCCTGCCCCCACGGTTCCCATGAAGCCCCTGCTGCAGAGCAGGGCTCACTGCTGGGCAGCCAGCGGGCACAGCCCCTGCTCCTCACAGCACACTCGGCCAGCACTCAGCACAGCTCCAGCCATGGCTCGGAAGGGAGCTCTCCTAGGAACGGCAGAGGGGGGGACATGGGGCAGCGGGGGCGCATCTAGGAGAAACGGCTTTCACTTGGCTCACAGAATTATCCTCTGACTTCTTGCTATCTTTCCTCCTTGAGCAGGTTCCCATGCCCAGAGGCAGCAGATGTCCAACAGCAGCTCCATCACCCAGTTCCTCCTCCTGGCATTGGCAGACACGCGGGAGCTGCAGCTCTTGCACTTCTGGCTCTCCCTGGGCATCTACCTGGCTGCCCTCATGGCCAACGGCCTCATCATCACTGCTGTAGTATGTGACCACCACCTGCACACCCCCATGTTCTTCTTCCTCCTCAACCTCTCCCTCCTCGACCTGGGCTCCATCTCCACCACTCTCCCCAAAGCCATGGCCAACTCCCTCTGGGACACCAGGGACATCTCCTACTCAGGATGTGCTGCACAGCTCTTCCTGATTGTCTTTTTCCTTTCAGCGGAGTGTTCTCTCCTCACCGTCATGGCCTATGACCGCTACGTGGCCATCTGCCAGCCCCTGCACTACGGGACCCTGCTGGGCAGCAGAGCTTGTGTCCACATGGCAGCAGCTGCCTGGGCCAGTGGGTTTCTCAACTCCCTCCTACAGACAGCAAATACTTTCTCACTGCCACTCTGCCAAGGCAATGCCCTGGGACAGTTCTTCTGTGAAATCCCACAGATCCTCAAGCTCTCCTGCTCACACACCTACCTCAGGGAAGTGGGGCTTATTGTGATTAGTTCCTGTTTAGCCTGTGGATGTTTTGTTTTCATTGTTCTGTCCTACGTTCAGATCTTCAGGGCTGTGCTGAGGATCCCCTCTGAGCAGGGTCGGCACAAAGCCTTTTCCACGTGCCTCCCTCACCTGGCCGTGGTCTCCCTCTTTCTCAGCACTGCCATGTTTGCCCACCTGAAGCCCCTCTCCATCTCCTCCCCATCCCTGGACCTGGTGGTGTCAGTCCTGTACTCAGTGGTGCCTCCAGCACTGAACCCCCTCATCTACAGCATGAGGAACCAGGAGCTGAAGGGTGCAATGTGCAAAATGATAACTGGATGTTCTGAAGGAATAAAATTATGAACAGCATTTATAATGTAGTTCATCACAGACCCTGACTGTCTTCTGAATTTGTTGTAGTTACTTGTGGTATTTCTGTTCTGATAAAGTTGTCATCCCCATTCTAATTCCTTCTGTGATTTTCTTTTCTGAAGGTGCCCTGCTCTCTCCTCATCTAACAAAGCCAAAGGGCCATTAGGCAACTTTATTTTTGCTGGGATTCTTCCTTCCAAGGCCTTTCTGGAGCTGCAGGGACTGTTCCTGTGTCCACAGACGGAGGGGAAAAGGTTCCTGGCATGGCCGCAGTACCAGGGAACACCAGCCCTTGGCTCTCCAGTGCTGTCCTCCTTCCACTTCCACACTCTCCTTCTGACCCCCTGCCTTGGTGTAAGGCCTGAGTGCTCTGGCAGCTTGGTCACCGCCGTGCTGCGTGGCAGTCCTGTGAGCGCAGGCAGGGGCAGGCAACGGGCACTCTGTGACGGTGCTGGCCTCCATAACATGTTCTGGATTTGTGGAGACCACCTGAATGCAGCACTGCAACGTGCTTCCTTGAACCGAGGTCCCCGTGCCCATTGCTCATGACGAGGGCCATCTCCGCGAGGTGCCGAGCAGGGCGCGACACCCCCGGGCTGAGGTGCTGCCAGCCTCTGGCAGGGGCAGCAGGAGGCCAGGCAGTCACTGTGCCTGCTGCAGTGCTCTGCCTCCGCACGTGCCAGGGACGGGCTCGTGCCTCTGAGCACCCCTGTGCGCGTGAGGCTGGGGTTCAACCACGGCAGCAGTGCATGAGGCCAGCTGAGGTGGGGACACCTCCCAGGGCCCGGCCGTTCCTGTGTGTGACTGCAGGAACAAAGGCCACTGTCCCAGGGAGATTCATCTCACCCGCCTTGGGCAGGCTCATTGCAAGTGCCTCGGTCTGATCACGGCACCCTTTCTGGATGGTGCCCTCAAATGTGTCCGAGCAATCAGGGAGGTTCTGGGGTCCTGGGAAACGGCAGACATCCAGCCTTTGTTCAGGAAAAGCAAGAAGGACAACTGGGAGAAATACAGGCTGGTCATCCTCACCTTAGTGTCTGGGGAAATGATGGTGGAAATACTGCTGCAGCCATTTCCAGGTAACTGTGGGACATCAAAGGGCTTGCTGCACCCATACGTATTGAGGCAAGAAGGGGATGGTTTGTACCTGGACCTTTGCAAGGGGTTTGACTTTTTCTCCTGCACTTTCTGTATAGGCAGATGGGTGACTTCTGGAGTGAAGAAATGGAGGATACTGTGGGGGGAAGTTGGCTGGGGGCTTGTGGCTATGTCTCGAGCTAGCTCAACAGCGTCAGGGAGCGAAACCCGACCTTGGGAGAGAGACGCAGTTATGCCTGTTGGAAGGAAGCCATGGGAGCAAGAGGAGAAACTTGAAGATAGGGAGTGGTCTGCAGAGCTTGTGGCCTTGTAGATAAAGGGAGTTGCTGAGCTGCTGTGTCTGTAATAAAAAAAGAGCCCAGAGTGGAAAATTGCTGAGCACAATTACAGGCTGACACGTCGGCCCCCTGCAAAGGTATAAAAGGCTTGCTTGATTATTGATTAATAAAGTGTCTTCGAGGTGTCTTTGAGTGTCTTCGTGCCTTCGATCCTCTCCCAGAGTCGGTGCATCATACGCCACAGGGGCTCAAGACCAAATGTCACCAGTGGTCAAGTCCTCCTGGTGGCCACTGACTAGTGGCATCTTCCAGTGCAAGCAGTTGGGCCAGCTGTGTTGAATGTCTTTATTGTCTCCCAGTACAAGTTGACAAAGTGGCTTTCCAGACCCTTCTGTGGATGATGCCAAAGTGGGCAGAGCCCTTGAGAGATGCCAACCAGTTCACCCTGCCTTGAGCAGGACAGCTGGACAAGGGCATTACAAGGGCCTCTCCCAACCTGGGATATTCTAGGACTCATTGACTCACTTCCCTGGAGAGCTCAGTTGGGATGGGATAGCAGGGGGAAGAAGGGAAAACAGAGGCGCAGAAGCAGAGACGATACATGGTCCAGTAGAAACAAAGCAGTTCCCCTGAGGACTGTTCTTCCACCCAAATGGTGGGTAGGAAATCCGTGAGATAAATTGGCTGAGAGAAGCTTCCCTTCATCTGCTGGGTGCTGGGCCACGGGGAGGGTGACGGCTGAGGACGGTATCTCGTGGTGAGTTGTGTCTCAGGGACTCACATTCCAGCAGGAAGCCAATGGCTGTGACGGGGGCAGTGAGGCCAGTTCTGCCTGCGGAGGGGACAGGCCACCAGCAGCAATGTGCCTGGGAAAGGGGCGGTGAGGTCACCTCGGTCTGACACAGGCCATTGTCTCTGCCGTACAGAGTGCAGTTTATGGCATTTGCAGTGTCCTTGGCCATCTCTTCCTTTCCTTTGGATCTCTTTGTCACTGCCTTCCCCAGTTCAGCAGCCCCTCGCCAAGGAATAAACCACCCAGCAAAAGAGTGAAACCCAGTGGGTCTCTCTGTAAGGGGTGGCTGATTCTGCCTGTATCTCCGCAGGTAAGTTGGTCCCCACCGACTGTTCTCCAGTGTCTCAGTCAGTCATATCAGGAAAAATCCCTCCCCGTGTACATCTACCCGACCACCTTGGTGGTAACGCTTTTTGTGCTACATGGCACATATCCAGCACCACCCCGTGCCCAGTGGAACGTTCCAGTACCTACGGCTAGTTAGTTCTGACAGCTTCATGAAATGCATTGGGCAATCACAATGTGGGTAGGGCCCCACAAAGACCAGAGTTCCATTTTGGTGTGTCTCGGCTTCATTTTAGTAACACACTTCACACTGAGTGTGGATTCAGTGTTGCCCAGGTCTGGAGGTCAGTCTCGTTCCAGTGAGTGTATTTTGGTCTTAGCCACAGTTACTCCCACTAGTCCCCAATGGGATGGGGATACCAGCTACAGGCATTCCTGCATGAGGACATTCAGGGAAATGGGTACCTACCCAACAATCACTCCTCCTAACAGCATTTATCGATTCTTCAACAATTTTCAAATGAGTATTCCGTGTCCATGACTCCTCCTGATCCCACCCAAGTTGAGGATTTAGCATACCACATCACAGGCCAAATTCTATACATCTGTAAAACATGTTTCAACACATATCTACAAAGGAGAGGCAAGTAGAAGACTCCAGCTTCCCTGTAGACAGCCCAGTCTTATCTGGGGTCGCATTTCAGTCATTCACTTATACGCTGTCTGGCAATAATGCAAGATACCAAACCTAGAACTTCATGATTCTGGAGGTAGTTTCAAGCATAAAGGTTTTTCTTGCTTGACAGTCCATTCTGGTGATGTGGCTGCTTAAACCCTGCTATGGCACGTCCATGGAGTGACTCCTTCAGGCTTGACAGCAGCGTAGGTGCTGAGCAAAATCTGGAAAGGTCCTTTCACTTCTCTTCAACGGTTCATCCAACCACGTTCTAAGATACACACAATCTCCGGGTCGGTAGTGATGTACAGGCACGTCCAGGGACAGATCTGCGCTCACAGTGACGTACCTCTGGAGAGAGGACAGGACCTTTCCTAGAGACTGAACATACTCTTTTAAGCCATGTTTCCCTTCTATTATTTTGGGATTCACTCCCATTTCTGTCACCTGGCAAGGTTTACCATGTATCCTTTCCAAAGGACTAACTCTCTCCTTCCGTTTACGCTGGATCCTGTATCTGTAGCAATGCTGAGGGAAAAGCGTCTGACTGCTCTCTCTGAGGTTCTTGGCAAATTTTACTCATCTGTCCTTTCAGGCTTTGCTTCCTTCTTTCTACTTTCCCGCTTGATTGAGGTCTCCGTGGAGTGTGGAGATCCCATTTTACCCCTCCTAGTTTAGCTAAAAGGTGAAGGGCTTCTACTACCAAGTGTGGAGCCCTGCCCAAAGAAAGTCCTATGGGTACCCCAAATCTCAGTATAATCTCTGAACTTACACTTATGATATTTCTTATTGTTGCGGCGAGGGAAAGCTTCCCGCCAGCCTGAAAAAGCATCTGTCATGACTAAAAGGTACGGATACCCATTCTGCTGCAGTAACTTGGAAAAAGTCTAATTGCCAGTAATCCCCTGGGCTTTGTCGGCCCTGGGAAAGATCATTGGGGTAGGTGAGGGTTATTCTTCAGGTACAACTCAGGCTTCTTCACTCTGCTTTTTGTTTTCCCAGTCATGGTACATTTAGAACTTGCCCTTTCAAGTCTTCTACCCAACTCTCAATTCCCCAGGGAGTTTCTTGGTGCTTCCTTTTAACCAATTCACACATAATTTCCTCTGTAAATTTTAGTTGATGCGAAGGAGTCACCCATCATCCGTGATTTGGCTTGCCTTCAGTATATTAGCCAACTGATTGTTTTCTGGTGGATCCTGTGGGCTCTTAGGTCCTAATTTCTGCCGTTTCTCTGGCAGGACTAGCAATATTTGACTTTCAGCTGCCTGCCGGGGAAAAGCAGCAGCTGTGGGACAGCGTAGGACAACGTGAGATGGAAGGCAAAGGGCACGGGCAAGGCTGGAAGTCACCAAGAGAACCCAAGGGCTGTCCCCTTGCGTACGGCCATTGTCTCCTCCACCAAGGCCTATGAGAAGACGAGTTGTCCTCTGGCCCTGGGGCCTCATGGCCTCCTTGTGACCACTTGCACTGAATTCTTCTCCCTTGAGTGATACTGCCCTGTGAAAGTTCCCAGCATTGGCGACAGCCTGCCAGTCTGAGGCCTGGCACCTGCACTCTGCTGCTCTCCTGCCTCACCGCCCCTGGGAGATGAGATTCCATAATTCCTTTGCTGCTGGAGCCAAGGTGGACAGGGGTGACACAGGGTTTCAGATCCAGCTGACCATCACAGCTGTTGGCTCATCTGGCAGCGGTGCTAAAACGCTGATGTAAAGAACCTGCATTCACCTAAAGGAACATTGTCACTGTGCTGTCCTGGAAATTTCGGGGTCGGTGGGTTGATCATTGGCCTCCATGAGCCCACCAAGCCTCTCCCTCATGGCCCATGGAACCTTTTCCCCTCCGTCTGTGGACACAGGAACAGTCCCTGCAGCTCCAGAAAGGCCTTGGAAGGAAGAATCCCAGCAAAAATAAAGTTGCCTAATGGCCCTTTGGCTTTGTTAGATGAAGAGAGAGCAGGGCACCTTCAGAAAAGAAAATCACAGAAGGAATTAGAATGGGGATGACAACTTTATCAGAACAGAAATACCACAAGCAACTACAACAAATTCAGAAGACAGTCTGGGTCTGTGATGAACTACATTATAAATTTTATTCATAATTTTATTCCTTCAGAAGAACATCCAGTTATCAGTTTGCACATTGCACCCTTCAGCTCCTGGTTCCTCATGCTGTAGATGAGGGGGTTCAGTGCTGGAGGCACCACCGAGTACAGAACTGCCACCACCAGGTCCAGGGATGGGGAGGAGATGGAGGGGGGCTTCAGGTGGGCAAACATGCCAGTGCTGAGAAAGAGGGAGACCACGGCCAGGTGAGGGAGGCACGTGGAAAAGGCTTTGTGCCGTCCCTGCTCAGAGGGGATCCTCAGCACAGCCCTGAAGATCTGCATGTAAGACAGAATAATGAAAATGAAACACCCAAACACTACTAAGACACTAGACACAATAAGCCCCACTTCCCTGAGGTAGGTGTGTGAGCAGGAGAGCCTGAGGATCTGTGGGATTTCACAGAAGAACTGTCCCAGGGCATTGCCTTGGCAGAGTGGCAGTGAGAAAGTATTTGCTGTCTGTAGGAGGGAGTTGAGAAACCCACTGGCCCAGGCAGCTGCTGCCATGTGGACACAAGCTCTGCTGCCCAGCAGGGTCCCGTAGTGCAGGGGCTGGCAGATGGCCACGTAGCGGTCATAGGCCATGACGGTGAGGAGAGAACACTCTGCTGAAAGGAAAAAGACAATCAGGAAGAGCTGTGCAGCACATCCTGAGTAGGAGATGTCCCTGGTGTCCCAGAGGGAGTTGGCCATGGCTTTGGGGAGAGTGGTGGAGATGGAGCCCAGGTCGAGGAGGGAGAGGCTGAGTAGGAAGAAGTACATGGGGGTGTGCAGGTGGTGGTCACATACTACAGCAGTGATGATGAGTCCGTTGGCCATGAGGGCAGCCAGGTAGATGCCCAGGGAGAGCCAGAAGTGCAAGAGCTGCAGCTCCCACGTGTCTGCCAATGCCAGGAGGAGGAACTGGGTGATGGAGCTGCTGTTGGACATCTGCTGCCTCTGGGCATATGGTGCTGTCACAGGAGAAAAAGACAGCGATAATTTATGGGAGACTTCTGCAAGCACAATCAAAGCCATTTCCCACAGACCATCCCCCCGTCACACACAGACATCCCTCTCTTTTCTCGGAGACCTTCCTGCAGCTGTGTGGCTGCAGCCCTGCTTGGTGCTGGCCGTGTGGGTGATGAAGAGCAGGGCATCTGCCCACGGGCTCTTGACCAGCCAGCCCCACTCTGCAGCAGTGGGTGGGGGCAGGGACCAGTCCTGGTGTTTAACTTTGTCCTCTGAAACCAGTGCCAACGCAGAAGGGCTGGTCAGCGTCTGCAGCGCCAGTGCTAAGGAACGGGAAGGGTGAAGGCATTGTAAGAGAGCTTTAGTTTTTTTCACAGCTCCCCCCCATCTCTCCTGTTGAGTATTTTCAGATGTCAGAAAAGCAGAGCATTTTTGCTGCCCTCCGGTGGAACAGAGTGAGGTCTGTGAGGCAAGAGGATTGCCTGTGGGTGAGTGCCCAGTGGGGGGAGGTGGTCTGTCCTTCTGGTTCCCAGTTTCTGTGGGCTTGCACCTTCCTGAGATGAATGGTGGCCACACTCCCATGTTACCCTGAAATACCACAAGGCACTGCTGAGAACGGTCTGACCCACCACAGACCAGTAAAGGTTGTAGACTTTCATCAGAACTCAGCATCCCACCCACAGCAAAGGATACACAGCTCATTTCACCCACCCCAGCAGTGTTTTCTCCATCACAGAAACTCTACGCATCTACGTGGGGCTTTCAGATCGCTAATGGGTGCGAGGGGACAGGTTTCCATTCTGGAGGGCAACGCACTGCTTGGAAGGGAACTTCAAGGAGGTAGCCAAGTGCCCTAACAAGAGCATCAGGTTCAGGGAGAACCAGCCCCTTGCCCAGCCCCACATAGGGCATTGCCCACAGCCCCACGGGTGAGAGGAAAGCTGGGACACTTGTTCCCATGGACACACCTGCAGGAGAGGACCCACAAGGTCAGAGTGTGACTCTGCAGCTGAAACACCCATCCCCAGAGAGCCTGACAGCAAGAGCTAGAGAATAAAACTAACCCAAAACGGCAGAGAAAGAAGTAAAATTGCACTGATGGTCTAGGTAAGAGTGTCCAGGGCGAGCGAGCCAGGCACTGAGGGCAGCGTTGCCCTTGCCCAGCTCTGCTCGCCACCTCCCACACACCAACACTGCCGGGCAGCTGCTCTCAGCCCCTGTGCTCTGCAGAGGGACCGGGGCACGTGGCTGCAGAGCTGCACCGCGGCTCTGCTGGAGCTCTGGCTGCAGAGGGGGTGGCTCACGCCTCGGGACCCCCAGCCCTGAGGGCAGAGGCTTTGCTGGGGGGAGAGCAGGCCAGGGGGATGCCTCAGAGAAAGGGGTCTGCACTGCACATGGTCAGAGAGAGCTTTCTGATTCTCCCTTCAACAACAATTCTGTCTGAAGTTTCCTATCAGTCCTTGCAATATCCTGGATGTCAGGAGACTTTCCTTGTGGGAGGTATCTCCCTGTGCCAGGTCTTTCCCTGTCAGTGCTCACAGACCACATCTCTGCCTCTGAGCACTGGCCCCGCACAAACGTGCCTCTCTGAAGGGCACTGGCTGGGCACAGGGTCCTGTCCGCAGGGGGAAAAGGGCAGCTCAGAACGACCCTGATGGCTCCAGCAAAGGTGCTGCTGCTGCTGTTCATAGGCGGAGGAGTGGCTGAGGGCACTTCAGGAGGCTCCTGGCAGACCTCCTCATCACTCAGAGTTACAGCTGGGAGTCTCAGGGACATCTTCAAACTCGAGATCTCCGTTAACATTTCTGCCTTCCCTCTCCTGCCCCCAACAACAGAAAACTGAAAACACAGATTGAGGAGAGCCCTGGATTTATCATAGCAATCCCTGCGCTGACCTTCGATACAAAAAGTCTCATCCAGACATATTCTGAGGGTAACCTATACTTGTAAGCAGCGCTCACCCTTGCGGCACACTCTCAACAGCAGAGAGATCCTTCCCTATCAGGGCTCAGTCCATACGCCCCCAGAGCTGCACGGGAGCCCCCCAGCAGGCTGAGAGCTGCCCCTGGCAGGCGGCAGAGCCCCTGCCCCAGCACACAGCCCCCTGGGCTGCAGGGACCCTGCTGGCAAGGACAGCCCTGGGCACCCCTGCCTGCACAGCCACCTTCACAGGCCTGCAGCCGGCCCTGGCACAAGGCAGCCCACATGCCCTGGCCCTCCCACGCTGCAGCAGGGAAGCCCTGCTCTGCAGCACACTGGCCTCCTCCACAGCACAAGGCTCCCACACGGTCCCACAGGCTGGGGGGGCCCAGCTGCTGCAGACCCGGCTAGGAACTGCAGAGGCATTGCCCTGCAGCCACACACTTACCGGCTCCAGGGCTCTGCAGATTTCTCCAGCAGGGAGCTCTCAGCAGCCTCCCACCAAGGGCTGCTTTTGAGCTCTCCCTGCCTCCCTCCTCTGCCCCTCTGGGCTCCCTCCAGCTGTCCCTGGGGCTGCAGGGGAACCTGCTGGGCAGCAGGATGAGGCAATCCCTCACGGGCCTTGCCTCACCTGGGGGGACACACTTATTTCCAGCAGTGGCAATTCTCTTACTAGAAAAAGTTTTGTGCAGGAGTATCAACTTTTGTTAACCCATTACTAGAGAGGACACCAGGAAGACTGCAGCAAAGGATCCAAGTACTCCTAAAAGAGCGTGTGTGCATGTGTGTGTCTGGTGGTTCTGCAGGCAGGGCAGGGAGGATGTCCCCAGAGCTTCAGTAAGCCCTGCAGAGCCCATTTCAGCACTTCATTGCACAGTCCGAGGGCTCAAGACTCAGCTCTCCTTTGCCCAGGCCATGTCTCTGCTCTGAAGCAAAGCCTTTGCACCCCCGGGCTCGGGGACACTTGGTACCAGGTTGCCTCATGGCCAGGCAGAGCTGGGCTGGTGCCACAGCTGGGGGGCTTCAGCCCAGATGTGCAGCAGTGCCCTCAGCCAGGCGCCCACGCAGAGGCAGCTGCAGCCCGTCCTGTTGCAGACAGAGCTGTGACCCTGAGGGAACCAAGTGCCAAGGCAGGTGGCAGAGCTCAGCACAGCTGCTCGGCAAGGACAGCAGCCTCCAACAGCCCAGGCATCCACCACGCGGTTTAGACCGGTGAGGCAATTCCAGGGCACCCGAAGGAGCGTTCCCTCCTTCTGCACAGGCCACAGCCTGCCAGTGTGGGACCTGGGGCCTGCACTCTGCTGCTCTCCTGCCTCACTCCCCTGGGAGATGAGACTCCACCATTGCTTTGCTCCTAGTACCAAGGTGGACACGAATGATGCAGGGTTTCAGATCCAGGGGAGCATCACAGCTGCTGGCCCATCTGGCAGCTGTGCTAGAACGCTGATGCAAAGAACCTGCAGACACCTAAACGTGCATTGTCACTGCGCTGCCCTGTGGCTGTCAGCGGGCGGTTACTTGACCACTGGCTTGCAGGATCCCACCAAGCCTCTGTCTCGCTGCTCCCCTCCTTCTTCACTCACCTCGATGTCTGTAGGGCTGTTCTCTCACATCATTCTCACTCCCCTCCCTTTCTGCTTTGTCCTTTGAGAGACCAGCCTGAGGGCTCTTGCCATACAGGTTAGCCTATGGCAGTAAGGTCTCCCAATCGCCTCCTGATACCTAAGCTCCCAGAAGTCCAAAAGAGACACCTCTCACTTCAGGACACCCCACCTTCAGGAGCTGGGTGGCTGCAGGCTGCGCTCCAGAAGGGCACAACTCTCCGGTGGCATCGCTGTGTGATCAGGGAGCCCCATGGAGAAGACACCCCAGGAATGCTGCTGGGTAGCTGTGCACAGGCAGCTGCAATGTGCCCTCTGTGTCCCTGGCTGCAGGGGCAGAGCGGAGATCCTTCTCAGGTATGATGAGGCAGCATGAGGAGCTTGCAGATCGGTACTTGGAAACTGGCTGCCTCTGCTCTCAGCAGCGTCCAGTTCCTTCTCTGGGAAGCACTGGGGGTGACAGTCCTGCAGGTCAAGGAGCTGCCAGCACAGGGCAGCTGAAACCAGGGCGGGTGGACAGACTGGCTGTCCTCAGTCCGCACAAAGGGACTGTCTCTTTGCCTCTCAGGGCCCACCTGATGGCACCTGCAGTGCAGCAGGAATGGCAGTGCCAAAACCACTCCTCAGCTGTGGTGGGGCAACCGGAACAAAATACACAGAGAAAAATCCCCTCAACTCCGCTCCATAGTTGGGTGAACACGGGGTGGCAATGCTGTGAAGCCCTTTGATGCCCTGAGTGTATTTAATCCTAGATCACGCCACGTTCCTATTTCGCTACTGCTGTAGGGAAGGACTGACTCCTGCAGAGCCCACAGCAGAGTCTCCTACTCCCTGGAGCACCCTCAGCAAAAACCAACTCATGAGAGATCTACTAAAGGTCTTCGGGAAAGCAGAGAGGCCTTTTCATTGGGGTTCCTCTGAGAAATATGTTAGGTTTTGCTCAGCAAAGTCTTGCCTAACTCTTTTCCCTCTCAGACAATCTCTGTGCCAGGAGGCACCAGATGCCAAGTGGCTACCCCTTAACCCAGTTCCTCCTCCTGGCATTGGCAGACACGCGGGAGCTGCAGGTCTTGCACTTCTGGCTCTCCTGGGCATCTCCCTGGCTGCCCTCATGGCCAACAGCCTCATCGTCACCACTGTACTGTGCGATCACCTCCTCCGCACCCCCATGTGCTTCATCCTCATAACCTCTCCCTCCTCGACCTGGGCTCCATCCCCACCATTCTCCCCAAAGCCACGCTCAGTTTCCTGTACGACCAGAGCCATCTCTTACTGAGGATTTGCTGCCCAGCACTTACTGATTCTCTTTTTCATTTCAGCAGAGTATTTTCTTCTCACTGTGATGGCTTATGACTGCTTATGAGATTTGCCATCTACCTCGCCAACCTGACAGCCTGCAGTTGTGCGTGAGGAGCTCCACAGTGGATGTCATTTCCCTCAGCTTTACAAAACTCTGGCCATGGTCTCCCTCAGTGTTGTTCTGCCCAAGTGAGGCCATGACACTCTGGGTGCGAACAGAAAGAGATGAGTAAAACACCAGCTGGATGGTCAGGCTGAGAGAGCAGTGGGGAAGGGCTCACACCCCACCTGGAGGCCACTGGGACATACTGGGGCAGTGTGGGCAGCACAGGGGACTCTCCTGATTACAGTTTAAGAGCTGTACACATGACCCAGTGGAGGCAACTCTCACAGTGTCTGTCGGTGGCACCAAACTGAGAGGAGCATCCCTGTGCCCTAGGGATGCCATGGAGGGGAACCCTGGCAGGTGGGGTGGCCGCCCTGGCAGGAGCTGCACAGATGCAGGACGGACCAAGGGCAGAGCCTGCACCTCCCTCGCATGGACTAACACCCTGCAGCTGCAGGGCCTGGGACCTGCCTGGCTGGGCAGTGTCTGTGCAGAAAAGGCCCTGCTGGTGCTGGGGGACAGAAGGCAAAACACAATCCCAGCCCGTGACCTGGTAGCAGAGGCAGCCAGCAGTGCCCTGGAGCGTACGAAGAAGTGCCTTGCCAAGGGAGTGCGGGAAGTGACTGTGTCCCCACGCTCATCCCTCGTTAGACCCCCTGTCCGTGACTGTGTTCATTTTTGGGCCCTGACTGTGGAGGGAAGCGGGGAGGGAGCGGCTGGGTGGCTGCTGGGCTTTTGGCCAGCGACAAGCCTTGACAGCAAGGAAGATGTGTATAATTCGGAGGGAGTTGAGGAAGGAAGGGAGGCAACAGAAAGTCCCCAGGACTTGGAGGGCCACGGTTTCATATCTTTGGCAAACCCCATTCAGAATATGCTGGGAAGTGATGCTGACATTCCGAACCAACAAGGTCCATGGGCAGGCAAAGCTGTGCCTGTTGTTGTGACCCTAAGGAGACCCACACGCCTCTCTAAGGTGACCTGCACACCTACGGCATAGATCATGCTGGGGCTGAATCTCTTGCCTGGCTTCAATGGCCCCCCGAAGCCATGGACAAAGCTTTGGGTGGAGGCCCCAGGTGAGGCTGGTCAGGGCCAGGAAGGCCTAGGGATGCTCTCAGGGCCCTGCCCCCATGGGATCCCACCTGCCAGTGCCCTCAGCAGGCCAGGTTCTCCTTCCCTCCTGCCCTGGGCTGTGCTCTGCTGCTCTCCTTCCACACATGCCTGGCCATCAGGGACACCACAACTTCACAGTGACTACAACCAAGACTGGCACTGCTATTCACATCCCTGAGCATCTTGTCCTCTTTGGGGAGTCCCAGGTGCAGATGAGCATCAGTGTGGGTGGCCTGGTTGGTCTGGGGAACTCACCCACAAGCCCCTGGGCTCCTGGCATCCTTGCTTACCTGTGCAGTGATCACCAAGGAGACAGATTCCCCCAGAAGAGACAGGCTCTGTGATCCACAGGTTTCCTCAGGTCATTTCAAGCAGACATTGTTCATGCCTCACCCTGACTGTATGACCTGTCACTCTGTCCCGGCTCGGGCTGGCATGGAGTGCATTTTCTTCACAGCAGCCCTTCTGGTGCTGTGCTTTGCATCTCTTCCTAAGGCAGCGCTGACCACACACCAGTGCTTTGGTCACCGCTGCAGAGTAATCACCAAGGCTTCTCTTTCTCACACTCTGCCTGCGCTACAAGGAGACTGGGGGGACGCAAGGAGCTGGGGCAGCTGACCCCCAGTGACCACAGGGATATTGCATATAAAAGGATTTGGGTGCTGGACTGGGCAAAACCACAACTAATTCCTCCCTCAGTGCCACCCTGGCTGCTCTCCCCTTTGATCCACACTCAAGCTCTCACCCAACCTCATTGCCTGTCCAATACAAGAGCTCCATGTATCTGAGCTGCCCTGACCTCACACAGAGCGTCCCCCTCCCCTCATCTTTCCACAAGGTCTCCCCTACAGACCTTGTGTCTCCATCCACCGCCAAAGGCGTGGGAGCTGCCCTGCCCCTCCTCAGCGCTTACGGCACTGATGTCACAGCTCTGTGGTGGCACAGGGGGCTCCTGCTGCCCGCGCCCCAGGCGGTGGGCTCTGGGGCCCATGTGGGCTGCAGCACCTCAGGGGTGGCACCAGGGCCAAGGGCAGGCTTGTCACACGGACACCGGTACCCAGGGATGGGAGCCCTTGTGTGGGAGGGGTTTGCTGCCCAGCAGAGGATGCTGGAGCGGGTGGCAGGGGGCAGCAGAAGGATGAAGGACGTTCCCACCACGAGAGCAAGGGCTGCAGTCCCCGAGGCCAGAGGGCAACAGGCCTGGGCTGCGCAGCCCTGGCAGGAGAGGGCTTTGCTCTCCCAGGTGACTCTGTAGCACCCTGCGGCCTGTGCCAGAGCTGAAGCTCATCTCCAGGATGGGCAAGATGCTGCTGCTGGTGCTGAGCGAGCCCCTGGGGGAGGCCAGCCCGTGATCCAGCCCTCCTGGGGCTATCCTGCTGGTGGCAGGCCGGCCAGAGAGCAGCTCTGCAGAGAAGGACCTTTGGGTGCCAGAGGACAAGCAGCTGAGCAGGAGCCATCGATGCACCCTCATGGCAAAGGCCAACGGCCCCCTGGGCTGCATTAGGAAAAGCATCGCTGGCTGATGGGGGGAGGTGACCCTTCCCCTCCTCTCAGCACTGCTGAGGCCACATCTGGAGGGCCGTGTCCAGGGCTGGGCTTCCCAGAGCAAGGGAGTTGTTGACCTACTAAAGTCCCGCAAAAGGCCACCAAGCTTCTTGAAGGGACTGGAACATGTCTCCCAGGAAGACAGGGTGAGAGATCTACAGCTGTTCACTCTGGAGAAGAAAAGCCTCTGAGAGTCTTATTAATGTATGCAGCATTCCATGTGAGCCAAGGCAACACTTTTTGAACTGAGGATGTTCAACCACAGCAGGTAGTTGCCGAGAGTGGTTATGGAACGTCCACCCCTTGACATATTCCAAACCTACCGAGCCAAGGCCTTGTACAACCGGCTTGAGCTGGCTGCACGTTTTAAACTAATTGGTTCTTGAAGCTAAGCCTTGCATACTAGGCAATCCCTGATTGGTGGTTAACTACCAGCAATTAACCGCAAGGTGTTACCTTTCCTTGGCGCCATCCTTGGCGCCATCCGTCTCCCGCTCCCCTGTGCTCTGCAAACATGCCTCATCATGTTAATTGTTGTCTAGACAAGCTCGAGCACATTCCCCTCAGCTAACTGATTGCCGCGCATGGTCCTGGTTTCCAGCCCGCTCCTGCATCTCCCCCTTCCTGTTGCACAAAAGAACCCCTGAAACCGAGCAAAAACAAGGCACAAGTAATAGAACAAATAAAAAACCAACTAAGACATATTATCAGTGTCAAAATAACCCACTGTCTTTGTTCCGTACAGTTTTACAATTTCCCCTTTTTGCTTTTGAACAGCTAGTACCAGGTTTGCCATGTTCTGCAGGGCCCTTGCAAACATGACAGCAACCAAGGCAATAGCAAACAAACAATACTGCCAACTGAGTGAATGGATGCCAAAAAGGCTGACATTTTCTCAGATTTTGATAACATGTTGCTGCAATGGGGCGCCTAAAATGCACGCAGCACATACCATCAAAATCCTCACAGCCATGTCCTTGAACCAACACCAAAAAGCAGTGGCAATTTTGACTCACATTCTTAACTGCCTACCAAACAAGGTGATTTAACTCTTTAATGCTTTCCCTGCTGTTACTCTGGATAAGAGAAGAACCGCTGCGACACGTTCCCATCATAGCCTCCTACTACATTAGTATCTACAGAAAGACAATTATCGACAAAGTGTAAACAATATCAGCTTCTTTTGGATTAACATTATACATAGGTGGAAGGGCACACCAAACAAGAACTGGTTCAGTCAAAAAGTTCGAAACATCGCATGCCTTCTCTGAACATACCTCTGGGGTCATTCCCTTCATTCCCTCTCTTTTTTATGCAAAGAGAAACACTTTTACCATAACAGAGAAGCCCCTATTTACATCTGAGCCCGGACACAAACCGCAGCTGTATGCTCCACCAGGCTCAGGGCAGAAATCGTTTATGCAGTTACATAGCTATATGTCACTACAAGCATGCAGACACCTATTAAACACTAGATAACCATGTTTATCTTTCCTAGTCTCCTTCACAATACCCAGCTGTTCTCTCATCTCTTGTTAGGTCAAATATTCTCCAGCTTCCTCTCCTATATCTCTCTCCAGACATTCTCTATCCTCCTCTTTTTTGCTTGTTAATTGCGACAAGGCAAAGGTTGTGTGTAGCTGGGTGACCATGACCTGATTTATGTTACAATCGACTAAACACTGAATACAGGAAAAAAAGGTATGTGAGACATAAGGCAAACATCAATAAGGTGGTTAAAGATAATTATAATAAATCCTGTAATACTTTTGAGTCATGGCCCAAAGTTTCCCAGCCGTGAGAAGAGACCAAAGGCCTCCCGCCCCTGGCTCTGTTGCAGATCTTTGTTTTAAGGCTTTTAAGTTTTGTATACTTTTGTAAATTAATTCACAGTGGTCACTCAGATTCACATAACACATCCTATCAAAGTCTTCACACTTGTGTCCCTGTGCTAATAATAAAAATCAATAGCAACTCGGTTCTGTAGCAACATATGATGGACAGAATCAACATCTGTTAATAAGCCAGGAAAAAAATAGTATTTGTGGTATTACTTTGATTAGCAAGCTAGCAGCCTAATTTACTAAGCAAGTTAAGAGCGTGTACTATTCTTACAGAAGAGATTAGAGAAGCAAAAATGTGTTATGCTGCATTCCAGAACTCAGCCTGAGAATTACAGTCTGCTGTGAGTTCTGCGTTACAATCATTTGACACATGTTGGGGTTGCGATTGTGAAAGTTGCCCGTTTACAGTTTTCATTGACATTATCACAGCTCGTTGTTTTAAAAGTAACCCTTGAGCCTCCTGATGTTCGACTTGCTGCAAAATATTCTGAAGCCAATCAATCAAGTTAGTATTAAAGTTAGTGACTCTCTAGGACCCTGCAAGACTGTGGCAAGACTCCCGCACCCTGACTGCCTTAATAGCCATTCCTTCATTTGCAAACAGTTGTCCCTGGGATACCTTGCCTGAGTCACAGAATCGGCACAGTTAATTGCTCCAGCCAACTGCTCATAGTTAACAGCAATTCCCCGATTAAGGTTTTCAGTCAAGGCCACTACACACAGCTCACAAAAATCAGATAACCACATCATATACTGTATCAGTTAGTACCATACAAAGCAGTAACTTCCAATCATGCCGTGTGAGTGTATAAGGCTCTGCCATCACTTCAAGAAGGGACATAGCAAATGTATTATGAATCCTCCCTTCCCCCACTGCTTTGCTTAACTCTGTAACAGCCTCGTATTCCACAGGCTGCCACTCTGCAGGTTGATTTGTCTGACAAAATACTGAACATGCCCTAGCCACTCCCAAAACCCATCACTTAAGTGTTTCCCACTTGCATTCCTGCCACCAATCCCTCAGACCCCCTTTCACCCTCCCCGAAAGTACAGTCAATGTATCAGGAGAGACAAGGGGATGGGGGAAAGGTCTAGCTCCTTTTCCAGATCTATAGGACCTGGATCAAAAGGTTTATCAGTGCCAATGGAATCATTGTCCGAGTTGTCCTGTTCCCGTGCTTGGTCCTGTGTTGTGAGGGTCGCTGCAGTCAGTAACAGAAGCTTTGGGGGCAGAGGAGGTGTGGACAGAATCGCCATCGCTGACGGTGTCTTGAGAAGAGCCGCGCTGTCGGTGGAATTTACAGCCTCCTCTGGTTTGGCACCGTTAGTAGAATTAGTCCACACTTGGCAAAGAGTAGTCAGAATTTGCCACCAAGATGTTAAATGCATTCCCGACACGGAGCTCCCCTCCACGGCAGCATCATACAATTGGCTGCTGTCTGTACACACTTTCATTCTTTCCAAGTCTCTAAAGTTTCTTGGCTGCTCACCTGTCTCGATGAATACAGGTGTTATCCTCGGGGTTTAGGTTGTCCGCCTGGTCCAGACAGCAAGACGATCGTTCAGCCAAGCCGTCTCCTCCGGAACGCAGCCCTCTTCCACGAGCTGGCTTTTTTCCGTCCTTATTCTTCCAAGGCTTGGGAACACCACCATAGGGGTCACCATTTGAGGAGATTGAGGCACGGACTCCCGGATCTGACTAGAAGACCCTTTATGAGTCCATATACGTCTCCTCTGGGGACGAAACCTGATTCCCCGTTACGGATTTCCCACTGCTCACCTCTCAACTCCGGAGGGATTTCTGGCCGGCTCCTGCTTCCTTTCAGCAGATCGTTCAAAGTTCTGTGGGATTCACTGCATGTCGCTCAGATAGGCGATTCGAGAGCCCTTCACGTTAGATCCTTAAACGCATCACGTCGGGGTCACCAATTTGCAGCGAATGAAGAGACGGGACGCAGCCTGATGCAAGCAAATGTCAATTTATTGTACAGAAGCACGCGTTTTTATACACTTTCAGAAGCTGCGCGTTTTAAACTAATTGGTTCTTGAAGCTAAGCCTTGCATACTAGGCAATCCCTGATTGGTGGTTAACTACCAGCAATTAACCGCAAGGTGTTACCTTTCCTTGGCGCCATCCGTCTCCCGCTCCCCTGGGCTCTGCAAACATGCCTCATCATGTTAATTGTTGTCTAGACAAGCTCGAGCACATTCCCCTCAGCTAACTGATTGCCACGCATGGTCCTAGTTTCCAGACCGCTCCTGCAACTCTGAAAGAGATGAAAGCAGAATGACAAACTACCACTTCTGCTTTTGCTGCCCTGTCGGCAGAAGTTGAAGGCGCTAGAGCAAAAGACTCTGCTACTGCTATGACATTCTCGGGAGCCTCGCTCCCAAAAGCCAAAAGAAAGGACAGGGATGCATGGTGTGTAGCAGCAGTGCGGCTAAAGCGCCAAGAGCCAAAGGAAATGAATCTGCCACCGCTTGAATCTCCCGGTCCATGTTGGAGAGAGAAATACCCGGAACGCACGCATAACGTCTCGACAGAGGACAGCTTCTATCCACCTCTGCCTCTGTCCACGCCTCCATCACCCCAATCGGCATCTGCAGAACGTCACTGTGGTTTGGAGAATGTACAGCTGCAAGATCTCATGAAAAAATTGGAGCAACTTGAGACATGGATGCTAGAATTGGCACAGCCTGCTCCTATAGCACTGCCACTATCTCCCTTCTCTATTAATCCTTTTTCACAGGGTGGAGGAGGGGAGAGTGGCTCTGGGGAGACATTAGCAGTGGGACCGTTACCACCGCTGGTTCCAATGGGAGGCATGGGGGGTAACTGTAATCCAACACGTCGATGGTGGGGAGTCATTTGGGATGCAATTATAGAGGGGCAATTTGGGCCGATGGCATTTGCTGTGATAGTAACACCACAGGGTAACGAGTGGGAACCTTTAGACTGGAAAGTAATCAAAGAAGCGGAATTAGCAGTAACACAATATGGGTTTAAATCTCCATATACTAACTCAATAATTCAGCATATTTTCACAGCAAATTTATTAACTCCATATGATGTGCGTATGGTTGCACAAGCTTTGTTAACGGCTTCTCAGCAGATACAGTTTTTTCAACGCTGGCAGGCAGCGAGTAATGCTGCTGCGGCCACGCCACGTCGGCAGGGGGATCCGCTGTTTGGAGTGAATGCCCAAATGCTTTACAGGTGCCCGCCCCTTCGCTAACCCTGAGTGGCAAGTGGGATTCCAACCCAAGGTGTTACGATTAATGCAGGAACTAGCTTCAGCCAGATTTCCTGCTGTTTTCAAAACTAGCTGTTTTTCAGTTTCAGTCAAATATTCCAATAATAATTGTATATCGTTCCAATCGGGATTGTGTTGTTTCACGATAAATTGGAACTGCCTGGTTACACTTATCGGGTCTCTTCTATAATCCTTTGCAATCTTTCTCCACTCTCCCAAATCAGCAGTGGAGAAAGGCACTTTAATTAGCATTGTTCCACCGTCTGGCCCCACCGCCTCTCGGAGGGGTGCTTGTAAAATAGTCAGGGCAGACTTCTGCCGAGTGTGGGAAGATACAGGGCTATCAGGAGGGTTAAAAGCTCCTTCCGAATCCGCATCCTTGTCCCGTGCCCGGGGGGGAGGTTTAAACAAGTCATCTAAGTCCTGTTCTGGGGCTTGGTGAACCTTGTCTGCCTTTGTACACCTCTGCCCAATGCTGCAGGAAGAACAGCATCTTTTCAATTTACTTCTACCCTCCTTATTTTCCCGCTCCAATGCGAGTACCATAGGGTCCTGTGGGGGTATTATCCCACAGTCCCTTTGCCACTCCGGATGGTTTCGCAGAGTGAAAAACATATCTGCATATGATACTTCATCCCATTTCCCTTCTCTTCTCAAGAACAGCATAAGCTGTAACAAAGTATTATAATCCAATGTTCCATTAAACGGCCACTTAACTTCGCCCTCTAACTTATACAATGGCCACCACTGATTACAATATTTAATGAGGGTCTTTTTGCTTTCTGTGCTTCCCTTCCCTACAATATCCTTCCAATGGGCGAGTATACAACCCAGAGGACTCTCTTTCAGTATCCCTCCTTGGGTGTTACCCATTTTCAATATACTCTTAAGGGATTCAAACTGACTTTTAAATTCTCTCTTTCTACGCCTATCAGCCACACTCTCACTTATTCTCACTCAATTCCACTCTCACGGACGTCCATGCACTCAGAGAAAATCACACACACATCACTTTACACAAACACTATGGTTCGACAAATTCAAATCGATAGTCTATTCCAAATGTCTTATTGCCATAACCAAAATCAATACCAAGAGAAATTTAACACAGCATCGCTCCAGTTAACAACCTTTTAGCAGCTGCAAATATCTTGTGAATTACAAGAGGCCCGCTTACCCCTCTCCTGTTTGTCCTGGCTCCCAACAACAGGATACAGCAGTTACCTTAAACTCAGTCGATCTATCCCCGAGATCGCTACCGGCCGCTCTATCGGCCAGCGAGTTTCTCAGTTACAGTCCCAAACCCAATAGGTACCTAACCAACGGGCACTATGCTGCACGCCAGACGTCTCTGCGCGATTTATCAGCAGTCCGAATATGCGTACGCTCAAGTCCCTTTGTTAAACATACCGTTAAATCCGCAGCTCCAAGAGGCTGTTGTCCACTCCCGCGGTGATCGGCCGGCAGCGGAGACTCCTCCGAGCAAAACGCTCGGGGCGCGCCTAGGAGCGTCCGCTCCGCAGTCGGTCCCGCAGCCGAGTGGAGATCCTCCTGGCTGGCTCGCCAAAACTGACGCGCGGAAAACGGACTCCACAATCCGTAAGATTGTAAAGTAGGTATGTTTAATCAGCGCTGGGCAGCACGGGGGTAGTCCCGCCAAAAATCGTGCGCGCCTGGCGCGAAAACTTGCGCGATTTTATAAGGCAACTCATTACATATTCATAACTATGTCGTAATACGCCTATACATATGCATTACCTATCCCCGCTTTGTATTAAAATTAGCTCTGCGAGTCATTTCCATATTTTTCTCTCAACTGAGTTTGCGCAGTGTCCCCTGGTGGTGGTCGTCAGGGGTCCTGAGGATGAAGGCAGGTGAGTCTTCCTCGTGACCGCTAGTTGCCCCCACACCTGGCGCAGGCTCAGTAACGTCCTGCTCTTTGTCCAAACCGCAGAACCGGCTTTGGCTTGTTCTTGCAAGGCTGTAATCTTTCTTTGGACTTATATGGTCATAAAGCTGGACTTACATGGTCATGAAGCCCTTTACTCCCGTACACCTTGTCACAGCACCCAAGCAAACCGTGTAAGATTTGGCAAACAGCTAAACAGACTATCACAGTCATTAAACTTTACAACTTTACCCTAAACAGCTAAGCAGACTATTACAATCGTTAAATCTTACAACTTTACCCTAAACAGCTAAGCAGACTATCATAATCGTTAAACTCTACCCTATCTCTTACCCCCCCCTTCTCTCTCACTTAAGCTAAGCATTACATACCAGGCAATCCCTGTTTGGTTAACTACAAACAAAGGACACTTTAAGTAAATTTTTACACTCATCAATTAACAGCAAAGTGTTACTTCCCCTTGGCACCATCTGTTCCTCATCTTCTTATCTTTTCTCGGCCAGACTCATTCTGTTGGTTGTTATCTATTCACCCTCCTTATCCTCCCAGGGTCTTCATGTAAGACAGAACAATGAAAACAAAACACCCAAAAAATAAAGAGGCACCAGCCACAATAAGCCCCACTTCCCTGAGGTAGGTGTGTGAGCAGGAGAGCTTGAGGATCTGTGGGATTTCACAGAAGACCTGTCCCAGGGCATTGCCGTGGCAGAGTGGCAGTGACAGTGTATTGGCCGTGTGCAGCGCAGCACAGAGAAACCCACTGGCCCAGGCAGCTGCTGCCATGTGGACACAAGCTCTGCTGCCCAGCAGGGTCCCGTAGTGCAGGGGCTGGCAGATGGCCACGGAGCGGTCATAGGCCATGACGGTGAGGAGAGAACACTCTGCTGAAAGGAAAAAGACAATCAGGAAGAGCTGTGCAGCACATCCTGAGTAGGAGATGTCCCTGGTGTCCCAGAGGGAGTTGGCCATGGCTTTGGGGAGAGTGGTGGAGATGGAGCCCAGGTCGAGGAGGGAGAGGTTGAGGAGGAAGAAGTACATGGGGGTGTGCAGGTGGTGGTCACATACTACAGCAGTGATGATGAGTCCGTTGGCCCTGAGGGAGGCCAGGTAGATGCCCAGGGAGAGCCAGAAGTGCAAGAGCTGCAGCTCCCGCGTGTCTGCCAATGCCAAGAGGAGGAACTGGGTGATGGAGCTGCTGTTGGACATCTGCTGCCTCTGGGCATGGGAACCTGCTCAAGGAGGAAAAGTAGTGACAAGTCAGGCAATTCTTCTGTTAAGGCAAGTGAAAGCCGTTTCTCCTAGATGCGCCCCCGCTGCCCCATGTCCCCCCCTCTGCCGTTCCTAGGAGAGCTCCCTTCCGAGCCGTGGCTGGAGCTGTGCTGAGTGCTGGCCGAGTGTGCTGTGAGGAGCAGGGGCTGTGCCCGCTGGCTGCCCAGCAGTGAGCCCTGCTCTGCAGCAGGGGCTTCATGGGAACCGTGGGGGCAGGGGCCAGTCCTGGCCTTGCACTGGCTCAGCCCAAACTGCTCCCAGCGCAGAAGGGCCTGTCAGCATCGGCTCTGCCCGTGCTGAGCAACGGCCATGGCCAGAGTCAGGTCAGGAGGGCTTTGTGCTGTGCTCAGGGAGAGCAGAGTGAGTGCTGAGAGGCAAGGGCACTGTCTGTGCCTGAGGGCAGAGGCAGGCACTCTGCTCTCTCCATCCCTCTCCTTCCCAGCTGCCCGGCAATTGCTCCTTTCTTAGATGGAGAGTGATCACACTGCCATGTTACCCTGACAAGCAGCCAGGCACTGCTGAGAGCAGAGGGATCCACTGCAGAGAACAGAATGCCTCATCCCTTACCGAAGGCTCAGCACCACACTGCTATCCAAGGACACCCAGGGCTCACTGTGTGCCCTGGCAGGCACATACAGCTTGGGTGGACACCCGAAGTAGGTGGTCAAGTGTCTTGACCATGGCAAGTTCTTGCAGGAGACTCAGCTCCTTCCCCAGCCTCACAGACTGCATTGCCCACAGCATCACAGGTTTGGGGAAAGCTGGGACACCTCCTTGCTGAGGACATGTCTGCACAGGAGGACCCACAAGCTCTGCGCCTGAGCCGGCAGCTGAAACCCCTCTTGCCAGAGAGCCTGTCTGCAATGCCAATAGCATCTGAGCAAGGCCAGGAGAGAGACAAAGGGACACTCGGGAACTCCTTCCCCTTCCCCAGCCCGGCACACCACCTCCCACACAGCAGCAGTGCAGGGCAGTCACCCTCAGGCTGTGCTCAGCGAGAAATGGCACCGTGGCAGCAGGAGAGATGCACTTCATCCCTCCTGCTGCTCTGCTGGACCAGGAGCTGTTGAAACACATGGAACCAACGGTCTAAAGGCTGTGCTGGGTGGGAGAGGAGAGCAGAGGTGTGTTGCTCAGGGAAGGCACCTGCACGGCAGACCATGGCCAGGAGGTGCCCCTATCTGCCCTGCATCAGGGTCCCCCTCAGCATCTCCCCCCGTCCCTGCCCAGGGCTCTGCTGCCTGCAGCTGTCCCTGCCAGCAGCTCTTTCTCTGGCCCCAGGGCTCTTCCCTGCCAGCGCTCACAGAGCCCAGCTCAGCCCCTGTGTGCTTTTGATTGTGTCCTTGACCATGGACATCCCGTGAGGCAGGGACACTCTGAAAATCATTGGTCTGTTTCTCTATTGCCTCACCACAGCGATGACTTTCAACAGTGCTGGCTAACTGGGGAGGTCCAAGAAGGCTGAATGTTAGTCACGTGCTGCCCACCTACAAGAAGGGTAGGAGGGAGGTTCGGGATAACCAGGAGGTCAGGACCAGCCAGCATGGATGTATGAAAGGCAGGTCCTTTGTGAGGAATCTGATCTCCTGCTGGGACAAGGTGACCTGCCTAGTGGATGAGGGAAAGGCTGTGGATGCTGTCTAACTGGACCTTAGGAAAGCCTTTTGGCTACATCTCCCACTGGATTCTCCTGGAGAAACTGGCTGCTCATGGCTTTGGTGGGTGCTCTCCACGCTGGGTTCGAGCTGGCTGGACACCCAAGCCCCAAGAGGGGGAGTAAATGGAGTGAATTCGGGTGACGACGGCCCATAAGGAGTGGTGTTCCCCAGGGCTCAGTGTTGGGGCCAGTCCTGCTTCAGAACTTTATTAATGATCTGGCTTGAGTGCACCCTCAGTGAGTTTGCATACAACACCAAATTGGGTGGCAGTCTTGATCTCCATGAGGGCAGTAAACCTCTGCAGAGGGATCTGCACGGGTTGGATCATTTGGATGAGTCCAGTTGTATGAAGTTCAACCAGGAGAAGTGCCAGTTCTGTACGTGGGTCACAACAGCCCCCCACAACGCTACAGGCTTGGGCCAGAGTGGCTGGAAGGCAGCCTGGTGGGGAAGTACCCTGAGGGTGCGGGTTGACAGATGGTTGAGCATGAGCCAGCAGTGTGCCCGGGTGGCCAAGAAGGCCCATATCATCGTGTCTGCTATCAGAAACAGTGTGGCCAGCAGGACCAGGGCAGTGATGGACCCCCTGTACTCGGCACTGCTGAAGCCACACCTTGAACACTGTGTTTCCATTTGGGGCCCCTCACTTCAGCAGTAATGTTGAGGTGTTTTAGTATGTCCAGAGAAGGGCAACAAAGGTGGTGAAGGGTCTGGAGCCCTGCACTGTTGAAGAGCACCTGAGGGGACTTAGGTTGTACAGTGTGGAGAAGAGGAACCACAGGGGGGATCTTTCTGCCTGAAAGGATGTTGTAGACTTGAAAGGTTGGGTTGTAGACCTGAAAGGTGGGGTAGGTCTCTTCTCCCAGGTAAGAAGTGACAGAACAAGAGGAATATGCCTCAATTTACACCAAGAGAGCTTTAGATTGGATATGAGGAAAAACATCTTCACTGCAAGGATGGTCAGGCATTGGAACAGGCTGTCCAGGGAGCTGGTGGAATCACCAGCCCTGGAGGTGTTTCAAAAGTACATAGATGCAGTGCTTCGGGACATGATTTAGTGATGGGATTGGCCGTCCTGTGGTAACGGTTGGATTTGATTATCATTAAGGTCTTTTTCAACCTAAATGATTCTCTGTTCCTATGCCTCTATGATATTGCAAGCCTACCTAGACCAGTTACTGAGCAAGTTGCTCTAGCTGACCCTGCCTCAGTTGGAGGGCTGGATTCGATGATCTCCAGCGGTCAGTCCAACCTGGAAAAAAAAGCCATATATATGAAAGATCATATATCATGTGTATGTCAACACAACTGCGGAAGTTCATGTGAAGAATGTTTCTCCACTCAAATGGCTTGTGGGAAATGCATTTGAAAAATCTGAAAGAAACAAGGCTGCTTTTCTGTGGCCAGGTCATGGGTTTGAATGAGGGTGACAGAGGGGTGTGTTATGAGGAGGACAGCTGATTCTCAGGAACTCCTCATGCAGGAGGACATGCCTGGCTGTGAAGGGGCCTGTGAGGTCAGTTCTGTCTCTGGAGGTGACAGGCCAGCATCAGGAACGTGGCTGGGACAGTCCCTCTGCCAAGGGACCCCATAGGCCCCATCCAGGAGAAGGGCTGGGGTACAGGCTGTCATGTCCATTTTGCCTGTGGACATGAGAGGACAGCAGCAGGCATGTGGCTTGGTCACGTCTCTGGGAGAAGCTGAAAGGCCAGCAGCAGCCATGTGGTTTAGAAGACCATGTGGAGGTGACTTCACTTTTTTGAGGGGAAAGACCACCAAAAATAGCTATTGAGTTATGTTCCCTGCTTGGAAGGCAGTTCCTGAGGTGGTAAAGCCTTTCTGGGTAGTGGGAAGAAAGAGGAGAGGGGAAAAGATTTCACAAAGTGTAATGTTGCAAATGGAGAGTGGCTATCGGGAGGAGGAACTGTCACTGCAAGGGTCCTGCTGCGGTGCCAGAGCTCAGCCAGAGGGAGCCTGGATCAGCCCATGGTTTGTGTTTCAAGGAACAGCCGGTGAGAGTGGAGGTACCTCAGCGAAGGTATGGCAATGTTGGGGTGAGAGCAAGGCAGGGCAGCGAGATGGTGCCTACAGCCTGCAGGGAAACAGGGGCAGGGCTCCAACCATGTAGGACAGCCTGTGGTGCAGAGGGCAAAGGGTGCTGTCAAGGCTGGAAGGCACCAGTAGAACCCAGGTCTGTGTCCCCTTGGCTGTGGCAGCTGTCTCTGCCTCTGAGGGTCATGTCAAGACATGATGTCCTCACGGCACGGGGGCATCGTTGCCTCCTTGCAGCCCCATGGGGAAGCTGGAAGTCGCTGTGCCATTGCTGTCCTTCACTGGGCATTGGATGCCCACCTTCCATGGTCCCCAGGAAGAGCCCTGAGCCCTCTGTGAGGGACAGCACCAACCTCCCCACAGGCTGCAGGTCACGGCTTGGCCTTTCTGCTTCATCAAGCAAGCCAAGGCTTTGCTCAGCAGCAGAGCTGCCTGCACAGTGCCTTTGCCTTCCTGCACTCACAGCCTCCAAGGACGGGCTCTAACAAGGCCATGGGGCGGCTTTCTCAGCCATGGCCCTCAGTGGGGCCCATTAACGCTTCCAGGGACTGTGGGCTTTGCTCCGGACTTGGTGATCTTGAGAGGTTTCTTCAGGCTCCTCTGAACACCTGAAGTCCAGAGCACCACAGACACCCTGGGCTCATGACGAGGGAGAACGCCCTGACGAGCCCTGTCTCCTCCATCAGGGACATCTGGTCTTCAAGTTTGGCTCCTACACTTAATGAGATAAGTTTCAGCCGTACAGTGAAAGAGAAAGGCAGGTAATGAGCACTTTGGGGAAAGGATAGAAGGCTTTTCCAATTACTATTGATGCACAGTGTCTCCTGAGGAGGTGCGGACAAGTAGGAAAAGCAGTCCCTGGAGCTAATCACTGCGCGGACAGCCTTGCTCCCCAGCTCTCCAGCCTCAATATTTTTGTCTTCAGCCCCATGAGACTTACATCACTTTACATCAGATCTTCAACCAACTCTGCAGCTGAATATAGCAAATTCTTGGCAGTAATTATTGCCTGCTTTTCTTAGAGAACAGGGTGTAAGCAGGAATAAAAGAGGGATTAATTATCGTGTGTGTGTGTGGGGGGGGGGAGTGGGATAGAAATTAATAAATAAAAAATACATTTCTCAGCTGTATAATTGTTAGTTCAAGCAAATCCCCATGAGGTCTATTGCCACTACTGAAGAGTTGCCCATAGGGAATATTAGAGACACTACTGAAAGACAGTCCAAATTTTCCTCTCTGAACCTTAAAGCACAAGCTACATAGGTAAAATGGATTGGAGCGATCAAAGAGAAGGAGGAGAAAGGTATCTGGAGATGAACTTCTTAATCCATAGCTGTAAATCAGGAAACCAGGACGTCAGGCTATTCCAAATGTCTTCAATTTCATAGAAGGTGCAAACTTTCTGGAACTCACGACAAATAATAGGATGTGTCCAAATTTTTTTTACACATTTATCTGTAGAATTTCTCCCACTTTGATCTACGTATATGCAACAACTGGTATTAAGAACAGCACAGACTCTGCCTTCAGACACCACCTTCATATCTAACGCCATTCCATTTTGCACAGCTATAGGGGCTATTTCTCACACTTCTTCCTGCAAAGCCTTCATGGCACCTGCAGGGTCCTTGGCCATCTCTTCCATTGCTGTGCATCTCTTTATCACTGCCTTCTCCAATTCAGGAACCGCTGACCAAGGAGTAACCGAGGCCACAAGCAGGCTGATGATCTGGGCTATCATTATGACACCCATTACATCTGAGAAGCTCATAGGAGGCACGTGGCCATGAAGGCGAGTTTGAGGTCCCTGGAGTCTCCAGTTTCCTTGGGGGACTGGCCATCAGCAGCCCAGCTGGTTATGGCTGCAGTAAGAAAGGCACTTGGACTCTGAGACAAAGTGTCATTTCAATTGGCCTTGGCTAGAGCCAACTCTCTACACACAGAGACAATCGTGTCAGCTGTATGCCGTCCCTTCCGAGGCCGGGAACACGGAGTGTACAGCGTTGGGAGAGTGGTGCAGCAAGTGGTGCAGATCCTGCCTGCAGAAGGGTTATCCCACACTGCTCCTGTCAGCTCTTGAAGTGTTTTCTGCCAGGGAAACCCATTCTAGTCATCACTTCTCGTGTTCTAAGAGGAGATGTTCACTTGGGAGTTGGTAACTGCAGCCTCAGACAAAGGTAAGGGCGTGCGGTTGGCCATTCACCAGCAGCTTCCTGCAGATTTCTTCTTCCAATATGGCTTGTTCTGCAACCCAGGGACACACTCAGCACAGCTCAGCCTGAAGGCCAAGAGGTACGTGGAGCACAGCACAGGCCTGCTCAGGTTTTCTGTGACACTCATCACTAACTCCTCCATGTGCAAAGGGCTTCTGCTCAGATTCTCTCAACCTCCTGATGAAGGTTAGAAGGAGAACGACATCTCCTTTAGACCGCTAGAGAAAGGGACCTTTACTTGAAGGCCTTGGTTGAAGGGAAACTGGAAGATGATCTGCAGGAGCGGGCTGGAAATCAGGACCATGCGTGGCAATCAGTTAGCTGAAGGGAATGTGCTCGAGCTTGTAGGTCACTAACCCTGGGAAGACAAGGAGTGTGAATAGACACAAAAACTAACATGATGAGCCATGCTGAGAGAGCACAGGGGAGTGGGGGACGGATGCCGTGAAGGAAGGGTAACACCTTGCTGTTAATTGCTGGTAGTTAACCACCAATCGGGGATTGCCTAGTATGCAAGGCTTAGCTTCAGGAACCAATCTGTTTAAAACGCGCAGCTTCAGGAACCAACTGTTTAAAACGTGCAGCTTCAAGAACCAATCTTTTTAAAACGCGCAGCTTCTGAAAGTGTATATAAACTCGTGCTTCTGTACAATAAATTGACATTTGCTTGTATCACCCTGCGTCCCGTCTCTCCATCGCAGCAATGATCCCTGACCAACATGGCACAAATGCTTTGCTGGACTTGTTTTGAACAAAAGACAAGGCAGGAATGGTGAAAAATGTGGACAGCACCTTTCTGTCAAGTATGGGTGACACTGGTAAAGTAGAAATCAAGAGCAAGTCAACAAGACAAACTGTAGCAGGGCTGAGTAGAGAGGAAAGATCACCTCCACCAACCCTTGGGCAGTGCTCTTCCTAATGCAGCCCAGGATGCCATGGGCCTTATTTGAAAGGTGCAAAGCCAGGAGAAGAGGAGGCTTTGGGGACACCTAATAGCAGCCTTCCCAGATCTTCTTGGGCCATATCAGCAAGAAAAGGCAGCCAGGTTCTTGCCTGTTGTGCATGATGGGAGGATGAGGGCCAATGGGCATCAGCTGAAGCAAGGGAAGACAATGTCCTTCCCCATGAAGAACAGTCAAGCAGTGGAGCAGATGTCCCACAGAGCTTGTGCCATGTCCATCCTTGGAGCTTTTCAAGCCCCACTTGAAGGAAAGCCTGAGCTACTTGCTTCAACCCCATAACTGATCATTCTCTGAGCAGCATGTAGGCCTGGACACCTCCGGAGGTCCCTTCCAGCATGAATGACTCTGGATCTCCATCCACCATGGATCTTGCCTTCATGATGGCAGGGAAATCACTCAGGTTTCCAGCGGCTGTTGAAGCCAATCAGAAAGTTGGTCAGATGACCTGCGATGTTCTTTTCCCACTCCAAGCTTTGCTGCTCAGATGCAGGGCTGCTTGGCTGGTTCCTATGGACTCCTATTCTTCACCCTTTCCCAACTTTTCCCTCCTTTCCCACGCACAATTGCTCCTCCTTGACCACCCCTGTATCCTCCCATGCAAGCAGCTCACCTCTCCTTTCCCTTTCCTCCCTGGCCATTGACTGTCCTCCTTTGGTGATTCTTTGGAGGTTTTCACCATAGGTGGCCACCCAGACAAGGGATTCATCATCCCCCGTGACTCAGCATCATCCCCCTTGACACAGCACTGTTGTGGCCACATCCAGGTTATCTGTGCCTGGGCTTTGAGGTTTCTCATTCTGGAGGAATGGGGGAAAAGTGGAGAGGCTGTGGAGGATACCTGCCTGGATTGAGTTTGGTGCCTGTGGAGAGAGACTGAAGGTCCTGGGCTTCTTGATACTGGCAAAGTGGAGCCTCAGGGCACCACAGTAACAGCATGCACCTGCTTGAAGGGGGGTGTCAGAGATAAGGGAGTGATTCCTGATAGCGACAGGAAGAGAAAACCTCCGCAAAGTGCTGCTTGGAAGGGTAAGATTGGATGTGAGGAAAAAGAAATGTCCCTCGGAGGGTTGCCCTCTGATGCCAGAGTTCACCCAGAGGCAGCCTGGATTGTCACATGGCTTTAAGTCTCAAGGAAGAAGCAGGGATGAGGGGAGAAACTTCAGAAAAGTCAGGAAAATGCAGGTGTGAGGGCTGGGTGGGAAAGCAAGGAAGATGCCAACCCCCAGAGTGGAAAGAGGTGCCACATGGACAGTGTAGGGCAACTTGCAGTGGAGATGGCCCAGGGCTGCAGCGAGGCTGAATGGCCCAACTGGGGGCTGAGGCCTCTGTCCCCCTGGCAATGGCAGCTGCCTCTCCCACCAAGGCCTGTGACATAGAACTCGATTTGGAGGCTCTTATCTTCTGCCCTCCAAGAGCCTGGGGGTCAGGGCTTGGTCTTTCTGCTTCATAAAAAAATCTAAATGTGTTTTGCAGCATTACAGCCACCGACACAGTACCTTTGGCTACCTGCAGTTCTGGCCTCTAATTAGCTACTCTAACGAGTCCATGGGGACGCTTTGTCAGCAATGGCCCTCAGCGGGACCCATCAATGTTTGAAGGTATTTTCAGTGCTGCTTCTGACTTACATTCCTTCAGTGGTTGGTTCAGTCTGCTCTCAGTAGCTCAGGTTCATGGCAGGAGCCCCCAAGGCCCTAATGAGGTATTTGCTTTTCTCATTTCCTTCAAGTCTTGAAGACCTGTGCAGCTAATTGAATCTGTTCCATTCATGTAGGTAAGAGAGAGGATTTCAAAGTGCACTTCAAAATAAGTATTTTTTATTTCATAGGTTATATTTTGCTACTTTTTAGGTTAGAGAGGAGGTTCTAGCAGCAATCTCCAAGTGATAATGATGCAGAGGATCTCCTCAGGATATCTGGACTGGTAGGAAACGCAGTTCTTTGAGGTCTGACACCGGATGGACAACCTTGCTCTGACTGTCCCCAAGACCACCCTTTTTCTCATTGTCCCCTGGGACTCACATCCCTTCTCCTTACGTCAGACTTCTCCCCTCAATTCTGCAGGTGGGTGCTGCAGCTCCTCTGCACCATCCCCACCAATTTGCCTTAGAGGACTGGCTGCACACCGGTACAGAAGAATTATTCAAATCTGCAAGCAATGTGAAGAATGATCAAGTGGCATAAATAAGCCAACACCCTCCACAAGCATATGCCGAGTCCAAGCTGTCTCTGATGAGGTGCCTTTCCGCAAGGGACACTCTCATGAGAAATCTTTTAGGTGCTAGATACAGAAATATAGATCTAAACACAAGGGGAGAGTTGGGTAAGGAGACAGTTCGGCTGCAGGAAGACATGCAAGCTTTTCCTTCCTGAAGTAAAAACAGCAGCACAGGTGAGACGTACCGAAAAGACCAAAGAGTAAAGGGAGGAGAAAACAGGTGAATAACTGAAAGAGCCTTTGCTGAGACAGTCTGCTGAAAAGATGACTTCAGAAGCCGTCACTGTCTCCTGCTCAGGTGCAAATATGTTAAAGATGAGAGAAAATAAGGGCGTGGTATAACTAATAATAATGGTGAAGTTCAGGTATAAAATCAATATTTCCTTGAGGTATCACTTTTGAAAGCTCCTTGAATTGGCAGAGATCACTTGTGAGAAAGGACAAGTAAGTGTTGCATCTGTCTTGGAAGGAGTCCATAAGTGCAGCTCGGGGAACCACAGGCTGCTCAAACCCCCATGGTGAGGGGTGTGCCACCAGTTAGAGTCGCCTTGGGTGACATTTCTGGCACCTGAGTGGGTAACTGTCCAGGTGGATTTCCCAAGGGTAACTCCTGCCTCACCAACCTGACAGCCTGCAGTTGTGCGTGAGGAGCTCCACAGTGGATGTCATTGCCCTCAGCTTCAGCAAAACTGTTGTCATGGTCTCCCTCAGTGTTCTGCCCGAGTGAGGCCATGACACTCTGGGTGCGAACAGAAAGAGATGAGTAAAACACCAGCTGGATGGTCAGGCTGAGAGAGCAGTGGGGAAGGGCTCACACCCCACCTGGAGGCCACTGGGACATACTGGGGCAGTGTGGGCAGCACAGGGGACTCTCCTGATTACAGTTTAAGAACTGTAAAGATAATCCAGTGGAGGCAACTCTCACAGTGTCTGTCGGTGGCACCAAACTGAGAGGAGCATCCCTGTGCCCTAGGGATGCCATGGAGGGGAACCCTGGCAGGTGGGGTGGCCGCCCTGGCAGGAGCTGCACAGATGCAGGACGGACCAAGGGCAGAGCCTGCACCTCCCTCGCATGGACTAACACCCTGCAGCTGCAGGGCCTGGGACCTGCCTGGCTGGGCAGTGTCTGTGCAGAAAAGGCCCTGCTGGTGCTGGGGGACAGAAGGCAAAACACAATCCCAGCCCGTGACCTGGTAGCAGAGGCAGCCAGAGTGCCCTGGAGCGTATGAAGAGGTGCCTTGACAAGGCAGTGAGGGAAATTATTTTTTCCACGTTATCATCACTCATAACACCACATGTAGACCGCTGTGTTAATATTTTGGCCTTGACTGGGGAGGGAAGGGGGGAGGGAGCGGCTGGGTGGCTGCTGGGCTTTTGGCCAGAGACAAGCCGTTACAACAAGGAAGGTGTGCATAATTCAGAGGCAGTTCAGGAAGGAAGGGAGGCAGAAGAATGTCCCCAGGACATGGAGGGCCACGGTTTCATATCTTTTGCTACCCCATTCAGAATGAAGCTGGGAAGTGATGCTGACATTCCGAACCAACAAGGTCCATGGGCAGGCAAAGCTGTGCCTGTTGTTGTGACCCTAAGGAGACCCACACGCCTCTCTAAGGTGACCTGCACACCTACGGCATAGATCATGCTGGGGCTGAATCTCTTGCCTGGCTTCAATGGCCCCCCGAAGCCATGGACAAAGCTTTGGGTGGAGGCCCCAGGTGAGGCTGGTCAGGGCCAGGAAGGCCTAGGGATGCTCTCAGGGCCCTGCCCCCATGGGATCCCACCTGCCAGTGCCCTCAGCAGGCCAGGTTCTCCTTCCCTCCTGCCCTGGGCTGTGCTCTGCTGCTCTCCTTCCCCACGTGCCTGGGCATCAGAGACTCCACAATTTCATAGTCACTACAACCAAGACTGGCACTGCTCTTCACATCCCTGAGCAGCTTGTCCTCTTTAGGGACTCCAGGTGCAGGTGAACATCAGAGTGGGCAAACTGTTTAGTCTGGGGAACTTGCCCACAAGCCCCTGGACTTCTGGCATCCTTGCTTACATATCCAGTGGACACCAAGGACACTGATTCCCCCAGAAAAGCCAGGTTTTCTCTGCCATTGTTTCTCCTGCATAGTATTTCACAATCCAAACACTTTTTTAATTGGCAATAAATTAATCTTTGCCACACATCTTTGTGTGGCATGTGGAAAAGACGACACTTCTTTGGCCATGAAAAGAATCGTTAAGAGATCTCTTTGTCTTTATCTTGACCCATGAGCATTGCTGGTTTAACTTCTCCCTTTGTCCTGTTGAGTCAGTGCAGCTGACAACAAGTGATGTTTGTCTCACCACTGGCCCAGGTTAACCCACCACAGGACCACATCAGGACTGCTGAGCCCACAATGGGGCTCCCAGCAGATGAAAGACCCTGACACATCACAGCAAGTCCTGCAGAGGCCAGAAGGATGGTTAGGACCTGGAGCATATTATGGGCAAAGGGAGGCTGAGAGAGCAAGAGTATTATTTGAGAAATGGTTCTGAGTGAAAGACTGGAGCGCTGGACCCAGGCCAGCTGGTGGGATCTCAATCAATATTTGTTAGAACACCATGCCATGAGAACATGATCTTGTTGGAGGTGTCTGACAATGGCCTTCACTGAGAGACCAATGTGGCAAGAGCTATGGGACTTGTGTGTAACAAGTGTCAGTAGGAAAGTGGCTCCCTTTATATTTAGAAATGGTGATGGAGTTGTGTATCACTGGGCAACGGAGGAGGACAGAGGTGACCATGCAGCAGTGGTCCCTAATGAGGGCTGGGGTATATGACCAGGCTTGGAAATGAGCAGTGTTTGGGAATTTGTGGGGAAAATTTCCCTTCTGCAGCTTTCTGAGGGTGTGCAGGGAACACGGCACAGATCTGGCCCCTCAGTCCCGCTCCTTTGGTGCCTTGCTTGCTTCACCATGACCCCTGGGTCTGCACCAGGACACCCTGCTGTGTGCCCCCACCCTGCACACCCACACAGCTGAGCTCTCACTGGTGTTTCCCTCTCCTGGGCCCTTCCCAGCCCAGCCCCCCCCACAGCTCTGCCCACCTCCCCTGCCCTCTCCCCAGCCCAGGCAGACACAGCAGCCCACGCGGGGCTGGCCCCATGCAAGTGCCCACCCAAAGGGGGCTGCAGAGCTCTGGGCACTCACCCCATGGCCATAGACCATCACAAGGGCACAGGAGATGCTGGTGGGCAGAGAGGGGTCTCCTCCTGCCAGTCAGCCCCAGGGCTGGCACCAGCCATGGCATGAGGACACAGAGGCCATTGCCTCCCTCTGTCTGCTGCTCCTCTCTCACAGGGACCCTGCTTGCCCACTCCTGGCAGCCCCTCGGGGCCAGTCCCTGTCCCCAGCACCAGACTGCTGGCCTGGGGGCTCCCCAGGCACCTCCTGCTGCACCAGGGACACAGCAGCCTGCCCCAGCTGGGGCATCCACAGAGACACCTGCTCTTGCCCAGGGATGTGGTCTCAGGCATGGCCCTGAGCAGGCGGTGCTGCTGTGCAGGGCAGCGGTGCCTGAAAGCCCAGGGAGATGGTCCCAGGCACATCCCTCTTGGTCACCCACCATTCCCATGGGCACTGGGCCCCCACACGCCAAGGCTCAACACAGGCCCATGCCCTAACGCGTTGCCCCATGCCCTCCTCCCCTGAGCCATGGGGAACCCAAGCTCACAGATGTTATTCAGGGAAGAATTCCTGCAGCCTGTTCCTGAGCTTCGCTTTGGGAGGAGAGCCCAACCTGCAGGCATGGGCACTGAGAAAAAACCCTTTTATTTTGCTTATACTTGCAGAGGCAAAACCAACCATTCAAGTGCATGCAGTGGATCTTCCCAAGCCTGGTTCCACTGGGCCAACATAGCATAAGGAGAAGATTGGTCCTTTAAAAGAAAAGCACTTAAAGGAAGTGTGCGATCTATATGCAACACATCATGCAGAGATCAGCTGTTTGACTTCTTTCACAAGTGCCAAGGCTGCAGGCGTTAAAGGCCTTGGGGCTAAAAGATCTGTGTCTCCTTTTCAAAGTTGCAACAGAGGTGGCATTTGTTCATTACTAAGGCCTAAATAAGGCTGTAGCCAATTCAGCATTCCTGAAAGCTTTTGGACATCATTCAAGGTCTTTACGTCCAGTTTCAGTTTGATAGCTTGTGGAGACATGGTTCTCTTCAGCACATTCATGCGCAGATACTTCCAGGGCTCTTGTCTCTGAACTTTTTCAGGAGCTACCATCAACCCAAACTCTGCTAAACTGTGCCTGGCATCCTTCTCAGCTGTCTCCAGCAGCTCTTTTGATGGTGCTGCTAGCAAAATGTCATCCATGCCATGATAACCGTAAACATCTTGGTATTTGTCTGTCACTGAGCTCAGGGCTTGGGCTACAAACCACTGACAAATGCTTGGTGAGTTTCTCGTGCCTTGAGGCAGCACGGTCCAGTGGTAGCTTTTTGTGGGCTCAGAGTTATTTCTAGTTGCTACTGTAAAGGCAAACTTGGCTTTGTCTTCTGGATCTAAAGGAATGGTAAAAAACCCAGTCTTTCAGATCAATAACTACAATGTCCCACTCCATTGGTATCACGGTGGCAGACGGCAATCCCGGCTGCAAGGCCCCCACAGGGGCCATCACTGCATTGACTTTACGCAGGTCAAGCAGCAATCGCCATTTCCCTGAAATCATTTTCATCACAAGTACAGGGGTGTTCCACGGGCTATGTGACTCTTCAGTGTGGCCCGTGTTTAATTTTTCCTTAAGTAACTCATGCCGGGCACACAGCTTTTCCTGGGGCAGGGGCCACTGACCTACCCATACTGGTCTGTCGGTCAGCCAAGTAGACCAAGGGGAGGCTGTTTCACTGCCTGCAGTACAGTGGCCCCAGTTAAAAACCCGTGGTGATCCAAACTCCCCACTGTCCTAGACAATCTCGGCCCCACAAAGTGAGTGCTGTGGTGGTAACGTATGGCCGGACGGAGGCAGTCTGTCCTTCTTGTGTTTTGATCTGTATAGGTTTTACAGACAAGTAGCTTGTAGTCACGCCCCCCCGACCTACACCTCCCACTGCGTTATTTACCAAAGGCCAATGAGGTGGCCAGTCCTTTCTCGATATGACAGTTGCGTCTGCTCCGGTATCCAGAAGACCGCTCAACTTCACTTGTGCAGGAGTGCCTCCCGACAACGCCAGAGTGCAGGTCATGTTGGGTCCTTGTGGAGATGGTTCTTGTGTCCAAGACACTTGAGGTATTCCAGGGGAGGTGAATCCTTCATCACCCTGCTGTCTAGGCTCTGTTTGGGGAACAAAACTCTCAAAAGGCACAAGCTGAGCAAGGCGTGTATTTTTTGGAATGTTCCCAGGAGGCACAGTTGCAGAAACTCAGGCACATATTTGACCTGTACAGTCTGCATCAAAAACACTAACATGGACTTGGTTATTTTGGACTCGATCTAACACTAGGGTGGACCACTGAGCCTGATGTTGAGGGCTGGCATACTGCCCAGTACCCATCAACACGTCAGGCCCATTACCAACCCGGGGATCATCCTGTGGAAGGTTCATATTCTGCAGCCCTTGCTGTTCCACCGCTGCCCGCCATGTGCCATGGAAGACCGCTAGTGGCACAGGTTGGAAAATGATCTGCGCCACCTGAGAAATATCGAAAGGAGTCCAAGTGTCCATGGTAAGCAAATGTAACGATTGCTTTGTAGCCGGCAAATTCACCCCGTACTGAGAAACAGGTTTTTGCAAGTCCTGCACTATTTTCCAAGCAGGTGCTGTATGAACCTTGGGATTACCAGCAGCCACGTCTCCTGTTATAACAGGACATGCATGCAGTGCAACAGTGGAAGGAGTAGTAGCATCAAGGAGCGGTCTACCTGTATGTCCTACTAAACTCCAGTTTCCCTCTTTCTGTAACCCATCTTTTACAGCCTGCCAAAATTGCCGAGGGCCGCGCGGCATTACCATTACGTTGGATACTGGATTTCTACCACCACCACATTCATCGCTGCCTCTGACTGATAACCTTGTCGTAGCTGGACATGATTCCCAATTTTTGGCATTTCCACCCTGCGTAGGCAGGGGAGGAGCAGAGGGGGCAGGCGGGAGGGGAGAAGAGGCTGTGGGAGGAGGGAGTGTGGGCTGCCATAAATGTCGGTGGGACTCAGGGGGGCAGGGATCAGTCCGCCGAGGTTTCTGCTTGCCGTCCTCATCCTCGGAATCACTACTGAACATAGGTCGACACTGTTGGGCGGATCTGGGGGCTTTGGGACATTGAGGAGTGGTGACTGGTAAGGGGCCTGGATTCACCCCTCCCCCACGACCTCACCCTCTTGTCTGTTGACTGAAGGGTGATCCAGGGGAGGTCTGGCTGATACACCCCCACTGACGTCTTGCTGACTTTTCAAGCCCCCCCCCCCCAGCATCACTAAGCAGTGCCCATGTAGTCATAGCCCCGACACCTCTTTGTCCCCTTTCGCCACAGCTTCTAACAGTGTCGATCCCAAATTCTCCCAGGTCGACACACTAAAAGCAGTCATGGCGGATGCTTCTACTCCTTGTCTCTTGGCCCACAATAACATACATCTTAACCACAGCCCATCTAAAGTAGTTCCATGCTTCTGTAACATTTAACTTCCACACTGACAGCACCATGGTATCTTCCTTAAATTTGTCCCCGTGATGTCCCTGGTGGCTCACCTTTCTGGTGTCAGGGTCTCCCAGGACCTTGCAGCCGTCCCGTTGCGCTATTCCACTTCACCAGGCTCCATCTCCCCAGCAACCCGCTGGTCACAGTCTCACGGTCTCCTTAAGATACCCCTTATTGGGGTCACATCAGCACGTTGAGGTAACCAATTGTGGCGATGCAAGTCGAGTCAGACCCAAAATGTGGAGTGGCTGGAAGAAAACGGGCATATTATGAGCAACCCAGACCGAATAACTTGGTTGTAATAACAGGCCGCAGCTCTAACAAGCTGCAGGTGTTGTGAAGGACATGTGCAAGGCCAAGGGAGACAAAGAAACTGTGTATTCGCAGAGAGATAAGGGAGCTGGACAGAAAGATGATAAAAACAGGATGCCTGCACAAGGGGGGAGCAGCGTGTTGGCACCGCCCTGGGACCAACAACTTGGGAGGTGGGAGCGTGTGAACGAGTAGTTTTAACCGATCACCTTTTACATAACAAAGCGTGCGTAGTGTGTGCATTTTTAGCTGTAGAGTATAAATTGGTGTGAGTCTATTAATAAAGTGGCACTAACTTGATCACATTGGTCGTATAAGTTGTGCCTGAGCCTACTGCGTCAACAAGTGGCGCCCGAACAGGGACCCTCTTGTCCATGCTTGCTGGAGCACAGAGGTGGCTTTGAGGGGGCAGAAGAAGCTGGCCGTAGCAGGTGCTGCCCCATTGCATGGGAAGATGCGTGCACACAGCCGTTGGAATCTTGCCCCGATCAGGTGAGCAGTCGGGGAGGAGATGGGGTCCACACTGAGCAAAGAGGAAGCAGCAGTGGTGAAGCTCCTCCAACATATCCTCTCTCAGAGAGGGTTATCTTGTGATGAGGGAAGCCTGAAGAGGTTGCTGTCGTGGGCTCGGCAGCGTGGATGAATCCGATCCGTGAGTGCCGGCTTTGAACTAGACACTTAGGAAAAGGTGGGCGCAGCACTGTGGGAGTACATTAGCTCAGGCTCTAAAGGCAGGGGGAAGCTCTCCACAGTGTGGAGGCTGATCCCAGAGACTCTGTGCGGCGAATGAAGAGACGGGACGCAGCCTGATGCAAGCAAATGTCAATTTATTGTACAGAAGCACGCGTTTTTATACACTTTCAGAAGCTGCGCGTTTTAAACTAATTGGTTCTTGAAGCTAAGCCTTGCATACTAGGCAATCCCTGATTGGTGGTTAACTACCAGCAATTAACCGCAAGGTGTTACCTTTCCTTGGCGCCATCCTTGGCGCCATCCGTCTCCCGCTCCCCTGTGCTCTGTAAACATGCCTCATCATGTTAATTGTTGTCTAGACAAGCTCGAGCACATTCCCCTCAGCTAACTGATTGCCACGCATGGTCCTAGTTTCCAGCCCGCTCCTGCATCTCCCCCTTCCTGTTGCACAAAAGAACCCCTGAAACCGAGCAAAAACAAGGCACAAGTAATAGAACAAATAAAAAACCAACTAAGACATATTATCAGTGTCAAAATAACCCACTGTCTTTGTTCCGTACAGTTTTACAATTTCCCCTTTTTGCTTTTGAACAGCTAGTACCAGGTTTGCCATGTTCTGCAGGGCCCTTGCAAACATGACAGCAACCAAGGCAATAGCAAACACACAATACTGCCAACTGAGTGAATGGATGCCAAAAAGGCTGACATTTTCTCAGATTTTGATAACATGTTGCTGCAATGGGGCGCCTAAAATGCACGCAGCACATACCATCAAAATCCTCACAGCCATGTCCTTGAACCAACACCAAAAAGCAGTGGCAATTTTGACTCACATTCTGAACTGCCTACCAAACAAGGTGATTTAACTCTTTAATGCTTTCCCTGCTGTTACTCTGGATAAGAGAAGAACCGCTGCGACACGTTCCCATCATAGCCTCCTACTGCATTAGTATCTACAGAAAGACAATTATCGACAAAGTGTAAACAATATCAGCTTCTTTTGGATTAACATTATACATAGGTGGAAGGGCACACCAAACAAGAACTGGTTCAGTCAAAAAGTTCGAAACATCGCATGCCTTCTCTGAACATACCTCTGGGGTCATTCCCCTCATTCCCTCTCTTTTTTATGCAAAGAGAAACACTTTTACCATAACAGAGAAGCCCCTATTTACATCTGAGCCCGGACACAAACCGCAGCTGTATGCGCCACCAGGCTCAGGGCAGGAATCATTCATGCAGTTACATAGCTGTATATCTCTACAAGTGTGCAGACACCTATTAAACACTAGATAACCATGTTTATCTTTCCCAGTCTCCTTCACAATACCCAGCTGTTCTCTCATCTCTTGTTAGGTCAAATATTCTCCAGCTTCCTCTCCTATATCTCTCTCCAGACATTCTCTATCCTCCTCTTTTTTGCTTGTTAATTGCAACAAGGCAAAGGTTGTGTGTAGCTGGGTGACCATGACCTGATTTATGTTACAATCGACTAAACACTGAATACAGGAAAAAAAGGTATGTGAGACATAAGGCAAACATCAATAAGGTGGTTAAAGATATTTATAATAAATCCTGTAATACTTTTGAGTCATGGCCCAAAGTTTCCCAGCCGTGAGAAGAGACCAACGGCATCCCGCCCCTGGCTCTGTTGCAGATCTTTGTTTTAAGGCTTTTAAGTTTTATATACTTTTGTAAATTAATTCACAGTGGTCACTCAGATTCACGTAACACATCCTACCAAAGTCTTCACACTTGTGTCCCTGTGCTAATAATAAAAATCAATAGCAACTCGGTTCTGTAGCAACATATGATGGACAGAATCAACATCTGTTAATACGCCAGAAAAAAAAAATAGTATTTGTGGTATTACTTTGTTTAGCAAGCTAGCAGCCTAATTTACTAAGCAAGTTAAGAGCGTGTACTATTCTTACAGAAGAGATTAGAGAAGCAAAAATGTGTTATGCTGCATTCCAGAACTCAGCCTGAGAATTACAGTCTGCTGTGAGTTCTGCGTTACAATCATTTGACACATGTTGGGGTTGCGATTGTGAAAGTTGCCCGTTTACAGTTTTCATTGACATTATCACAGCTCGTTGTTTTAAAAGCAACCCTTGAGCTTCCTGATGTTCGACTTGCTGCAAAATATTCTGAAGCCGATCAATCAAGTTAGTATTAAAGTTAGTGACTCTCTAGGACCCTGCAAGACTGTGGCAAGACTCCCGCACCCTGACTGCCTTAATAGCCATTCCTTCATTCGCAAACAGTTGTCCCTGGGATACCTTGCCTGAGTCACAGCATCGGCACAGTTAATTGCTCCAGCCAACTGCTCATAGTTAACAGCAATTCCCCGATTAAGGTTTTCAGTCAAGGCCACTACACACAGCTCACAAAAATCAGATAACCACATCATATACTGTATCAGTTAGTACCATACAAAGCAGTAACTTCCAATCATGCAGTGTGAGTGTATAAGGCTCTGCCATCACTTCAAGAAGGGACATAGCAAATGTATTATGAATCCTCCCTTCCCCCACTGCTTTGCTTAACCCTTTAACAGCCTCGTATTGCACAGGCTGCCACTCTGCAGGTTGATTTGTCTGACAAAATACTGAACATGCCCTAGCGACTCCCAAAACCCATCACTTAAGTGTTTCCCACTTGCATTCCTGCCACCAATCCCTCAGACCCCCTTTCACCCTCCCCCAAAATACAATCAATGCATCGGGAGAGACAAGGGGGTGGTGGAAAGGTCTAGCTCCTTTTCCAGATCTATAGGACCTGGATCAAAAGCTTTATCAGTGTCAATAAAATCATTGTCCGAGTTGTCCTGTTCCCGTGCTTGGTCCTGTGTTGTGAGGGTCGCTGCAGTCAGTGACAGAAGCTTTGGGGGCAGAGGAGGTGTGGACAGAATCGCCATCGCTGACGGTGTCTTGAGAAGAGCCGCGCTGTCGGTGGAATTTACAGCCTCCTCTGGTTTGGCACCGTTAGTAGAATTAGTCCACACTTGGCAAAGAGTAGTCAGAATTTGCCACCAAGATGCTAAATGCATTCCCGACACGGAGCTCCCCTCCACGGCAGCATCATACAATTGGCTGCTGTCTGTACACACTTTCATTCTTTCCAAGTCTCTAAAGTTTCTTGGCTGCTCACCTGTCTCGATGCATACAGGTGTTATCCTCGGGGTTTAGGTTGTCCGCCTGGTCCAGACAGCAAGACAATCGTTCAGCCAAGCCGTCTCCTCCGGAACGCAGCCCTCTTCCACGAGCTGGCTTTTTTCCGTCCTTATTCTTCCAAGGCTTGGGAACACCACCATAGGGGTCACCATTTGAGGAGATTGAGGCACGGACTCCCGGATCTGACTAGAAGACCCTTTATGAGTCCATATACGTCTCCTCTGGGGACGAAACCTGATTCCCCGTTACGGATTTCCCACTGCTCACCTCTCAACTCCGGAGGGATTTCTGGCCGGCTCCTGCTTCCTTTCAGCAGATCGTTCAAAGTTCTGTGGGATTCACTGCATGTCGCTCAGATAGGCGATTCGAGAGCCCTTCACGTTAGATCCTTAAACGCATCACGTCGGGGTCACCAATTTGCAGCGAATGAAGAGACGGGACGCAGCCTGATGCAAGCAAATGTCAATTTATTGTACAGAAGCACGCGTTTTTATACACTTTCAGAAGCTGCGCGTTTTAAACTAATTGGTTCTTGAAGCTAAGCCTTGCATACTAGGCAATCCCTGATTGGTGGTTAACTACCAGCAATTAACCACAAGGTGTTACCTTTCCTTGGCGCCATCCTTGGCGCCATCCGTCTCCCGCTCCCCTGTGCTCTGCAAACATGCCTCATCATGTTAATTGTTGTCTAGACAAGCTCGAGCACATTCCCCTCAGCTAACTGATTGCCACGCATGGTCCTAGTTTCCAGACCGCTCCTGCAACTCTGAAAGAGATGAAAGCAGAATGACAAACTACCACTTCTGCTTTTGCTGCCCTGTCGGCAGAAGTTGAAGGCGCTAGAGCAAAAGACTCTGCTACTGCTATGACATTCTCGGGAGCCTCGCTCCCAAAAGCCAAAAGAAAGGACAGGGATGCATGGTGTGTAGCAGCAGTGCGGCTAAAGCGCCAAGAGCCAAAGGAAATGAATCTGCCACCGCTTGAATCTCCCGGTCCATGTTGGAGAGAGAAATACCCGGAACGCACGCATAACGTCTCGACAGAGGACAGCTTCTATCCACCTCTGCCTCTGTCCACGCCTCCATCACCCCAATCGGCATCTGCAGAACGTCACTGTGGTTTGGAGAATGTACAGCTGCAAGATCTCATGAAAAAATTGGAGCAACTTGAGACATGGATGCTAGAATTGGCACAGACTGCTCCTATAGCATTGCCACTATCTCCCTTCTCTATTAATCCTTTTTCACAGGGTGGAGGAGGGGAGAGTGGCTCTGGGGAGACATTAGCAGCGGGACCGTTACCACCGCTGGTTCCAATTGGAGGCATGGGGGGTAACTGTAATCCAACACGTCGATGGTGGGGAGTCATTTGGGATGCAATTATAGAGGGGCAATTTGGGCCGATGGCATTTGCTGTGATAGTAACACCACAGGGTAACGAGTGGGAACCTTTAGACTGGAAAGTAATCAAAGAAGCGGAATTAGCAGTAACACAATATGGGTTTAAATCTCCATATACTAACTCAATAATTCAGCATATTTTCACAGCAAATTTATTAACTCCATATGATGTGCGTATGGTTGCACAAGCTTTGTTAACGGCTTCTCAGCAGATACAGTTTTTTCAACGCTGGCAGGCAGCGAGTCATGCTGCTGCGGCCACGCCACGTCGGCAGGGGGATCCGCTGTTTGGAGTGAATGCCCAAATGCTTTACAGGTGCCCGCCCCTTCGCTAACCCTGAGTGGCAAGTGGGATTCCAACCCAAGGTGTTACGATTAATGCAGGAACTAGCTCTGAAAACGATTTTTGCCCTCCATCATGACAAAATAGCACAGCATTTACAGGGATAGAACAGGGACCTATAGAATCTTATCCAAAATTTATAGACAGACTGCATGCCGCTCTCATGATTAATCCTGATCTGAATGAGGATATGAAAGCAAAGTTTCTTGATATGCTTGCTTATGATAATGCTAATGAGAGAACTAAGAAAGCTTTAAGCCTCCTGCCACGTGGGTCATCAGCTGTCCAGCTGTTGGAGGTGGCAGAAAGAATGATTGATTGATCAGGAAAAATTGCCTTTATGGCTGCCGCGGTAGGAGCTGCAGTGAAGCCGCTTGTGCAAGGTAAAAATAATAACGGGAGGCAAGCTAGGAGATGTTTTAATTGTGGCAGGATGGGACATATTAAATCACAATGTCATGTTCCAGGCTCACAGCAAAAGAAATGGTGTGTGCAGTGTTGGGAAGGTAATCATAACACCAGTGATTGTCGGAAAAAGGGGAACGAGACACGGAGCACGTCTCGCCCTTGTGGTACGACACAAGTCCAGGGTGCTTGGACCGCTGCTCCACCGCCACCTCCGGAAGCACCAGAGTGGACCTGACAAGAGCAGTAGCTATTACTCTTACCGACACCACAGTTCAATTGGTTGATTCAAATCTTGTGGGACCTTTGGGACATGGTGTGAGTGCCTTATTAATCGGATGTTCTTCAGTATCTAGGAAAGGTATTTTTGTAGTCCCAGGACCTATTGAAGGACAGATTAAAATAATGGTTTACACACTAACTCCCCCTATAACTATTAAGGAGGGATCAAAAATTGCTCAATTAATTCCTTTTGAAGCAGAAGTGCCTAACGCAGAACAAAAGACAAGGGCTGTAGAAGGTATCGGATCCACCGGTCAGCCTGGTGTTTTGCTAGCCATGGACATCAGTCGGGGAAAACCGGAGGAAGAAACATAACTGAGACACCCTAGTGGACAAGTGTGCAAATTGCAGATGATTATAGACAGTGGAGGTGATGTAACGATTGTACCTTTTCTTAAGTGGTCTAGGCGGTGGCCTCTAATGCCAGCGGGTACCGGCATTGTAGGGGGTGGTGGGACTCAAGCTACCTTTATCAGTAGAGACATAACTGCATTTATGTTCTCTGATGGTAGGGTAGTAACTACATGTCCCTACATAATGCACCTGCCTGTGGCACTAATTGGAAGAGATCAGCTGAAAAACTGATGATCCAATTTGGATTGATCAGTGGCCGCTAAAGCAAGACCGGCTGCAGATTGTCAATAATTTGGTGCAGGAACAATTAGATGCTGGGCACATCGTGCCTTCAACTAGTCCATGGAACACCCCAGTTTTTACAATCCCAAAGAAGTCTGGGAAATGGCAGCTGTTACATGACTACGAGCAACCAGTGCCGTTATGTGTGATATGGGCGCCTTACAACGCGGGCTACCCTCTCCGGTTATGCTACCGGAGGATTGGGATTTGGTGATTATCGATTCAAAAGACTGTTTCTTTACAATTCCTTTACATCCACAGGATGCTGAAAGGTTTGCTTTTACAGTGCCATCGATAAATAAAGCAGAGCCAGCGAAAAGATATCACTGGGTGGTGTTGCCGCAGGGAATGAAAAACTCACCTACGACGTGCCAATTGTTTGTTGCCTGGGCTTTAGAACCCATTTGTAAGCAGTATCCTCATTTACTTATCTAGCCTTACATGGATGGTATTTCGGTTGCAGGAAAACAGCTGGATTCTGAGCTGTTTTCTCAGCTGAATTTTGTGTCAGCTCACGCATAGTCTTGGAAAAAGGGGGTTGAAGATAGCCCCAGAGAAAATTCAGAAGAAAGGGAGGTGGTTGTACCTGGGCTGGATCATTACAAATGGAATGATTCGACCTCAGAAAGGGAAAATTAACACAGCAATAGAAACATTGTCTGATGTGCAAAAATGAACGGGAGATATCCAGTGGGTTCGTAATATCTGCGGAATTACGAACGATGATCTGAAACCATTGATGCCGCTCCTGGGAACATCTGCACAGGCTCAGGAGCGCCGCCAATTGAATGAGGATCAGCAACAGGCGTTGCAGGTGATCACTAATAAGATGGTAACAACTTATGCTCACAGTCGACCAGACAACCAAGCTCTTTCGTTGATGATAATTAACTCAGGAGGTGAGCGAGAACACCCATTAGGGATTATTATTATCCAGCTGGGAGAAGGGAAACTGCATTTACGAATTTTGAAATGGGTTTTTCTCCCTTTCCAGCCCAGGAAGACAGTGGTTACACACCCTGAATTGTTTTCAGAGCTTATTATCAAAGGGAGGCAGCGAATTGCAGATATCTCAGGCCTCGAGCCGACTATTACATATGTACCTGTGTCTCAACTTTATTTGGACTGGCCGTTGTCTGCTTCAACAGAATTTCAAATAGCAGCTGCTGATTTTTTGGGAACTCTCACTAACACTTACCCTTCGGACAAACTTTTGCCGTTGTGATCTCATCAGCGCATTGAACATTTGCCTTTGCGATCGGAGGTTCCTTTAAAAGGGATAACTGTTTTTACTGATGCTGGGTGAAAATCTCAGAAAGCTGCAGTCACCTGGAAAGTAGGAGAAACCTGGGAACATAAACTGCTCCCTGGGGTGACCGGAGACTCTTTACAGACTTTAGAACTCCGAGCTGTTACTTGGGCATTTCAGCACTGGTTTCGAGAACCCGTTAATGTAGTATCAGACTCATTATATGTTGTGGGCACGGTACAGCGTTTGGAACATAGTATGGTGAAACCTGTGTGAAATCCTGTATTGTTTACTCTGTTGTTACAATTGTTAACGCTTTTGAACCAGCATCGGGATGAATATTTTATTGTGCATATTCGCAGTCATCAGAAATACGGAGGTCTCGCGTTAGGTAACGCTGGGGCTGAGCAGCTTGTCGCTCCAGCCTGGACAGGTCCTGTTGTTAAAACCTTTGAACAAGCTAGGTTATCACATGAGTTTTTTCACCAGTCAGCAAAAGTGTTGGCCAGGCAATTTCACATTCCTGTGGCTGATGCTAGGGAAATTGTACAGTCCTGTCCTGATTGTCAGAAGGCAGGAGCTGGCCTTGGTTTGGGGGTGAACCCTCGGGGACTCCGACCCCTACAATTTTGGCAGATGGATGTAACTCGTACCCCAGAGTTTGGCAGGCTTAAATATGGGCATGTTTCAATTGATACCTTTTCCCTAGCGCTCTGAGCAACGGCGCAAGCTGGTGAAACAGCACGGCATGTAATTAAACATGTGCATGCTGCCATTATGGCACTTGGAGTGCCTGCACAAATCAAACCTGATAATGGCCCGGCCTACACTTCTTGGAACTTTACTCTTTTTTGCCAGCTTTGGGGTATATGTCATATCGCAGGCATACCACACTTTCCCACGGGACAGGCCATTGTGGAATGAGTACATCAAACACTGAAAGCGCTTTTGCAAAAACAAAAAGGGGAGAGGTACTGGGTCCGGCAGAGCATCTTGTAAAAGCGATATACGTATTGAACTATTTATGGTTTACAGGTGACAGAAATGAACCGCCAGTAATAATGCATAGTTTGTGTTTGAGATCTGGGGTAAACCAGTGTGGAAATAGTGTTTTTGGCCAATACCGAGATGTCGCTACAGGAGAATGGAAAGGACCTGCGGAACTAAAAATGACGGGGCAAGGAAATGCTTGCGTTTTTACAGATACCGGTGTTAGATGGATTCCGAGTCGCTGGGTGAGGCCCTGGCAAGGAGATCTTAAGAATAAAGAAGTACAGGATCCGGCTGAAGTAGAGGATCCGGCTGAAGTAGAGGATCAGGTTTGATTTCTTATGTTTTACAGGGCATGGGTCAATATCAATGGTAGCCCTATGTCCTGAGGCACTTCAACGACACCAGCATCGACTGAACTTGGTCTTGACCCCATGTGAACGCAGCTGCCCAGCTCAGAACAGGTCAAGAAAAACGACACAGCTTGTAGAGAGCGTGGTCTGAACTGTCAGCCTTGGGTTTTCATACATTGCACGTGGTGTGACAAGAAGACTTGGAGAGTCGCACGTGCATGTGATCGAGATAGTGTGCTTAAATATCACTCATGTAATGATCGGGTTGTGTTTTGTTCTGAAGCGAGCGAGTTGTCTGACTTTCTAGGTGTGTTAGCATATTGGTAATGTGCTGTTAATATGGAAAGACAAGCGTGAATACTTTGAGAATAACAGTAGTTTTCTTGAGGTTTTAAGCTACATTAAGGACCTTGGGTGAAGGGTTTTTAGCAGAAATTAGTTTCCGGCTTTTAAGACGCTTAGCTTTGCAGTGTCTTAATCAGAATAATAAGATAGTTGACAGGATTTGTAGAATTAGAATAAACGTTCCTCGAAGCTTGCAGGTGCATTGGAGCGGCTGGGAAAAGGAGGTAAAATGATGGCAACACCTCAGACGTAGAGCACAGCTATGTTGATTTGTTTTCCACCAGGTAGTGAGGGGATTTTTGACGTTTTACCCAGAACGAATATTTGGCTAACATGGGCAAATTCAGCTGGGGTAACAGATTTTTGTCTGAGCTTGCAACAAGCAGATAACCCTTTTTGAACCTGTGTGATTGGTATGCCTTTGCAGGAGAATGAAACCGACTTTGATGGGTATTGGAATCCACGGAGCGTAAACCTGGCTAACAGAGAAAGCGGTTCTTGTTTAAGCCCGAACAGCAGATATGTTTGGCCCTCTATGCGTGGCGCAGCTTGGCAGAAAGCGGTCATTGAAAATTTAAATCAATTACATCAGTTACCTTTACAGGAGTTAGACTTACTGGCTAGCATTGTGCCTGTCCAATATGATAATGTTACTGCAACCGCAATGCCAGGTTGTAAAAGCATGTCACCGCAGCTCCAACCAGTGAATGGTACAGGAGTGATCTGGTTTGATAAACCGCGGCATAGTTGGTTTACAAGGCAAGGGGAGCAGGGCCGGTATGTACGTTATCTAAATGTCACAGGGCATTCCCTTTGGAGTGACTTGAGAGCCGGAAGGTTACATGTAAGCACCACAGGGGGTTTTAAACTTCCTCCAGGAGTGTTTCTGGTTTGGGGAGACAGAGCATGGCCCCGTATTCCCATGCGACCTGTTGGTGTGCCTTGTTACCTTGGACGGTTAACGTTGTTTGCTCCTCACGTGAAAGATTTATTCAATGTCAGTAGGGATCATGGGAGACCTATTTGAACTTTTGATGATACATGTAACGACAATGTACAGCTGCCATCAGTAGCACTGCTATAGCCACATCTATTTTTCTTCCAGGAGGAATGGCAGCCATGAATGCAAAAAATATACGTAGATTAGCATGCTGGGGTCAGAAACAATTTAATTTGACTTCATGAATGGTAAGTGAGCTACTTACTGATGTAGAGGGTGTTAGACATACTACTTTGAAGAATCGAGCTGCCATAGATTTTTTATTGTTAGCACACGGACATGGTTGTGAAGATTTTGAAAGGGATGTGTTGTTCCAATTTGTCTGATCACTCAAAAAGCGTAACTCAGCAATTAGCAACACTGCACGAGAATATGAAGCATGTTACTGAAGGACATGATCCTTTTTCTGACCGGCTCAATAGCCTCGGGCTAAGGGGATGGTTGCAGATTGTAGTTAAAGGAGCATTGGTAGTGGTAATAGTGTTCTTGATTTTGATATTGTTACTTCCTTGTTTGTTTCAATGTTTGCAACGCATAATGAATGGGTTAATTAAACAGATGTCCAGAATGGGGTCTGGATTGCTCAAAAACAAAAAGGGGGATTTCTGGAGTGGCTGGAAGAAAACGGGCATATTATGAGCAACCCAGACCGAATAACTTGGTTGTAATAACAGGCCGCAGCTCTAACAAGCTGCAGGTGTTGTGAAGGACATGTGCAAGGCCAAGGGAGACAAAGAAACTGTGTATTCACAGAGAGATAAGGGAGCTGGACAGAAAGATGATAAAAACAGGATGCCTGCACAAGGGGGGAGCAGCGTGTTGGCACCACACTGGGACCAACAACTTGGGAGGTGGGAGCGTGTGAACGAGCAGTTTTAACCGATCACCTTTTACATAACAAAGCGTGCGTAGTGTGTGCATTTTTAGCTGTAGAGTATAAATTGGTGTGAGTCTATTAATAACGTGGCACTAACTTGATCACATTGGTCATATAAGTTGTGCCTGAGCCTACTGCGTCAACAACTACCATCTTCTCAATTCCCCAGGGAGTTTCTTGGTGCTTCCTTTTAACCAATTCACACATAATTTCCTCTGTAAATGTTAGTTGATGCGAAGGAGTCACCCGCCATCCATGATTTGGGGTTGCTTCAGTATATTAGCCAATTAATTGTTTTCTGGTGGATCCTGTGGGTTCTTAGGTCCTAATTTCTGCCGTTTCTCTGGCAGGACTAGCAATATTTGACTTTCAGCTGCTTCTTTCCTTGCTTGATCTGCCACTTGCTGTCCTAGATGCACCGAGCTATCTCCAAGGTGCTGCACTTTACAATGCATAATTGCCAGCACCCTGGGTCAGCTGGTCACCTGAAATGATTGTGGGGTCTTTGCCTCATAATTTGACTGGGGATCCTTGAGAGGTTCAGAGTCCTCTTTCTTTCTTTCTTTCCAACAGCCCCATCGGCATGGTCTGTTCCAAAGGCAAATTTCAAATATGTCCATGCATTAAAAAAGCCTTGTCTGTTGATAATAATCCCAGTGCCCTTAGTGAGGCTGTGAGTTCTGCCTCTTGGGCCCACGGGTCAGATGAGAGGGCTTTGGCTTCTCTTCTCTCTCTGATAGTTACCACCACATGTCCTGCTCTTTGGGTCCCATTTCGCACAAAACTACTACCACCTACAAATAAGTCCCAGTCTCCATTTTCTGTTGGCATGCCCTTTAATTCCACTCGGCTAGAATATACCTCTGCCATTGTCCTTAAACAATCATGAGTTGGTTCTTCTTTTCCACCGAGATCATGTCATTTTTGCCCAGGTGTCAGTTCCTGGGCCTCTTGCATCTGTAATGCTGTAGCTGCCACCGTGCGCGGACAGGTTGGCCGTCCTTTACTGACACTGTCCAGCTGTTTGGAAAAGCTCCCCACGGCTCTGCTCCATGGTTCCAGGCTCTGGGCCAACACTCCTAAGGCAACGTGTCACCTTTCATGCACAAAGAGTTCCAATGGGTTTTCTAGATTTGGGAGGCCTTGAGCTGGAGCACTCATTCCAGTCCGTTTCCATTCCGTAAATGCATCTCTGCACTCCTGAGTCCAGACGAGGAGGTTTCCCTTTCCTCCAACACCTTCATATAGAAGTTTGGCAATGAGTCCCAAATTCATTATCCGTAAGTGACACCACCCGGCCATTCCCAGGGATGCTCTGAGCTCTTGTTTTCATTTGGCTTCTGGGATTTGACAAATGGCCCTTTTCCTCCAGCTCCAAGACTCTGCTGGCCCAGGCAAATTGTAAATCCCCAACTGGTTGCTTCTTCTGGGGTGGTCTCTGCCTTTTCCCAGGGTACTTTGTACCCTGCTAGCCCCCAAAGTTTAGCAGGTCCTTGTTATAGAATCTTCTTTACTACTGGTTGCTAGCAGTACGTCACCTACCTATTGCAGCAAGGTGACATTTTCCTACCTCTTTTGCCAGCTTTCCAACTCCCTGGCTAATTGATTTCCAAAGACTGTAGGGCTATTTTTAACTCCTTGCAGTCATACAGCCCTGCACAGCTGGGTTTCTCGACCAGTTTCAGGGCTTTCCCATTTGAAACCAACCGATTGGTGACTGGCCGCAGCCAGCACAAGGCAGAAGAACGCATCTTCACATCTCATACAGTAAACCATTCCTCATTCTCCTTCAGGGTGGTCAGGAGGGCATACGGGTGTGCTACTGCCTCATGGACATCTTGCACAGTTGCATTTATAGCTCGTGAATCTTGCACCAGTTTATATTCTTCTGAATTTGGCTTCCTGACAGGTAATACTGGAGTGTTATGTTCTGATTGGCATTCTCTTAGTAACCCAAAATCTGTGATTTGTTCAGTTAAGGACTCCAACCCTTTCCTGACTTGTAGTTTAACTGGGTACAGCTTTTGACTTGCTGGTCTGCCATTTGGCTTCCGCTGGATGATTACTGGTTCCCCTGCTTGGGGTTGCCCTGGTGTTCCTGAAGCCCATACAAGAGGTATTGCAGCATTTGTACCTGCTTCTGGTATCTGCTGTAGCTCGGCTTCCTTCTGCAACATAAAAACGTGGGCATCCCAATCTTTATTGTCAGGAATATGGTTCCTTTGAGGAAGCCCAGGTGGCACCTCAGGTAGATTTGGTTTCTGTCAACCAGCAACTGAATGCCAGCCCTGCAGTGCGTCACGGTCTGACCCAAGTTCATCCAGCTGGTCCATGAACAGGAAGCCCATCACAGTGGGGGTTCCAACCACCTGGCTACTCCCACACTCCCCTGGTACTTATTCCAGCAATCCTTTGCTCAGCCCCGTGAAGATACCATCAAAGAACCAGTGCATGGTTCTCACAGTGTTCCTGGATCACAGCATATGCAAACTGAAGCACATTTTCAGCAGCACCATGTCCTCCTGGAGGTCAGCCTCCCCTCCCCCACAGGCCTTCAGGGGCCTCAGCAGCACTGCAGCTAGCCAAGCCTTCCTCTGCCAGGGCTGCAGAGCCCAGCACTGCTTTTCTGGCCTTGCAGAGGGCAGGGCTTCCTCTGCTGGTGCGCTTAGATTGCCACCGCCACCCACTCCAGCGGGTCTCTGGTCTCCAGCACAGCACGGGCACACGCTGGGTCGGGGCCGCTTGGTACCAGCTTTGCCCGAGAGAAGCCTGAGCTTGGCCCCAGCGCTACGGCTGAGGTGCTGCAGCCCAAAAGCGCACCGATGGCTTGGGACTGGGGCTCAGGCAGGAGGAGCTGGACTTCCACATGCTGTCATCGTGCTGGATATTGATGGAGTAAATCATGATATTGATGAAATAAATCATGACGGGTGGTGGGACAGGCCACAGTGGTGCGGCAGGGGAAGGTGTGGGCTTTTCACGAGGGACAGGCCAGGAAGCTGAGGAGGGGATGCCCTCCGTGTGCAGGCACTTGTTGCACGTGCGGATCTCCTCTACGGGGTGTGCAGCAGGTTGGGTGAGCCCTTGCAGGAGAGTGTCAGCAAGAGGCCGGTTAGTGTGCCATCCTGGTGGGAGACACAGCACCCGCACTCAGGGTACGGCAGCGGAGAAAGGCTTATCTAAGCAAGCCAAGGAAGTCTGCAGGTCCATGATCCCAGCTCTTATTGGGGACTTCATGACCCTGACGCCTTCTGGAAGGGGAGCACAGCAGGATACACCCTGTCCAGCTGGTGTCGGGGGTCTCTTGAGACAAATTCTTTGCACAGGTGTCAGGCCAACAAAGGTGACGCTCACCTGAATCTGGTCCTTGCCAAACAGGCAGTGCTGCTGAGGGGTGTGAAAACCAGTGTCAGCCCTGGCTGTAGTGCTCATGAAATAGGGGGAGAAGACTTTAGCCTCTTCAGGGGACTTGTAGCGGTAGTCCCATGGGCAGCAGCACTCAAGGACAGCAGAGCTGTGTATGGCTGGTCATTCAGGAAAGCATTTTCCAAGCAGAACTGTCCATACCGAGGAGCAGGAAATCAAGCAGACATGCCAAGAGAGATCCTTGGCTAAAGAAGGAATTCCTCAAGAATCTCCAGAGAGAAAAGGAAGCATCCTGGAGGTGGATGCAAGGGCTCAAAGAGGAATTTAGAAATAGGGATGTCTTCAGGGAAGCCAAAGCCTGCTTCGTATGGGGTCTTGCAAGATGTTCAAGGGCATCAAGAGGATCTGTCACTACTTGCAGAACAGTTTAAGAAATAAACTACGCCCCTGTGTGGCCACTGCTGAGCTTAGTAAGAGCAGGTCTAGATAAATCTGAACATCCTCCAGGTCCTCTTTGCCTTAGTCTTCCCCAGCATCGTGTCCCAAAGCTTTGTGCCTGAAGGCAGGACTCTGGAGGGAACCAGCCAAGTGTGGATGGGGATCATGTCACGAGTCATTTGACCAAATTCAATGCTTCCCACTCCAGGGAGGTGGAGGGGTGGCATCCCAGGGAGCTGTGTGAGCAGGCCGATGTCCCAGTGAGGCCATTCTCCATCCCCACTGGAAGGTCCTAGAGACTGGAGGAACTTCCTCTTGACTGGAAGCACCCATGAATCTCGTGATACCCAAGAAGGACAAATTGAAAGTCCTGCCCCTAAAGTGGACCGAGGCCCTGCGATGACACAGGGCAGGGACTGCCTGGCTGGGTCCTTGGTTTGCATTCGGCAAACTAGGAGCCATCAGGAAAGGTGACCAACAGCCTCCTGGGCTGTATGACCAGGAGCACAGCCACGGCAAGTCATTCCCCCCCTCTGCTTCCCACTTGTTTCACCACATCTAGAGTACTTGTCTAGCACTGGTGCTCCGCAATAGCAGAGAGACACTGGCACGCTGGAGCCATTTCAGTAAAGAATCACAGAGAAGGTCAAGGCTGGAGCACGGGCCCTGGTAGATCAGGCTGAGGGAGCTGGGCTGGTCCACCCTGGAGAATGGAGGGCTTTTGTGGGAGGATGTAAGAGCCTTGCGTTGCCTATGGCAAGGTTTCCAAGTACTCACTGTGGTACAAGGCAGGAGCACAGGAAGCAATGAACTGAAGCAAGAGCGCTGTCCTCCTTCTTCACCTTCAGCCTTCAGAGGTAGTGGGTGATTCCCCCAGCTCCCTGGGCAGCCTGTTCCAATGCTTGACCACCCTTGCAGTGAAGATGTTTTTCCTCATATCCAATCTGAACCTCTCCTGGTCTAACTTGAGGCTGTTGCCTCTTGTCCTGTGACTTGTTATTTAGGAGAAGAGACCTACCCCCACCTGTTGGGGCTCTTGCTGTATTGAATGATTATACTGAACTCTGAAGCAAGTGGAGAAATACTGAAGAAATAAGACGAGGTTACGGCCAGAACAGTGGGATGAAGAAAAAGGAGCAAATTGCAGATGTTTGCTCAAAACCAAGGCCAACGGGACGTGATAAGAGGAGCTGGGAAACCGCAGAAAGGAGCCTACATGCCAGAACAAGCAGAAACAGAAATCTTCCCAGTAAACAATTGTTAACCAATCATATTATTATACGCTTGTAAAATAGCCAATCACATTATTGCACGCTTATAGAATGCCTTATAAAAGTCTACCTGGTTTGTACAATAAACGGATCAGATCTTGAACTCTGTGAGTATTTGAATCTGACTCCCGCTCGCCCGAAATGCCCGCAGCACCCACCCATCTACAACCTCCTTTCAGGTACTTCTAGAGAGCAGTAAGGTCCCCCCTGAGCCTCCTCCTCTCCAGACTGAACAAGCCAAGTCCCCTCTGCTGCTCTACAACAGACTGGGGCTCCAGACCCTTCACCAGCCTTGTTGCCCTTCTCTGGACATGCTCCAGCACCTCAACATTTCTCTTGAAGTGAGGGGTCCAAAACAGAAACACAGTGTTCAAGGTGTGGCAGGTCACCTTGTCCCAGAAGGAGATCAGATTCATCAAGTAGGACCTGCCTTTCACAAACCCATGCTGGGTGGTCTTGACCTCCTGGTTGTCCTGTGTTTGCTGTTGTATGTTGCTCAGGAGGATCAGCTCCACAACCCTCCCTGGCACTAAGATCAGGTTGACAGTCCTAGGAAGTATCCTCTTTTCTACGCTTCTTGTAGGTGGGCACCACTTTGACTAACCCCCAGGCTTCTGGTGACTCCCTACTTAGCCAGGACTTCTGACATTCACCCCGGGGTGATGCATTAGAGAAACAGACCAACGATTTTTACAGTGTTCCTGGATCACGAGATGTCCATAGCCAAGGACACTTTCCAAAGCACTTTGTCCTCCCTGAACATGAGGTTCACCTGCACCACAGGTCCTCTGGGGCTGCAGAGGCAACACAGACAGACATGTCCTCTCCTGCCACCACTGCACAGTCCAGCCCTTTGTCCCTCTGGTCTTGAGGACAGCTGGGTTTTCTCTCCTTAGGGACATTTCATTTCACCGTTAACAGTGCCACCTGCCAACCACCCCAGTATGCTCTGCAGCAAAATTTAGCAGGCATTGGGCTTTGGGTACTTGGTACCCGCTGTTTTTGTTACATGTTTGATCTTGGCCCCGGTGCCACAGCTGAGGTCCAATGCGTCTCTTCTCTGCCATAAAGAACCTAAATCAGGGAGAGCAAGGGGCCAAACTCTTACTTAACCAGCGTGAGGAAGCCTTAGGATCAATGACCTCGCATCTTACTGGGGACTTTTACAACCCTGTGGGTTTACATGGCAAGGGTTTGGGAGTGGTCATGGGGTTTGTAGGGCTGACAAAGGTGAGAAGAGGTCAAGAGTTGGCCCCATGGCCAAGAAAGCCACATTCAGCTGGCTCTGAAATGGGCCTGCTACCTCCCTGAGCTCATAAGTAATTCTAGCGGCACCTCTGTGAAAAACCAATGGAAGAAAGGACATAACACAGTGTGCAGCATTTGTAGGAGAGAAAAAGTGAGAAACACGGCACGGAAACAGCCCTACAAACACCAAGTGAGTGAAGAAGGAGGGTGGGCCGTGAGGGAGAGGCTTGGTGGGCTCATGGAGGCCAATGATCAACCCACCGAGCCCGAAATTTCCAGGACAGCACAGTGACAATGTTCCTTTAGGTGAATGCAGGTTCTTTACATCAGCGTTTTAGCACCGCTGCCAGATGAGCCAACAGCTGTGATGGTCAGCTGGATCTGAAACCCTGTGTCACCCCTGTCCACCTTGGCTCCAGCAGCAAAGGAATTATGGAATCTCATCTCCCAGGGGCGGTGAGGCAGGAGAGCAGCAGAGTGCAGGTGCCAGGCCTCAGACTGGCAGGCTGTCGCCAATGCTGGGAACTTTCACAGGGCAGTATCACTCAAGGGAGAAGAATTCAGTGCAAGTGGTCACAAGGAGGCCATGAGGCCCCAGGGCCAGAGGACAACTCGTCTTCTCATAGGCCTTGGTGGCAGAGACAATGGCCGTACGCAAGGGGACAGCCCTTGGGTTCTCTTGGTGACTTCCAGCCTTGCCCGTGCCCTTTGCCTTCCATCTCACGTTGTCCTACACTGTCCCACAGCTGCTGCTTTTCCCCGGCAGGCAGCTGAAAGTCAAATATTGCTAGTCCTGCCAGAGAAACGGCAGAAATTAGGACCTAAGAGCCCACAGGATCCACCAGAAAACAATCAGTTGGCTAATATACTGAAGGCAAGCCAAATCACGGATGATGGGTGACTCCTTCGCATCAACTAAAATTTACAGAGGAAATTATCTGTGAATTGGTTAAAAGGAAGCACCAAGAAACTCCCTGGGGAATTGAGAGTTTGGTAGAAGACTTGAAAGGGCAAGTTCTAAATGTACCATGACTGGGAAAACAAAAAGCAGAGTGAAGAAGCCTGAGTTGTACCTGAAGAATAACCCTCACCTACCCCAATGATCTTTCCCAGGGCCGACAAAGCCCAGGGGATTACTGGCAATTAGACTTTTTCCAAGTTACTGCAGCAGAATGGGTATCAGTATCTTTTAGTCATGACAGATGCTTTTTCAGGCTGGCGGGAAGCTTTCCCTCGCCGCAACAATAAGAAATATCATAAGTGTAAGTTCAGAGATTATACTGAGATTTGGGGTACCCATAGGACTTTCTTTGGGCAGGGCTCCACACTTGGTAGTAGAAGCCCTTCACCTTTTAGCTAAACTAGGAGGGGTAAAATGGGATCTCCACACTCCATGGAGACCTCAATCAAGCGGGAAAGTAGAAAGAATGAAGCAAAGCCTGAAAGGACAGATGAGTAAAATTTGCCAAGAACCTCAGAGAGAGCAGTCAGACGCTTTTCCCTCAGCATTGCTACAGATACAGGATCCAGCGTAAACGGAAGGAGAGAGTTAGTCCTTTGGAAAGGATACATGGTAAACCTTGCCAGGTGACAGAAATGGGAGTGAATCCCAAAATAATAGAAGGGAAACATGGCTTAAAAGAGTATGTTCAGTCTCTAGGAAAGGTCCTGTCCTCTCTCCAGAGGTACGTCACTGTGAGCGCAGATCTGTCCCTGGACGTGCCTGTACATCACTACCGACCCGGAGATTGTGTGTATCTTAGAACGTGGTTGGATGAACCGTTGAAGAGAAGTGAAAGGACCTTTCCAGATTTTGCTCAGCACCTACACTGCTGTCAGGCCTGAAGGAGTGACTCCATGGACGTGCCATAGCAGGGTTTAAGCAGCCACATCACCAGAATGGACTGTCAAGCAAGAAAAACCTTTATGCTTGAAACTACCTCCAGAATCATGAAGTTCTAGGTTTGGTATCTTGCATTATTGCCAGACAGCGTATAAGTGAATGACTGAAATGCGACCCCAGATAAGACTGGGCTGTCTACAGGGAAGCTGGAGTCTTCTACTTGCCTCTCCTTTGTAGATATATGTTGAAACATGTTTTACAGATGTATAGAATTTGGCCTGTGATGTGGTATGCTAAATCCTCGACTTGGGTGGGATCAGGAGGAGTCATGGACACGGAATACTCATTTGAAAATTGTTGAAGAATCGATAAATGCTGTTAGGAGGAGTGATTGTTGGGTAGGTACCCATTTCCCTGAATGTCCTCATGAAGGAATGCCTGTAGCTGGTATCCCCATCCCATTGGGGACTAGTGGGAGTAACTGTGGCTAAGACCAAAATACACTCACTGGAACGAGACTGACCTCCAGACCTGGGCAACACTGAATCCACACTCAGTGTGAAGTGTGTTACTAAAATGAAGCCGAGACACACCAAAATGGAACTCTGGTCTTTGTGGGGCCCTACCCACATTGTGATTGCCCAAGGCATTTCATGAAGCTGTCAGAACTAACTAGCCGTAGGTACTGGAACGTTCCACTGGGCACTGGGTGGTGCTGGATATGTGCCATGTAGCACAAAAAGCGTTACCACCAAGGTGGTCGGGTAGATGTACACGGGGAGGGATTTTTCCTGATATGACTGACTGAGACACTGGAGAACAGTCGGTGGGGAACAACTTACCTGCGGAGATACAGGCAGAATCAACCACCCCTTCCAGAGAGACCCACTGGGTTTCACTCTTTTGCTGGGTGGTTTATTCCTTGGCGAGGGGCTGCTGAACTGGGGAAGGCAGTGACAAAAAGATCCACAGGAAAGGAAGAGATGGCCAAGGACACTGCAGATGCCATAAACTGCACCCTGTACGGCACAGACAATGGCCTGTGTCAGACCAAGGTGACCTCACCGCCCCTTTCCCAGGCACATTGCTGCTGGTGGCCTGTCCCCTCCGCAGGCAGAACTGGCCTCACTGCCCCCGTCACAGCCATTGGCTTCCTGCTGGAATGTGAGTCCCTGAGACACAACTCACCACGAGATACCGTCCTCAGCCGTCACCCTCCCCGTGGCCCAGCACCCAGCAGATGAAGGGAAGCTTCTCTCAGCCAATTTATCTCATGGATTTCCTACCTACCATTTGGGTGGAAGAACAGTCCTCAGGGGAACTGCTTTGTTTCTACTGGACCATGTATCGTCTCTGCTTCTGCGCCTCTGTTTTCCCTTCTTCCCCCTGCTATCCCATCCCAACTGAGCTCTCCAGGGAAGTGAGTCAATGAGTCCTAGAATATCCCAGGTTGGGAGAGGCCCCTGTAATGCCCTTGTCCAGCTGTCCTGCTCAAGGCAGGGTGAACTGGTTGGCATCTCTCAAGGGCTCTGCCCACTTTGGCATCATCCACAGAAGGGTCTGGAAAGCCACTTTGTCAACTTGTACTGGGAGACAATAAAGACATTCAACACAGTTGGCCCAACTGCTTGCACTGGAAGATGCCACTAGTCAGTGGCCACCAGGAGGACTTGACCACTGGTGACATTTGGTCTTGAGCCCCTGTGGCGTATGATGCACCGACTCTGGGAGAGGATCGAAGGCACGAAGACACTCAAAGACACCTCGAAGACACTTTATTAATCAATAATCAAGCAAGCCTTTTATACCTTTGCAGGGGGCCGACGTGTCAGCCTGTAATTGTGCTCAGCAAGTTTCCACTCTGGGCTCTTTTTTTATTACAGACACAGCAGCTCAGCAACTCCCTTTATCTACAAGGCCACAAGCTCTGCAGACCACTCCCTATCTTCAAGTTTCTCCTCTTGCTCCCATGGCTTCCTTCCAACAGGCATAACTGTGTCTCTCTCCCAAGGTCGGGTTTCGCTCCCTGACGCTGTTGAGCTAGCTCGAGACATAGCCACAAGCCCCCAGCCAACTTCCCCCCACAGTATCCTCCATTTCTTCACTCCAGAAGTCACCCATCTGCCTATACAGAAAGTGCAGGAGAAAAAGTCAAAACCCTTGCAAAGGTCCAGGTACAAACCATCCCCTTCTTGCCTCAATACGTATGGGTGCAGCAAGCCCTTTGATGTCCCACAGTTACCTGGAAATGGCTGCAGCAGTATTTCCACCATCATTTCCCCAGACACTAAGGTGAGGATGACCAGCCTGTATTTCTCCCAGTTGTCCTTCTTGCTTTTCCTGAACAAAGGCTGGATGTCTGCCGTTTCCCAGGACCCCAGAACCTCCCTGATTGCTCGGACACATTTGAGGGCACCATCCAGAAAGGGTGCCGTGATCAGACCGAGGCACTTGCAATGAGCCTGCCCAAGGCGGGTGAGATGAATCTCCCTGGGACAGTGGCCTTTGTTCCTGCAGTCACACACAGGAACGGCCGGGCCCTGGGAGGTGTCCCCACCTCAGCTGGCCTCATGCACTGCTGCCGTGGTTGAACCCCAGCCTCACGCACACAGGGGTGCTCAGAGGCACGAGCCCGTCCCTGGCACGTGCGGAGGCAGAGCACTGCAGCAGGCACAGTGACTGCCTGGCCTCCTGCTGCCCCTGCCAGAGGCTGGCAGCACCTCAGCCCGGGGGTGTCGCGCCCTGCTCGGCACCTCGCGGAGATGGCCCTCGTCATGAGCAATGGGCACGGGGACCTCGGTTCAAGGAAGCACGTTGCAGTGCTGCATTCAGGTGGTCTCCACAAATCCAGAACATATTATGGAGGCCAGCACCGTCACAGAGTGCCCGTTGCCTGCCCCTGCCTGCGCTCACAGGACTGCCACGCAGCACGGCGGTGACCAAGCTGCCAGAGCACTCAGGCCTTACACCAAGGCAGGGGGTCAGAAGGAGAGTGTGGAAGTGGAAGGAGGACAGCACTGGAGAGCCAAGGGCTGGTGTTCCCTGGTACTGCTGCCATGCCAGGAACCTTTTCCCCTCTGTCTGTGGACACAGGAACAGTCCCTGCAGCTCCAGAAAGGCCTTGGAAGGAAGAATCCCAGCAAAAATAAAGTTGCCTAATGGCCCTTTGGCTTTGTTAGATGAGGAGAGAGCAGGGCACCTTCAGAAAAGAAAATCACAGAAGGAATTAGAATGGGGACGATACCTTTGTCAGAAATGAAATACCACAAGTAACTACAAAAAATTCAGAAGACAGTCTGGGTCTGTGATGAACTACATTATAAATGCTATTCATAATTTTATTCCTTCAGAACATCCAGTTATCATTTTGCACATTGCACCCTTCAGCTCCTGGTTCCTCAGGCTGTAGATGAGGGGGTTCACTGCTGGAGGCACCACCGAGTACAGAACTGCCACCACCAGGTCCAGGGATGGGGAGGAGATGGCGGGGGGCTTCAGGTGGGCAAACATGCCAGTGCTGAGAAAGAGGGAGACCACGGCCAGGTGAGGGAGGCACGTGGAAAAGGCTTTGTGCCGTCCCTGCTCAGAGGGGATCCTCAGCACAGCCCTGAAGATCTGAACGTAGGACAGCATGATGGAAACAAAACATCCACAGGCTAAACAGGAACTAATCACAATAAGCCCCACTTCCCTGAGGTAGGTGTGTGAGCAGGAGAGCTTGAGGATCTGTGGGATTTCACAGAAGACCTGTCCCAGGGCATTGCCTTGGCAGAGTGGCAGTGAAAAAGTATTTGCTGTCTGTAGGAGGGAGTTGAGAAACCCACTGGCCCAGGCAGCTGCTGCCATGTGGACACAAGCTCTGTTGCCCAGCAGGGTCCCGTAGTGCAGGGGCTGGCAGATGGCCACGTAGCGGTCATAGGCCATGACGGTGAGGAGAGAACACTCCGCTGAAAGGAAAAAGACAATCAGGAAGAGCTGTGCAGCACATCCTGAGTAGGAGATGTCCCTGGTGTCCCAGAGGGAGTTGGCCATGGCTTTGGGGAGAGTGGTGGAGATGGAGCCCAGGTCGAGGAGGGAGAGGTTGAGGAGGAAGAAGTACATGGGGGTGTGCAGGTGGTGGTCACATACTACAGCAGTGATGATGAGTCCGTTGCCCAGGACGGCAGCCAGGTAGATGCCCAGGGAGAGCCAGAAGTGCAAGAGCTGCAGCTCCCGCATGTCTGCCAATGCCAGGAGGAGGAACTGGGTGATGGAGCTGCTGTTGGACATCTGCTGCCTCTGGGCATATGGTCCTGTCACAGGAGAAAAAGACAGCGATAATTTATGGGAGACTTCTGCAAGCACAATCAAAGCCATTTCCCACAGACCATCCCCCCGTCACACACAGACATCCCTCTCTTTTCTCGGAGACCTTCCTGCAGCTGTGTGGCTGCAGCCCTGCTTGGTGCTGGCCGTGTGGGTGATGAAGAGCAGGGCATCTGCCCACGGGCTCTTGACCAGCCAGCCCCACTCTGCAGCAGTGGGTGGGGGCAGGGACCAGTCCTGGTGTTTAACTTTGTCCTCTGAAACCAGTGCCAACGCGGAAGGGCTGGTCAGCGTCTGCAGCGCCAGTGCTAAGGAACGGGAAGGGTGAAGGCATTGTAAGAGAGCTTTAGTTTTTTTCACAGCTCCCCCCCATCTCTCCTGTTGAGTATTTTCAGATGTCAGAAAAGCAGAGCATTTTTGCTGCCCTCCGGGGGAACAGAGTGAGGTCTGTGAGGCAAGAGGATTGCCTGTGGGTGAGTGCCCAGTGAGGGGAGGTGGTCTGTCCTTCTGGTTCCCAGTTTCTGTGGGCTTGCACCTTCCTGAGATGAATGGTGGCCACACTCCCATGTTACCCTGAAATACCACAAGGCACTGCTGAGAATGGTCTGACCCACCACAGACCAGTAAAGGTTGTAGACTTTCATCAGAACTCAGCATCCCACCCACAGCAAAGGATACACAGCTCATTTCACCCACCCCAGCAGTGTTTTCTCCATCACAGAAACTCTACGCATCTACGTGGGGCTTTCAGATCGCTAATGGGTGCGAGGGGACAGGTTTCCATTCTGGAGGGCAACTCGCTGCTTGGAAGGGAACTTCAAGGAGGTAGCCAAGTGCCCTAACAAGAGCATCAGGTTCAGGGAGAACCAGCCCCTTGCCCAGCCCCACATAGGGCATTGCCCACAGCCCCACGGGTGAGAGGAAAGCTGGGACACTTGTTCCCATGGACACACCTGCAGGAGAGGGCCCACAAGGTCAGAGTGTGACTCTGCAGCTGAAACACCCATCCCCAGAGAGCCTGACAGCAAGAGCTAGAGAATAAAACTAACCCAAAACGGCAGAGAAAGAAGTAAAATTGCACTGATGGTCTAGGTAAGAGTGTCCAGGGCGAGCGAGCCAGGCACTGAGGGCAGCGTTGCCCTTGCCCAGCTCTGCTCGCCACCTCCCACACACCAACACTGCCGGGCAGCTGCTCTCAGCCCCTGTGCTCTGCAGAGGGACCGGGGCACGTGGCTGCAGAGCTGCACCGCGGCTCTGCTGGAGCTCTGGCTGCAGAGGGGGTGGCTCACGCCTCGGGACCCCCAGCCCTGAGGGCAGAGGCTTTGCTGGGGGGAGAGCAGGCCAGGGGGATGCCTCAGAGAAAGGGGTCTGCACTGCACATGGTCAGAGAGAGCTTTCTGATTCTCCCTTCCACAACAATTCTGTCTGAAGTTTCCTATCAGTCCTTGCAACATCCTGGATGTCAGGAGACTTTCCTTGTGGGAGGTATCTCCCTGTGCCAGGTCTTTCCCTGTCAGTGCTCACAGACCACATCTCTGCCTCTGAGCACTGGCCCCGCACAAATGTGCCTCTCTGAAGGGCACTGGCTGGGCACAGGGTCCTGCCCGCAGGGGGAAAAGGGCAGCTCAGAACGACCCTGATGGCTCCAGCAAAGGTGCTGCTGCTGCTGTTCATAGGCGGAGGAGTGGCTGAGGGCACTTCAGGAGGCTCCTGGCAGACCTCCTCATCACTCAGAGTTACAGCTGGGAGTCTCAGGGACATCTTCAAACTCGAGCTCTCCATTAACATTTCTGCCTTCCCTCTCCTGCCCCCAACAACAGAAAACTGAAAACACAGATTGAGGAGAGCCCTGGATTTATCATAGCAATCCCTGCGCTGACCTTCGATACAAAAAGTCTCATCCAGACATATTCTGAGGGTAACCTATACTTGTAAGCAGCGCTCACCCTTGCGGCACACTCTCAACAGCAGAGAGATCCTTCCCTATCAGGGCTCAGTCCATACGCCCCCAGAGCTGCACGGGAGCCCCCCGGCAGGCTGAGAGCTGCCCCTGGCAGGCGGCAGAGCCCCTGCCCCAGCACACAGCCCCCTGGGCTGCAGGGACCCTGCTGGCAAGGACAGCCCTGGGCACCCCTGCCTGCACAGCCACCTTCACAGCCCTGCAGCCGGCCCTGGCACAAGGCAGCCCACATGCCCTGGCCCTCCCACGCTGCAGCAGGGAAGCCCTGCTCTGCAGCACACTGGCCTCCTCCACAGCACAAGGCTCCCACACGGTCCCACAGGCTGGGGGGGCCCCAGCTGCTGCAGACCCGGCTGGCAACTGCAGAGGCATTGCCCTGCAGCCACACACTTACCGGCTCCAGGGCTCTGCAGATTTCTCCAGCAGGGAGCTCTCAGCAGCCTCCCACCAAGGGCTGCTTTTGAGCTCTCCCTGCCTCCCTCCTCTGCCCCTCTGGGCTCCCTCCAGCTGTCCCTGGGGCTGCAGGGGAACCTGCTGGGCAGCAGGATGAGGCAATCCCTCATGGGCCTTGCCTCACCTGGGGGGACACACTTATTTCCAGCAGTGGCAATTCTCTTAATAGAAAAAGTTTTGTGCAGGAGTATCAACTTCTGTTAACCCATTACTAGAGAGGACACCAGGAAGACTGCAGCAAAGGATCCAAGTACTCCTAAAGGAGCGTGTGTGCATGTGTGTGTCTGGTGGTTCTGCAGGCAGGGCGGGGAGGATGTCCCCAGAGCTTCAGTAAGCCCTGCAGAGCCCATTTCAGCACTTCATTGCACAGTCCGAGGGCTCAAGACTCAGCTCTCCTTTGCCCAGGCCATGTCTCTGCTCTGAAGCAAAGCCTTTGCACCCCCGGGCTCGGGGACACTTGGTACCAGGTTGCCTCATGGCCAGGCAGAGCTGGGCTGGTGCCACAGCTGGGGGGCTTCAGCCCAGATGTGCAGCAGTGCCCTCAGCCAGGGGCCCACGCAGAGGCAGCTGCAGCCCGTCCTGTTGCAGACAGAGCTGTGACCCTGAGGGAACCAAGTGCCAAGGCAGGTGGCAGAGCTCAGCACAGCTGCTCGGCAAGGACAGCAGCCTCCAACAGCCCAGGCATCCACCACGCGGTTTAGACCGGTGAGGCAATTCCAGGGCACCCGAAGGAGCGTTCCCTCCTTCTGCACAGGCCACAGCCTGCCAGTGTGTGACCTGGGGCCTGCACTCTGCTGCTCTCCTGCCTCACTCCCCTGGGAGATGAGACTCCACCATTGCTTTGCTCCTAGTACCAAGGTGGACACGAATGATGCAGGGTTTCAGATCCAGGGGAGCATCACAGCTGCTGGCCCATCTGGCAGCTGTGCTAGAATGCCGATGCAAAGAACCTGCAGACACCTAAACGTGCATTGTCACTGCGCTGCCCTGTGGCTGTCAGCGGGCGGTTACTTGACCACTGGCTTGCAGGATCCCACCAAGCCTCTGTCTCGCTGCTCCCCTCCTTCTTCACTCACCTCGATGTCTGTAGGGCTGTTCTCTCACATCATTCTCACTCCTCTCCCTTTCTGCTTTGTCCTTTGAGAGACCAGCCTGAGGGGTCTTGCCATACAGGTTAGCCTATGGCAGTAAGGTCTCCCAATCGCCTCCTGATACCTAAGCTCCCAGAAGTCCAAAAGAGACACCTCTCACTTCAGGACAGCCCACCTTCAGGAGCTGGGTGGCTGCAGGCTGCGCTCCAGAAGGGCACAACTCTCCGGTGGCATCGCTGTGTGATCAGGGAGCCCCATGGAGAAGACACCCCAGGAATGCTGCTGGGTACCTGTGCACAGGCAGCTGCAATGTGCCCTCTGTGTCCCTGGCTGCAGGGGCAGAGCGGAGATCCTTCTCAGGTATGATGAGGCAGCATGAGGAGTCTGCAGATCGGTACTTGGAAACTGGCTGCCTCTGCTCTCAGCAGCGTCCAGTTCCTTCTCTGGGAAGCACTGGGGGTGACAGTCCTGCAGGTCAAGGAGCTGCCAGCACAGGGCAGCTGAAACCAGGGCGGGTGGACAGACTGGCTGTCCTCAGTCCGCACAAAGGGACTGTCTCTTTGCCTCTCAGGGCCCACCTGATGGCACCTGCAGTGCAGCAGGAATGGCAGTGCCAAAACCACTCCTCAGCTGTGGTGGGGCAACCGGAACAAAATACACAGAGAAAAATCCCCTCAACTCCGCTCCATAGTTGGGTGAACACGGGGTGGCAATGCTGTGAAGCCCTTTGATGCCCTGAGTGTATTTAATCCTAGATCACGCCACGTTCCTATTTCGCTACTGCTGTAGGGAAGGACTGACTCCTGCAGAGCCCACAGCAGAGTCTCCTACTCCCTGGAGCACCCTCAGCAAAAACCAACTCATGAGAGATCTACTAAAGGTCTTCGGGAAAGCAGAGAGGCCTTTTCATTGGGGTTCCTCTGAGAAATATGTTAGGTTTTGCTCAGCAAAGTCTTGCCTAACTCTTTTCCCTCTCAGACAATCTCTGTGCCAGGAGGCACCAGATGCCAAGTGGCTACCCCTTAACCCAGTTCCTCCTCCTGGCATTGGCAGACACGCGGGAGCTGCAGGTCTTGCACTTCTGGCTCTCCTGGGCATCTCCCTGGCTGCCCTCATGGCCAACAGCCTCATCGTCACCACTGTACTGTGCGATCACCTCCTCCGCACCCCCATGTGCTTCATCCTCATAACCTCTCCCTCCTCGACCTGGGCTCCATCCCCACCATTCTCCCCAAAGCCACGCTCAGTTTCCTGTACGACCAGAGCCATCTCTTACTGAGGATTTGCTGCCCAGCACTTACTGATACTCTTTTTCATTTCAGCAGAGTATTTTCTTCTCACTGTGATGGCTTATGACTGCTTATGAGATTTGCCATCTACCTCGCCAACCTGACAGCCTGCAGTTGTGCGTGAGGAGCTCCACAGTGGATGTCATTTCCCTCAGCTTTACAAAACTCTGGCCATGGTCTCCCTCAGTGTTGTTCTGCCCAAGTGAGGCCATGACACTCTGGGTGCGAACAGAAAGAGATAAACACCAGCTGGATGGTCAGGCTGAGAGAGCAGTGGGGAAGGGCTCACACCCCACCTGGAGGCCACTGGGACATACTGGGGCAGTGTGGGCAGCACAGGGGACTCTCCTGATTACAGTTTAAGAACTGTAAAGATAATCCAGTGGAGGCAACTCTCACAGTGTCTGTCGGTGGCACCAAACTGAGAGGAGCATCCCTGTGCCCTAGGGATGCCATGGAGGGGAACCCTGGCAGGTGGGGTGGCCGCCCTGGCAGGAGCTGCACAGATGCAGGACGGACCAAGGGCAGAGCCTGCACCTCCCTCGCATGGACTAACACCCTGCAGCTGCAGGGCCTGGGACCTGCCTGGCTGGGCAGTGTCTGTGCAGAAAAGGCCCTGCTGGTGCTGGGGGACAGAAGGCAAAACACAATCCCAGCCCGTGACCTGGTAGCAGAGGCAGCCAGCCGTGCCCTGGAGCGTATGAAGAGGTGCCTTGCCAAGAGAGTGCGGGAAGTGATTGTGTCCCCACGCTCATCCCTCGTTAGACCCCCTGTCCGTGACTGTGTTCATTTTTGGGCCCTGACTGTGGAGGGAAGGGGGGAGGGAGCGGCTGGGTGGCTGCTGGGCTTTTGGCCAGAGACAAGCCTTGACAGCAAGGAAGATGTGTATAATTCGGAGGGAGTTGAGGAAGGAAGGGAGGCAACAGAAAGTCCCCAGGACTTGGAGGGCCACGGTTTCATATCTTTGGCAAACCCCATTCAGAATATGCTGGGAAGTGATGCTGACATTCCGAACCAACAAGGTCCATGGGCAGGCAAAGCTGTGCCTGTTGTTGTGACCCTAAGGAGACCCACACGCCTCTCTAAGGTGACCTGCACACCTACGGCATAGATCATGCTGGGGCTGAATCTCTTGCCTGGCTTCAATGGCCCCCCGAAGCCATGGACAAAGCTTTGGGTGGAGGCCCCAGGTGAGGCGGGTCAGGGCCAGGAAGGCCTAGGGATGCTCTCAGGGCCCTGCCCCCATGGGATCCCACCTGCCAGTGCCCTCAGCAGGCCAGGTTCTCCTTCCCTTCTGCCTCAGGGCTTTGCTCTGCTGCTCTCCTTCCCCACTATACCTGGGCATCAGAGACTCCACAATTTCATAGTCACTACAATCAAGACTGGCACTGCTCTTCACATCCCTGAGCAGCTTGTCCTCTTTAGGGACTCCAGGTGCAGGTGAACATCAGAGTGGGCAAACTGTTTAGTCTGGGGAACTTGCCCACAAGCCCCTGGACTTCTGGCATCCTTGCTTACATATCCAGTGGACACCAAGGACACTGATTCCCCCAGAAAAGCCAGGTTTTCTCTGCTATTGTTTCTCCTGCATAGTATTTCACAATCCAAACACTTTTTTAATTGGCAATAAATTAATCTTTGCCAAGGCAACACATCTCTGGACATGAAAAGAATCATTAAGAGATTTCTTTGTCTTTATCTTGACCCATGAGCATTGCTGGTTTATTTTCTTCCTTTGTCCTGTTAAGTCAGTGCAGCGAATGAGCAGCTGAATGTTTGTCTCACCATTGGTCAAGGTTAACCCACCACAGGACCACATCAGGACTGCTGAGCCCACAATGGGGCTCCCCAGCACAAGCGAGACCCTGACACATCACAGCAAGTCCTGCAGAGGCCAGAAGGATGGTTAGGACCTGGAGCATATTATGGGCAAAGGGAGGCTGAGAGAGCAAGAGTATTATTTGAGAAATTGTTCTGAATGAAAGACTGGAGCGCTGGACCCAGGCCAGCTGGTGGGATCTCAATCAATATTTGTTAGAACACCATGCCATGAGAACATGATCTGTTGGAGGTGTCTGACAATGGCCTTCCCTGAGAGACCAATGTGGCAAGAGCTATGGGACTTGTGTGTAACAAGTGTCAGTAGGAAAGTGGCTCCCTTTATATTTAGAAATGGTGATGGAGTTGTGTATCACTGGGCAACGGAGGAGGACAGAGGTGGCCATGCAGCAGTGGTCCCTAATGAGGGCTGGGGTATATGACCAGGCTTGGAAATGAGCAGTGTTTGGGAATTTGTGGGGAAAATTTCCCTTCTGCAGCTTTCTGAGGGTGTGCAGGGAACACGGCACAGATCTGGCCCCTCAGTCCCGCTCCTTTGGTGCCTTGCTTGCTTCACCATGACCCCTGGGTCTGCACCAGGACACCCTGCTGTGTGCCCCCACCCTGCACACCCACACAGCTGAGCTCTCACTGGTGTTTCCCTCTCCCTGGCCCTTCCCAGCCCAGCCCCCCCCCCAGCTCTGCCCACCTCCCCTGCCCTCTCCCCAGCCCAGGCAGACACAGCAGCCCACGCGGGGCTGGCCCCATGCAAGTGCCCACCCAAAGGGGGCTGCAGAGCTCTGGGCACTCACCCCATGGCCATAGACCATCACAAGGGCACAGGAGATGCTGGTGGGCAGAGAGGGGTCTCCTCCTGCCAGTCAGCCCCAGGGCTGGCACCAGCCATGGCATGAGGACACAGAGGCCATTGCCTCCCTCTGTCTGCTGCTCCTCTCTCACAGGGACCCTGCTTGCCCACTCCTGGCAGCCCCTCGGGGCCAGTCCCTGTCCCCAGCACCAGGCTGCTGGCCTGGGGGCTCCCCAGGCACCTCCTGCTGCACCAGGGACACAGCAGCCTGCCCCAGCTGGGGCACCCACAGAGACACCTGCTCTTGCCCAGGGATGTGGTCTCAGGCATGGCCCTGAGCAGGCGGTGCTGCTGTGCAGGGCAGCGGTGCCTGAAAGCCCAGGGAGATGGTCCCAGGCACATCCCTCTTGGTCACCCACCATTCCCATGGGCACTGGGCCCCCACACGCCAAGGCTCAACACAGGCCCATGCCCTAACGCGTTGCCCCATGCCCTCCTCCCCTGAGCCATGGGGAACCCAAGCCCAGCAGCATGGTCTGGGGGCAATTCCTGCAGCCTGTTCCTGAGCTCAGCTTTGGAAGAAGAGACCAACCTCCAGATATAGGCATTGAAAAAACCCACCCTTTTATTACTGAGATGTGACACAGGAGTATATATGTACCATCCTCCCTGGCGCATGTACAAAGGCCTCTGGGTCAGGGAGGCTGGGTTCGTGCTTTTGGGGAAGTGGAGTGAGGAAATACATTGAAGTAAAACCATGATTGTCATAGATGGAATGTTAAACACACATGATGTCCTATACGTGACTTGAAAATACCTTGTAAAGAGCCACAGTCAGTTCATTGCCGCTGAGAGACACCTGACTGCATCAGCTTCTTCAGTGCGTCCTTCAGCTTCTGGTTCCTCATGCTGTAGATGAGGGGGTTCAGTGCTGGAGGCACCAACGAGTACAGGACTGAGACCGCCAAGTCCAGAGATTTGGAGGAGACGGAGGGGGGTTTCAGGTAGGCAAATGTGCCAGTGCTGAGAAAGAGGGAGACCACGGCCAGGTGAGGGAGGCACGTGGAAAAGGCTTTGTGCCGTCCCTGCTCAGAGGGGATCCTCAGCACAGCCCTGAAGATCTGAACGTAGGACAGAACAATGAAAACAAAACATCCACAGGCTAAACAGGAACTAATCACAATAAGCCCCACTTCCCTGAGGTAGGTGTGTGAGCAGGAGAGCTTGAGGATCTGTGGGATTTCGCAGAAGAACTGTCCCAGGGCATTGCCTTGGCAGAGTGGCAGTGAGAAAGTATTGGCCGTGTGCAGCGCAGCATAGAGAACATCACTACCCCAGACAACAGCTGCCATGTGGACACAAGCTCTGCTGCCCAGCAGGGTCCCGTAGTGCAGGGGCTGGCAGATGGCCACGTAGCGGTCATAGGCCATGACGGTGAGGAGAGAACACTCTGCTGAAAGGAAAAAGACAATCAGGAAGAGCTGTGCAGCACATCCTGAGTAGGAGATGTCCCTGGTGTCCCAGAGGGAGTTGGCCATGGCTTTGGGGAGAGTGGTGGAGATGGAGCCCAGGTCAAGAAGGGACAGGTTGAGGAGGAAGAAGTACATGGGGGTGTGGAGATGTTTGTCACACACTACGGTGGTGATGATGAGTCCGTTGCCCAGGACGGCAGCCAGGTAGATGCCCAGGAAGAGCCAGAAGTGCAAGAGCTGCAGCTCCCGCGTGTCTTCCAATGCCAAGAGGAGGAACTGGGTGATGGAGCTGCTGTTGGACATCTGCTGCCTCTGGGCATGGGAACCTGCTCAAGGAGGAAAGATAGCAAGAAGTCAGAGGATAATTCTGTGAGCAAAGTGAAAGCCGTTTCTCCTAGATGCGCCCCCCGCTGCCCCATGTCCCCCCCCTCTGCCGTTCCTAGGAGAGCTCCCTTCCGAGCCGTGGCTGGAGCTGTGCTGAGTGCTGGCCGAGTGTGCTGTGAGGAGCAGGGGCTGTGCCCGCTGGCTGCCCAGCAGTGAGCCCTGCTCTGCAGCAGGGGCTTCATGGGAACCCTGGGGGCAGGGGCCAGTCCTGGCCTTGCACTGGCTCAGCCCAAACTGCTCCCAGCGCAGAAGGGCCTGTCAGCATCGGCTCTGCCCGTGCTGAGCAACGGCCATGGCCAGAGTCAGGTCAGGAGGGCTTTGTGCTGTGCTCAGGGAGAGCAGAGTGAGTGCTGAGAGGCAAGGGCACTGTCTGTGCCTGAGGGCAGAGGCAGGGACTCTGGTGAGTCCCTCCAGCTCCTTCTCAGCTGCCCTGCACTTGCAGCTTTCTGTGATAGAGTCCAATTACACTGACATGTGTCCTGGTTTAACCCTGGCTGGAAATTATGTACCACAGGGATGCTCACTTACTCCCCCCTCACCCATAGGTATGAGGAGAGGAATCAGAAAGGAATGTAAATCTTGAAGTTTGAGGCGAGAAAAAAATCATAAATGCAGTAGAATAAAAATGAAATTACAATAACAATAATGAGAATGACAGTTATAATGAGAGGGAGGTAGTCGGGGGTAATAAAATCCAACAAGAAAGGAAGGAAAGGAAGGAAAGGAAGGAAAGGAAGGAAAGGAAGGAGGGAAGGAAGGAAGGAGGGAAGGAAGGAAGGAAGGAAGGAAGGAGGGAAGGAGGGAAGGAAGGAAGGAGGGAAGGAAGGAAGGAGGGAAGGAGGGAAGGAGGGAAGGAGGGAAGGAGGGAAGGAGGGAAGGAAGGAAGGAGGGAAGGAGGGAAGGAGGGAAGGAGGGAAGGAGGGAAGGAGGGAAGGAAGGAAGGAAGGAAGGAGGGAAGAATGGAAGAAAGAAACAAAGAAGGAAAGAAACAAGGAGGAAGGAAAGAAGCAAAGAGAGAAAGAGAGAAAGAAATGAAGAAAGAAAGAAAGGAAGAAAGGAAGAAAGGAAGCAGGGAAGACAGTGATACACAATACAGCTGCTCATCACCCACTGACTGATGCCCAGCCAGTCCCCAGCATCGACTGGCAGACCCCAGCAAACCCCACCAAGTTTATATACTGAGCATGAACATGTTGCATCACCTATAAACAACCAAAAATATCAGTGCATTTTCAAAATTGTTCTCAAAAGTCCTTCCCACTTAGATGAAAATTAACTCTATCCCAGCCACAACCAGGACACTTTGTTACCCTAAAAAGCAAGCAGACACTGCTGAAGAGCAGAGGGATCCACTACAGAGCACAGAATGGCTCGCCCTTTCTCAAAGTCTCAGCACCCCCCTTTCTAGCCAGGGACACCCATGGTCACAGTGTGCCCTGGAAGCAGCGTGCAGCTTGGGTGGACACCCCAAGCAGGTGACCGAGGGTCCTGATTACGGTAATTGTTAAAGGAGAGCCAGCTCCTTCCCCAGCATCACACACTGCATTGCCCACAGCTTCACAGATTAGAGGAAACATGGGACGCCTCCTTGCTGTGCTCACGTCGGCACAGGAGGACTCACAGGGTCTGTGCCTGAGCCTGCAGCTGAAACTCCCATTCCAACCGAGCCGGTCAGTTATCCCAAAATCATCTGAGCAAAGCCAGGAGAGAGACAGATGGGCACACTGGAATGCCTTTCCCTTCTCAAGCCCTGCACAGCACCTCCCAGACCAGAGCAATGCAGGACAGCCACGCTCAACGCCTGCAGCTGTCCCTGCCAGCAGCTCTTTCTCTGGCCCCACGGCTCTTCCCTGCCAGCGCTCACAGAGCCCAGCTCAGCCCCTGTGTGCCCAGCTCTGCCCTGCAGCCGCTCTCTGCCTGCAGGCCTGAAAGAACAGCTCCCCCAGAGCCTGAGGGAAAAGGAGAGCTGATGCTGCTTTGATCTGGATGCTGCTGCAGAGGGAAGGCACTTGCTGACCTTCCTCATAAACATCACTGTGATGCTCTGAGAGTCTCTGCCCCTGCTCTGACCTACACAGTTCAGATTCCATTCCTACCAAGATGAGCAAGATAAAAATGGAAGCAGAGATTCAGGCAAGAAGAGACTCCAGCAGAAAACCCCTGCCGTGAATGTGCTCATGAGAAGTCGCCTTGGAAATGAGGTGGGCATGAGCAGAAGCTGCGAGCAGCCCTGACCAATGCACCACCCACGCAACAGCACGAGAACATTGCCCTGACAGGGTTTGCTCCTTGCACCCACACACTCTCCCCGCAGCCGCACGGGAGCTCCCCGGCAGGCTGAGAGCTGCCCCTGGCAGGCGGCAGAGCCCCTGCCCCAGCACACAGCCCCCTGGGCTGCAGGGACCCTGCTGGCAAGGACAGCCCTGGGCACCCCTGCCTGCACAGCCACCTTCACAGCCCTGCAGCCGGCCCTGGCACAAGGCAGCCCACATGCCCTGGCCCTCCCACGCTGCAGCAGGGAAGCCCTGCTCTGCAGCACACTGGCCTCCTCCACAGCACAAGGCTCCCACACGGTCCCACAGGCTGGGGGGCCCCAGCTGCTGCAGACCCGGCTGGGAACTGCAGAGGCAGTGCCCTGCAGCCACACACTTACCGGCTCCAGGGCTCTGCAGATTTCTCCAGCAGGGAGCTCTCAGCAGCCTCCCACCAAGGGCTGCTTTTGAGCTCTCCCTGCCTCCCTCCTCTGCCCCTCTGGGCTCCCTCCAGCTGTCCCTGGGGCTGCAGGGGAACCTGCTGGGCAGCAGGATGAGGCAATCCCTCATGGGCCTTGCCTCACCTGGGGGGACACACTTATTTCCAGCAGTGGCAATTCTCTTACTAGAAAAAGTTTTGTGCAGGAGTATCAACTTTTGTTAACGCATTACTAGAGAGGACACCAGGAAGACTGCAGCAAAGGATCCAAGTACTCCTAAAAGAGTGTGTGTGCATGTGTGTGTCTGGTGGTTCTACAGGCAGGGTGGGGAGGATGTCCCCAGAGCTTCAGTAAGCCCTGCAGAGCCCATTTCAGCACTTCATGGCACAGTCCGAGGGCTCAAGACTCAGCTCTCCTTTGCCCAGGCCATGTCTCTGCTCTGAAGCAAAGCCTTTGCACCCCCGGGCTCGGGGACACTTGGTACCAGGTTGCCTGGGAACCAGACGGACAGACCACCTCCCCTCACTGGGCACTCACCCACAGGCAATCCTCTTGCCTCACAGACCTCACTCTGTTCCACCGGAGGGCAGCAAAAATGCTCTGCTTTTCTGACATCTGAAAATACTCAACAGGAGAGATGGGGGGGAGCTGTGAAAAAAACTAAAGCTCTCTTACAATGCCTTCACCCTTCCCGTTCCTTAGCACTGGCGCTGCAGACGCTGACCAGCCCTTCCGCGTTGGCACTGGTTTCAGAGGACAAAGTTAAACACCAGGACTGGTCCCTGCCCCCACCCACTGCTGCAGAGTGGGGCTGGCTGGTCAAGAGCCCGTGGGCAGATGCCCTGCTCTTCATCACCCACACGGCCAGCACCAAGCAGGGCTGCAGCCACACAGCTGCAGGAAGGTCTCCGAGAAAAGAGAGGGATGTCTGTGTGTGACGGGGGGATGGTCTGTGGGAAATGGCTTTGATTTTGCTTGCAGAAGTCTCCCATAAATTATCACTGTACATTTTCTCCTGTGACAGGACCATATGCCCAGAGGCAGCAGATGTCCAACAGCAGCTCCATCACCCAGTTCCTCCTCCTGGCATTGGCAGACACGCGGGAGCTGCAGCTCTTGCACTTCTGGCTCTCCCTGGGCATCTACCTGGCCTCCCTCATGGCCAACGGCCTCATCATCACTGCTGTAGTATGTGACCACCACCTGCACACCCCCATGTACTTCTTCCTCCTCAACCTCTCCCTCCTCGACCTGGGCTCCATCTCCACCACTCTCCCCAAAGCCATGGCCAACTCCCTCTGGGACACCAGGGACATCTCCTACTCAGGATGTGCTGCACAGCTCTTCCTGATTGTCTTTTTCCTTTCAGCAGAGTGTTCTCTCCTCACCGTCATGCCCTATGACCGCTACGTGGCCATCTGCCAGCCCCTGCACTACGGGACCCTGCTGGGCAGCAGAGCTTGTGTCCACATGGCAGCAGCTGCCTGGGCCAGTGGGTTTCTCTGTGCTGCGCTGCACACGGCCAATACACTGTCACTGCCGCTCTGCCAAGGCAATGCCCTGGGACAGGTCTTCTGTGAAATCCCACAGATCCTCAAGCTCTCCTCCTCACACACCTACCTCAGGGAAGTGGGGCTGCTTCTGTGTGGTGCTTGTGTAGCTTTTGTTTGTTTTGTTTTCATTGTTCTGTCCTACATTCAGGTCTTCAGGGCTGTGCTGAGGATCCCCTCTGAGCAGGGACGGCACAAAGCCTTTTCCACGTGCCTCCCTCACCTGGCCGTGGTCTCCTTTTCTCAGCACTGCCATGTTTGCCCACCTGAAGCCCCCCTCCATCTCCTCCCCATCCCTGGACCTGGTGGCGTCAGTTCTGTACTCAGTGGTGCCTCCAGCACTGAACCCCCTCATCTACAGCATGAGGAACCAGGAGCTGAAGGATGCACTGAAGAAGCTGATGCAGTCAGGTGTCTCTCAGCAGCACTGAACTGCCCGAATCTCCTCACAAGGCATTTCCTGGTCATCTCTGGAACATCCTGTGCATTTAGCGCTTTTAATGTCACAACTGTGTCTCTCCTGGAATGTTTGCATGCACTCCACTTCCTCAAAGGAATGAACCCAGCCTGCCTGACCCAGAGGCTTTTGTATGTTTGCATCCAGGATGGTGCAGCTGGACTCCTGTGTCACATCTCTGTAATTTAAGGGGCTTGTGTAGTGGAGACATCTATCAACTTCTGAGGAGAGTAAAGCACCAGTGTAGAGCTCAGCTGTGTGAGTGTGCAAAGTTGGGGCAAATAACAGGGTGGAGGCACACGGCAGGGTGTCCTGGTGCAATTCCTTGGGTCACGGTGAAGGAAGCAAGGCAGTAATCGGGTGGGACACAGGGCTCTGCTCGGTGCCATGTTCCCTGGATACCCAGGGGAAGCTGCCCCAGGTGCCCCAAGATGTCCTAAGCATCAGTCGTTTCCTTTGCTTGTTGTACACCCCAGTCGCTACGAGGAACATTTGCTGCATGGTCAGCTCTGTCATCCTTAGTGGCTCAGTGATACCCAACTCCATTGCAACTCTAAATGTAAATGGAGCCACTTTCCTACTGTCACTGGTTACACACAAGTCCCATAGCTCTTGCACAGTTGGCCACTCAGCCAAGGCTGTGGTCAGACACCTCCAGCCAGATCATGTCCTCACGGCTTTGCTTTGAGAAATAGTGAAGTAAACCACTGACTGAGTTCCCACCAACTGACCTGGGTCCAGCGCTCCAGTCTTTCACTCTAGATGTTATCTCAAATAAACCCCAGTTTCTCAGCCTCTCCTTGTCCATAACATGATCCAGGTCCCAACCATCCTTCTGGCTTCTGCAGGACTTGCTCCGGTCTGTCAGGGTCTTTGTTGTGCGGGGGAGCCCCACTGTGGGCTCAGCAGTCCTGATGTGGTCCTGTGGAGGGTTAAACACAGCCAGCACCCAGCCAGCCCCACAGCTGCTCATCCGCTCCCCTGACTCAACAGGAAAAAAGCAGAAATTATACCAGCAATGTTCATGGGTCATGGCCAAAATGTGTCGTATTAAAATTCAATTTAATTTATTGCCAATTAAAAAATACATGGACTGTGAGAAACCAGGACTGAAACATAAAGACCATTCCCCTGACAGTTTCTCCAAGGGCCAAATTACTCCATTGTTCCCAATTCATCTACACACCAACACCCTGAGAGGTGCAAGGGTGCTGCGATGGAGAGACAGGAAACTGCTTGATGCAAGCAAATGTTGATTTATTGTATACAAGCATGAGTTTATATATGTTACCAGAGGCCGCGTGCTTTAAACAGATTGGTTCCTTAAGCTAAGCATTACATACCAGGCAATCCCTGTTTGGTTAACTACAAACAAAGGACACTTTAAGTAAGTTTTTACACTCATCAATTAACAACAAAGTGTTACTTCCCCTTGGCTCCATCTGTTCCTCATCTCCTTACCTTTTCTCGGCCAGACTCATCCTGTTGGTTGTTATCTATTCACCCTCCTTATCCTCCCAGGGTTTGTGGCCTACAAGCTGGAGCACGTTCCTTTCAGCTAACTGGTTGTTACTTATGGTCCTGATTTCCAGGCCCCCTCCTACATCTCCCCCTTCTTGTTTTTGAGCAATCCAAATCCCGTTTGTTTTAAACATGCATTCGATCAAGTTACTCATCACTCCTGGTAAGCGTTGAAACAAACAAGGAACACATAATACTAAAACCAACAATACTGTCAATACCATCAATGCTCCTTTGATTATGGTTTGTAACCAGCCCCCTAACCCAAGGCTTGAAAGCCAGTCAGAAAAAGGATCATGTCCTTCAGTAACATGCTTCATATTCTTGCGCAGTGCTGCTAATTTCTGAGCTATGCTTTTTGAGTGATCAGACAAATTCATACAACACATTCCTTAACGATGTTCACTACAGGCTACTCTCTACTGTTCGTGCTGATTCCTTATCTTCTACAGGTGACATCACATTCCTCCTTTGTTCTGTCTCATCCTAGTTTCTTCTCATACTCCCTCAAAGTTATTTAACTCTTTGCTGCAGGATTTCAGCTGCACATTGTCAAAGCAAGGCCAAAGCTGCACTTTATCTATGTCAAAACAACCCACTGTCTCTGTTCTGTACAATTCTACAATTCCCCCTTTTTGTTTTTGAACAGCTAGTGACGTGCGGAATTAGACTCTATAACTCGAAAGTTATAAAGTAGGTATGTTTATTGCGCGCAGATGCACGGGGGATCGCTCCTCCACAAGCGTGCATACCCGAAGTGACGAACCATCTCACATTTATACAATGAACAAATGAATATTCAATTAACGCCTATACATATTTGTTACCTAAACCCCGCTTCATATGTTAATTAGCTTATCAGTCCGTTTCCTGGAATGTGGTGGTCTTGCAGGTTTGTAGGTGATTCATGTTCTTGTGACCATCCGATCTTCTTCAGGTGATTCATGTCCTTGTGACCACCCGATCTTCTTCAGGTGATTGTGACCACCCAATCTTTCCAGCAAGGAGACTTAGCACTCCCTCCCTCTAGATAGCATTTGAATGTCTCTCATCTTTTCTTATTCTCTTTTAAATAGCCCCTTTGTTAGAGGAAGAAGGGCAGGCGTCTCCCCTTTGTTAGAGGAAGAGGGGCAGGCGTCTCCTCAAAACTGTAGTTGTCACCGCACCCATGACTAGTCACCGTACCCACATTCCTTAAGCAGACACATACAATCACAATCCATGTCCATTATCCCCATTTCACATTATTTCTCCATATCACTAGTACCAGGTTTGCCGTGTTTTGCGGGGCCCTTGCAAACATGACAGCAACCAAGGCAATAGCAAACAAACAATACTGCCAACTGAGTGAATGGATGCCAAAAAAGGCTGACATTTTCTCAGATTTTGATAACATGTTGCTGCAGTGGGGCGCCTAAAATCCATTCAGCACATACCATCAAAATCCTCACAGCCATGTCCTTGAGCCAACAACAAAAAGCCAATAGTTGCTCTGTTTTGTATGTCATAGTGGCAAATTTGACTCAGATTCTTAACTGCCTACCAAACAAGGTGATTTAACTCTTTGATGCTTTCCCTGCTGTTACTCTGGATAAGAGAAGAACCGCTGCAATACATTCCCATCATAGCCTCCTACTACATTAGCATCTACAGAAAGACAACTATCGACATTCCAAGTGCAAACAATATCAACTTCTTTTGGATTAACATTACACAAAGGTAATCAATTGTCCCAAATATCAAGGCTTTCAGTAAGATTCTTCATTCCCCACATACATTCACTTTTTTGCAACAATGTCCGCAAGTCAGTTTCAAGGAAGGGCACACCAAAGAAGGACTGGTTCAGTCAAAAAGTTCAAAACATAGCATGCTTTCTCTGAACGTGCCTCTGGGGTCATTCCCTTCATTCCCTCTTTTTTTTATGTAACCAGAGACACTTTCCCATAACAGAGAAGCCCTTATTTACATCTCTGAGCCTGGACACAAACCGCAGCTGCATGCACCACCAGGCTCAGGGCAGAAATCATTCAGCAGTTACATAGCTGTATATCACTACAAGCATGCAGACACCTATTTATCACTAGATAACCATGTTTATCTTTCCTAGTCTCCTTCACAATACCCAGCTGTTCTCTCATCTCTTGTTAGGTCAAATATTCTCCAGCTTCCTCTCCTACATCTCTCTTCAGACATTCTCTATCCTCCTCTTTTTTGCTTGTTAATTGCGACAAGGCAAAGGTTGTGTGTAGCTGGGTGACCATGACCTGATTTATGTTACAATCAACTAAACACTGAATACAGGAAAAAAGGCATGGGAGACATAAGGCAAACATCACTAAGGTGGTTAAAGATAATGATAATAAATCCTGTAATACTTTTGAGTCATGGCCCAAAGTTTCCCAGCCACGAGAAGAGACCAACGACATCCCGCCCCTGGCTCTGCTGCAGATTTTTGTTTAAGGCTTTTAAGTATTGTATGCTTTAGTGGATTGATTCAGAGTGGTCACTCAGATTCACATAGCACATCCTATCAAAGTCTTCACACTCGTGTCCCTGTTTTAATAATAAAAGTTAATAGCAACTCGGTTCTGTAACAAGATATGACGGAGAGAATCAACATCTGTTAAGAAGCCAAAAAAAAAAAAAAAAAGAAAAAAAAAATAGTATTTGTGGTATTACTTTGATTAGCAAGCTAGCAGCCTAATTTACTAAGCAAGTTAAGAGTGTGTACTATTCTACAGAAGAGATTAGAGAAGCAAAAAAATGTGTTATGCTGCATTCCAGAACTCAGACTGAGAGTTACAGTCAGCTGTGAGTTCTGCGTTATAATCATTCTGACACATGTTGGCGTTGTGATCGTGAAAGCTGCCATTTACAATTTTCATTGGCATTATCATAGCTGGTTGTTTAAAAAAGCAACCCTTGAGCTTCCTGATGTTCCACTTGCTGCAAAATATTCTGAAGCCGATCAATAAAGTTAGTACATGACTCTTTAGGACCCTGCAAGACTGTGGCGAATGACTCGCTAGAGGCTCGCCCAGACTCCCGCACCCTGACTGCCTTAATAGCCATCTCCTTCATCTGCAAACAGTTGTCCCTGGGATACCTTGCCTGGGTCACAGAATCGGCACAACTACTTTCTCCAGCCAACTGCTCACAGTTAACAGCAATTCCCCAATTAAGGTTTTCAGTCAAGGCCACTACACATACCTCACAAAAATCAGATAACCACATCATATACTGTATCAGTTAGTACCATACAAAGCAGTAACTTCCAATCATGCAGTGTGAGTGTATAAGGCTCTGCCATCACTTCAAGAAGGGACATAGCAAATGTATTATGAATCCTCCCTTCCCCCACTGCTTTGCTTAACCCTTTAACAGCCTCGTATTGCACAGGCTGCCACTCTGCAGGTTGATTTGTCTGACAAAATACTGAACATGCCATAGTGACTTCCAAAACCCCTCGCTTAAGCACCTCCCACTTGCATTCCTGCCACCAATCCCTCAGACCCCCTTTCACCCTCCCCGAAAGTACAGTCAATAAATCGGGAGAGGCGGTTGGGGGTGGGGGGGGAAGGTCTAATTCCTTTTCCAGATCTATAGGACCTGGATCAAAAGCTTTATCAGTGTCAATGGCATCATTGTTCGAGTTGTCCTGTTCCCGTGCTTGGTCCTGTGTTGTGAGGGTCGCTGCAGTCAGTGACAGTAGGAAGCTTTTGGGGCAGAGAAGGTGTGGACAGAATCGTCATCGTTGATGGTGTGTTGAGAAGAGTCTCGCTGTCGGTGGAATTTACAGCCTCCTCTGGTTTGGCACCGCTAGTAGAATTAGTCTACACTTGGCAAAGAGTAGTCAGAATTTGCCACCAAGGTGCTAAATGCATTCCCGACACGGAGTTCCCCTCCACGGCAGCATCATACAATTGTCTGCTGAACACTTTCATTTCTTTCCAAGTCTCTAAAGTTTTTTGGCTGCTCACCTGTCTCGATGCATACAGGTGTTATCCTCGGGGTTTAGGTTGTCCGCCTGGTCCAGACAGCAAGACGATCGTTCAGCCAAGCCGTCTCCTCCGGAACGCAGCCCTCTTCCACGAGCTGGCTTTTTTATCGACCAGTTCCGTCCTTATTCTTCCAAGGCTTGGGAGCACCACCATAGGGGTCACCATTTGGGGAGACTGAGGCATGGGCTCCCGGATCTGACTAGAAGACCCTTTATGAGTCCATATACATCCCTCACAGGGGAAGACACTTGATTCCCATGTTTCCCACAGCTCATCTCTCAGTTCCAGAGGGACTTCATTTGCCGGTTCCTGCTTCCTTCAGCAGCTCATTCAACGTTCTGTGGGACTTGCAGCCTGCCGCTCAGCCTGGCGGTTCATAAACCCATCACGTCGGGGTCACCAGTTTGCTGCAATGGATAGACAGGACGCTGTTTGATGCTAGCAAATGGCGACTTATTGTGCAGAAGCACGAGTTTATATATGTTATCAGAGGCTGCGCGTTTTAAACAGATTGGTTCTTAAAACTAAACATTACATACCAGGCAATCCCTGTTTGGTTAACTACAAACAAAGGACACTTTAAGTAAGTTTTTACACTCATCAATTAACAACAAAGTGTTACTTCTCCTTGGCACCATCTGTTCTTCATCTCCTTACCTTTTCTCGGCCAGACTCATCCTGTTGGTTGTTATCTATTCACCCTCCTTATCCTCCCAGGGTTTGTGGCCTACAAGCTGGAGCACGTTCCTTTCAGCTAACTGATTGTTACTTATGGTCCTGATTTCCAGGCCCCCTCCTACATAGGGGCGATAGTGAAGAGGGGGTGATGGCACAGAACATCTCTGTTGCTCCTTGCTCCTCACACATTTCCTCTGCTCCAGCTTGCTTTCTCTCTATGGACCCCACCATCTTTGTGGTCAAAGGTATATGTGTTACATTTCTTTCTGTCTTTACTTTACTCTTTGATGATACCAGAACGACAGAGAATCGAGTTTGGAAGAGACCTCTGGAGATCATCCAGTGCAATCCTCAGATGAGGCAAGCTCAGCTTGAGCAGGTTGTTCAAGACCTTGTCTAGGTGCGTTTGGAATATCTCCGGGGATGGACATTCCACAGCTGCTCCTGGCAATCATTTCCAGTGATTGATCACCCTCAGAGTCCAAAATCATTTCCTTGGGTTCAGACGGAGTTTTATCTACATTAATGTGACCCTCACAAGGCTTTTCTTCTGCAAACGGAACTGTCTATGTCTCTCACGCTTTCTTCCTTTGACAGATGCCCCAGTCACTTCACCAGCTTGGTGGCCCTTTGTAGAACTTGCTTTAGTAGGTCAACAACTCCCTTGCTCTGGGAAGCCCAGCCCTGGACACGGCCCTCCAGATGTGGCCTCAGCAGTGCTGAGAGGAGGGGAAGGGTCACCTGCCCCATCGGCCAGCGATGCTTTTCCTAATGCAGCCCAGGGGGCCGTTGGCCTTTGCCATGAGGGTGCATCGATGGCTCCTGCTCAGCTGCTTGTCCTCTGGCACCCAAAGGTCCTTCTCTGCAGAGCTGCTCTCTGGCCATAGGATCAGAGGAAAACTCACAGGGCAGGACAAAGACAGTACAATAGGAGAAGAAAAAGGTTCTGTCCATGCTGGCACCTCTTTCCACTCTGGGGGTTGGACTCTTCCTTGCTTTCCCACCCAGCCCTCACACCCGCATTTCTGTGCCATCACTGATGTCTCTCCCCTCATCCCTGCTTGTTCCTTGAAGCACAAAGCCATGGGCTGACCCAGGCTCCCTCTGGGTGACCTCTGGCATCAGAGGGCAACCCTCAGACAGACACAGCTTTTTCCTCATACCCAATCTGAACCTTCTAAGTTGCATTTTGTGGTGTTTTTTCTTTTCTTCTCACTACCTCTGAAGGCTGAAGGTGAAGAAGGAGGACAGCGCTCTTGCTTCAGTTCATTGCTTCCTGTGCTCCTGCCTTGTACCACAGTGAGTACTTGGAAACCTTGCCATAGGCAACGCAAGGCTCTTACATCCTCCCACAAAAGCCCTCCATTCTCCAGGGTGGACCAGCCCAGCTCCCTCAGCCTGATCTACCAGGGCCTGTGCTCCAGCCTTGACCATCTCTGTGATTCTTTACTGAAATGGCTCCAGCGTGCCAGTGTCTCTCTGCTATTGCGGAGCACCAAAGCTAGACAAGTACTCTAGATGCGGTGAAACAAGTGGGAAGCAGAGGGGGGGAATGACTTGCCGTGGCTGTGCTCCTGGTCATACAGCCCAGGAGGCTGTTGGTCACCTTTCCTGGTGGCTCCTAGTTTGCCTAATGCAAACCAAGGGCCCAGCCAGGCAGTCCCTGCCCTGTGTCATCGCAGGGCCTCGGTCCACTTTAGGGGCAGGACTTTCAATTTGTCCTTCTTGGGTATCACGAGATTCATGGGTGCTTCCAGTCAAGAGGAAGTTCCTCCAGTCTCTAGGACCTTCCAGTGGGGATGGAGAATGGCCTCACTGGGACATCGGCCTGCTCACACAGCTCCCTGGGATGCCGCCCCTCCACCTCCCTGGAGTGGGAAGCATTGAATTTGGTCAAATGACTCCTGACACGATCCCCATCCACACTTGGCTGGTTCCCTCCAGAGTCCTGCCTTCAGGCACAAAGCTTTGGGACACGATGCTGGGGAAGACTAAGGCAAAGACGACCTGGAGGATGTTCAGATTTATCTAGACCTGCTCTTACTAAGCTCAGCAGTGGCCACACAGGGGCGTAGTTTATTTCTTAAACTGTTCTGCAAGTAGTGACAGATCCTCTTGATGCCCTTGAACATCTTGCAAGACCCCATACGAAGCAGGCTTTGGCTTCCCTGAAGACATCCCTATTTCTAAATTCCTCTTTGAGCCCTTGCATCCACCTCCAGGATGCTTCCTTTTCTCTCTGGAGATTCTTGAGGAATTCCTTCTTTAGCCAAGGATCTCTCTTGGCATGTCTGCTTGATTTCCTGCTCCTCGGTATGGACAGTTCTGCTTGGAAAATGCTTTCCTGAATGACCAGCCGTACACAGCTCTGCTGTCCTTGAGTGCTGCTGCCCATGGGACTACCGCTACAAGTCCCCTGAAGAGGCTGAAGTCTTCTCCCCCTATTTCATGAGCACTACAGCCAGGGCTGACACTGGTTTTCACACCCCTCAGCAGCACTGCCTGTTTGGCAAGGACCAGATTCAGGTGAGCGTCACCTTTGCTGGCCTGACACCTGTGCAAAGAATTTGTCTCAAGAGACCCCCGACACCAGCTGGACAGGGTGTATCCTGCTGTGCTCCCCTTCCAGAAAGCGTCAGGGTCATGAAGTCCCCCATAAGAGCTGGGATCATGGACGTGCAGACTTCCTTGGCTTGCTTAGATAAGCCTTTCTCCGCTGCCGTACCCTGAGTGCGGGTGCTGTGTCTCCCACCAGGACGGCACACTAACCGGCCTCTCGCTGACACTCTCCTGCAAGGGCTCACCCAACCTGCTGCACACCCCGGAGAGGAGATCCGCACGTGCAACAAGTGCCTGCACACGGAGGGCATCCCCTCCTCAGCTTCCTGGCCTGTCCCTCGTGAAAAGCCCACACCTTCCCCTGCCGCACCACTGTGGCCTGTCCCACCACCCGTCATGATTTATTTCATCAATATCATGATTTACTCCATCCATATCCAGCACGATGACAGCATGTGGAAGTCCAGCTCCTCCTGCCTGAGCCCCAGGCCCAAGCCATCGGTGCGCTTTTGGGCTGCAGCACCTCAGCCGTAGCGCTGGGGCCAAGCTCAGGCTTCTCTCGGGCAAAGCTGGTACCAAGCGCCCCCGACCCAGCGTGTGCCCGTGCTGTGCTGGAGACCAGAGACCCGCTGGAGTGGGTGGCGGTGGCAATCTAAGCGCACCAGCAGAGGAAGCCCTGCCCTCTGCAAGGCCAGAAAAGCAGTGCTGGGCTCTGCAGCCCTGGCAGAAGAAGGCTTGGCTAGCTGCAGTGCTGCTGAGGCCCCTGAAGGCCTGTGGGGGAGGGGAGGCTGACCTCCAGGAGGACATGGTGCTGCTGAAAATGTGCTTCAGTTTGGGTATGCTGTGATCCAGGAACACTGTGAGAACCATGCACTGGTTCTTTGATGGTATCTTCACGGGGCTGAGCAAAGGATTGTTGGAATAAGTACCAGGGGAGTGTGGGAGTAGCCAGGTGATTGGAACCCCCACTGTGATGGGCTTCCTGTTCATGGACCAGCTGGATGAACTTGGGTCAGACCGTGACGCACTGCAGGGCTGGCATTCAGTTGCTGGTTGACAGAAACCAAATCTACCTGAGGTGCCACCTGGGCTTCCTCAGAGGAACCATATTCCTGACAATAAAGATTGGGATGCCCACGTTTTTATGTTGCAGAAGGAAGCCGAGCTACAGCAGATACCAGAAGCAGTTAGAAATGCTGCAATACCTCTTGTATGGGCTTCAGGAACACCAGGGCAACCCCAAGCAGGGGAACCAGTAATCATCCAGCGGAAGCCAAATGGCAGACCAGCAAGTCAAAAGCTGTACCCAGGTAAACTACAAGTCAGGAAAGGGTTGGAGTCCTTAACTGAACAAATCACAGATTTTGGGTTACTAAGAGAATGCCAATCAGAACATAACACTCCAGTATTACCTGTCAGGAAGCCAAATTCAGAAGAATATAAACTGGTGCAAGATTCACGAGCTATAAATCCAACTGTGCAAGATGTCCATGAGGCAGTAGCACACCCGTATGCCCTCCTGACCACCCTGGAGGAGAATGAGGAATGGTTTACTGTATGAGATGTGAAGATGCGTTCTTCTGCCTTGTGCTGGCTGCTGCCAGTCACCAATCGGTTGGTTTCAAATGGGAAAGCCCTGAAACTGGTCGAGAAACCCAGCTGTGCAGGGCTGTATGACTGCAAGGAGTTAAAAATAGCCCTACAGTCTTTGGAAATCAATTAGCCAGTGGGTTGGAAAGCTGGCAAAAGAGGTAGGAAAATGTCGCCTTGCTGCAATAGGTAGGTGACGTACTGCTAGCAACCAGTAGTAAAGAAGATTCTATAACAAGGACCTCCTAAACTTTGGGGGCTAGCAGGGTACAAAGTACCCTGGGAAAAGGCAGAGACCACCCCAGAAGAAGCAACCAGTTGGGGATTTACAATTTGCCTGGGCCAGCAGAGTCTTGGAGCTGGAGGAAAAGGGACATTTGTCAAATCCCAGAAGCCAAATGAAAACAAGAACTCAGAGCATCCCTGGGAATGGCCGGGTGGTGTCACTTACGGATAATGAATTTAGGACTTATTGCCAAGCTTATTGCCAAACTGGTGAATAACTGAAAGAGCCTTTGCTGAGACAGTCTGCTGAAAAGATGACTTCAGAAGTCGTCACTGTCTCCTGCTCAGGTGCAAATATGTTAAAGATGAGAGAAAATAAGGGCGTAGTATAACTAATAATAATGGTGAAGTTCTGGTATAAAATCAATATTTCCTTGAGGTATCGCTTTTGAAAGCTCCTTGAATTGGCAGAGATCACTTGTGAGAAAGGACAAGTAAGTGTTGCATCTGTCTTGGAAGGCGTCCATAAGTGCAGCTCGGGGAACCACAGGCTGCTCAAACCCCCATGGTGAGGGGTGTGCCACCAGTTAGAGTCGCCTTGGGTGACATTTCTGGCACCTGAGCGGGTAACTGTCCAGGTGGATTTCCCAAGGGTAACTCCTGCCTCGCCAACCTGACAGCCTGCAGTTGTGCGTGAGGAGCTCCACAGTGGATGTCATTTCCCTCAGCTTTACAAAATTCTTCTCATGGTCTTCATCAGCGTTCTTCTGCCCAAGCAAGTCCATGACACTCTGGGTGCGAACAGAAAGAGATGAGTAAAACACCAGCTGGATGGTCAGGCTGAGAGAGCAGTGGGGAAGGGCTCACACCCCACCTGGAGGCCACTGGGACATACTGGGGCAGTGTGGGCAGCACAGGGGACTCTCCTGATTACAGTTTAAGAGCTGTACACATGACCCAGTGGAGGCAACTCTCACAGTGTCTGTCGGTGGCACCAAACTGAGAGGAGCATCCCTGTGCCCTAGGGATGCCATGGAGGGGAACCCTGGCAGGTGGGGTGGCCGCCCTGGCAGGAGCTGCACAGATGCAGGACGGACCAAGGGCAGAGCCTGCACCTCCCTCGCATGGACTAACACCCTGCAGCTGCAGGGCCTGGGACCTGCCTGGCTGGGCAGTGTCTGTGCAGAAAAGGCCCTGCTGGTGCTGGGGGACAGAAGACAAAACACAATCCCAGCCCGTGACCTGGTAGCAGAGGCAGCCAGCCGTGCCCTGGAGCGTACGGAGAAGTGCCTTGCCAAGAGAGTGAGGGAAGTGATCGTGTTCCCATGCTCATCACTCATAACACCACATGTAGACTGCTGTGTTAATTTTTGGATCTTGACTGGGGAGGGAAGGAGAGAAGAAGTTTCTTAATGGCTCGAGACAGAACCCATTACAGCAAGGAAGATGTGTATGACTGGGAGTGAGTTCAGTGAAAAGTCACTGAGAGGCTCAGGGGGCAGAGACCACCCCAGAAGAAGCAACCAATTTGGGATTTACAATTTGCCTGGGCCAGCAGAGTCTTGGAGCTGGAGGAAAAGGGCCATTTGTCAAATCCCAGAACCCAAATGAAAACAAGAGCTCAGAGCATCCCTGGGAATGGCCGGGTGGTGTCACTTACGGATAATGAATTTGGGACTCATTGCCAAACTTCTATATGAAGGTGTTGGAGGAAAGGGAAACCTCCTCGTCTGGACTCAGGAGTGCAGAGATGCATTTACGGAATGGAAACGGACTGGAATGAGTGCTCCAGCTCAAGGCCTCCCAAATCTAGAAAACCCATTGGAACTCTTTGTGCATGAAAGGTGACACGTTGCCTTAGGAGTGTTGGCCCAGAGCCTGGAACCATGGAGCAGAGCCGTGGGGAGCTTTTCCAAACAGCTGGACAGTGTCAGTAAAGGACGGCCAACCTGTCCGCGCACGGTGGCAGCTACAGTATTACCGATGCAAGAGGCCCAGGAACTGACACCTGGGCAAAAATGACATGATCTCGGTGGAAAAGAAGAAGTAACTCATGATTGTTTAAGGACAATGGCAGAGGTATATTCTAGCCGAGTGGAATTAAAGGGCACACCAACAGAAAATGGAGACTGGGACTTATTTGTAGGTGGTAGTAGTTTTGTGCGAAATGGGACCCAAAGAGCAGGACATGTGGTGGTAACTATCAGAGAGAGAAGAGAAGCCAAAGCCCTCTCATCTGACACGTGGGCCCAAGAGGCAGAACTCACAGCCTCACTAAGGGCACTGGGATTATTATCAACAGACAAGGCTTTTTTAATGCATGGACATATTTGAAATTTGCCTTTGGAATAGACCATGCCGATGGGGCTGTTGGAAAGAAAGAAAGAAAGAGGACTCTGAACCTCTCAAGGATCCCCAGTCAAATTATGAGGCAAAGACCCAACAATCATTTCAGGTGACCAGCTGACCCAGGGTGCTGGCAATTATGCATTGTAAAGTGCAGCACCTTGGAGATAGCTCGGTGCATCTAGGACAGCAAGTGGCAGATCAAGCAAGGAAAGAAGCAGCTGAAAGTCAAATATTGCTAGTCCTGCCAGAGAAACGGCATAAATTAGGACCTAAGAACCCACAGGATCCACCAGAAAACAATTAATTGGCTAATATACTGAAGCAACCCCAAATCATGGATGGCGGGTGACTCCTTCGCATCAACTAACATTTACAGAGGAAATTATGTGTGAATTGGTTAAAAGGAAGCACCAAGAAACTCCCTGGGGAATTGAGAAGATGGTAGTTGTTGACGCAGTAGGCTCAGGCACAACTTATATGACCAATGTGATCAAGTTAGTGCCACGTTATTAATAGACTCACACCAATTTATACTCTACAGCTAAAAATGCACACACTACGCACGCTTTGTTATGTAAAAGGTGATCGGTTAAAACTACTCGTTCACACGCTCCCACCTCCCAAGTTGTTGGTCCCAGGGCGGTGCCAACACGCTGCTCCCCCCTTGTGCAGGCATCCTGTTTTTATCATCTTTCTGTCCAACTCTCTTATCTCTCTGTGTATACACAGTTTCTTTGTCTCCCTTGGCCTTGCACATGTCCTTCACAACACCTGCAGCTTGTTAGAGCTGCGGCCTGTTATTACAACCAAGTTATTCGGTCTGGGTTGCTCATAATATGCCTGTTTTCTTCCAGCCACTCCAGAAATCCCCCTTTTTGTTTTTGAGCAATCCAGACCCCATTCTGGACATCTGTTTAATTAACCCATTCATTATGCGTTGCAAACATTGAAACAAACAAGGAAGTAACAATATCAAAATCAAGAACACTATTACCACTACCAATGCTCCTTTAACTACAATCTGCAACCATCCCCTTAGCCCGAGGCTATTGAGCCGGTCAGAAAAAGGATCATGTCCTTCAGTGACATGCTTCATATTCTCGTGCAGTGTTGCTAATTGCTGAGTTATGCTTTTTGAGTGATCAGACAAATTGGAACAACACATCCCTTTCAAAATCTTCACAGCCATGTCCGTGTGCTAACAATAAAAAATCTATGGCAGCTCGATTCTTCAAAGTAGTATGTCTAACACCCTCTACATCAGTAAGTAGCTCACTTACCATTCATGAAGTCAAATTAAATTGTTTCTGACCCCAGCATGCTAATCTACGTATATTTTTTGCATTCATGGCTGCCATTCCTCCTGGAAGAAAAATAGATGTGGCTATAGCAGTGCTACTGATGGCAGCTGTACATTGTCGTTACATGTATCATCAAAAGTTCAAATAGGTCTCCCATGATCCCTACTGACATTGAATAAATCTTTCACGTGAGGAGCAAACAACGTTAACCGTCCAAGGTAACAAGGCACACCAACAGGTCGCATGGGAATACGGGGCCATGCTCTGTCTCCCCAAACCAGAAACACTCCTGGAGGAAGTTTAAAACCCCCTGTGGTGCTTACATGTAACCTTCCGGCTCTCAAGTCACTCCAAAGGGAATGCCCTGTGACATTTAGATAACGTACATACCGGCCCTGCTCCCCTTGCCTTGTAAACCAACTATGCCGCGGTTTATCAAACCAGATCACTCCTGTACCATTCACTGGTTGGAGCTGCGGTGACATGCTTTTACAACCTGGCATTGCGGTTGCAGTAACATTATCATATTGGACAGGCACAATGCTAGCCAGTAAGTCTAACTCCTGTAAAGGTAACTGATGTAATTGATTTAAATTTTCAATGACCGCTTTCTGCCAAGCTGCGCCACGCATAGAGGGCCAAACATATCTGCTGTTCGGGCTTAAACAAGAACCGCTTTCTCTGTTAGCCAGGTTTACGCTCCGTGGATTCCAATACCCATCAAAGTCGGTTTCATTCTCCTGCAAAGGCATACCAATCACACAGGTTCAAAAAGGGTTATCTGCTTGTTGCAAGCTCAGACAAAAATCTGTTACCCCAGCTGAATTTGCCCATGTTAGCCAAATATTCGTTCTGGGTAAAACGTCAAAAATCCCCTCACTACCTGGTGGAAAACAAATCAACATAGCTGTGCTCTACGTCTGAGGTGTTGCCATCATTTTACCTCCTTTTCCCAGCCGCTCCAATGCACCTGCAAGCTTCGAGGAACGTTTATTCTAATTCTACAAATCCTGTCAACTATCTTATTATTCTGATTAAGACACTGCAAAGCTAAGCGTCTTAAAAGCCGGAAACTAATTTCTGCTAAAAACCCTTCACCCAAGGTCCTTAATGTAGCTTAAAACCTCAAGAAAACTACTGTTATTCTCAAAGTATTCACGCTTGTCTTTCCATATTAACAGCACATTACCAATATGCTAACACACCTAGAAAGTCAGACAACTCGCTCGCTTCAGAACAAAACACAACCCGATCATTACATGAGTGACATTTAAGCACACTATCTCGATCACATGCACGTGCGACTCTCCAAGTCTTCTTGTCACACCACGTGCAATGTATGAAAACCCAAGGCTGACAGTTCAGACCACGCTCTCTACAAGCTGTGTCGTTTTTCTTGACCTGTTCTGAGCTGGGCAGCTGCGTTCACATGGGGTCAAGACCAAGTTCAGTCGATGCTGGTGTCGTTGAAGTGCCTCAGGACATAAGGCTACCATTGATATTGACCCATGCCCTGTAAAACATAAGAAATCAAACCTGATCCTCTACTTCAGCCGGATCCTCTACTTCAGCCGGATCCTGTACTTCTTTATTCTTAAGATCTCCTTGCCAGGGCCGCACCCAGCGACTCGGAATCCATCTAACACCGGTATCTGTAAAAACGCAAGCATTTCCTTGCCCCGTCATTTTTAGTTCCGCAGGTCCTTTCCATTCTCCTGTAGCGACATCTCGGTATTGGCCAAAAACACTATTTCCACACTGGTTTACCCCAGATCTCAAACACAAACTATGCATTATTACTGGCGGTTCATTTCTGTCACCTGTAAACCATAAATAGTTCAATACGTATATCGCTTTTACAAGATGCTCTGCCGGACCCAGTACCTCTCCCCTTTTTGTTTTTGCAAAAGCGCTTTCAGTGTTTGATGTACTCATTCCACAATGGCCTGTCCCGTGGGAAAGTGTGGTATGCCTGCGATATGACATATACCCCAAAGCTGGCAAAAAAGAGTAAAGTTCCAAGAAGTGTAGGCCGGGCCATTATCAGGTTTGATTTGTGCAGGCACTCCAAGTGCCATAATGGCAGCATGCACATGTTTAATTACATGCCGTGCTGTTTCACCAGCTTGCGCCGTTGCTCAGAGCGCTAGGGAAAAGGTATCAATTGAAACATGCCCATATTTAAGCCTGCCAAACTCTGGGATACGAGTTACATCCATCTGCCAAAATTGTAGGGGTCGGAGTCCCCGAGGGTTCACCCCCAAACCAAGGCCAGCTCCTGCCTTCTGACAATCAGGACAGGACTGTACAATTTCCCTAGCATCAGCCACAGGAATGTGAAATTGCCTGGCCAACACTTTTGCTGACTGGTGAAAAAACTCATGTGATAACCTAGCTTGTTCAAAGGTTTTAACAACAGGACCTGTCCAGGCTGGAGCGACAAGCTGCTCAGCCCGAGCGTTACCTAACGCGAGACCTCCGTATTTCTGATGACTGCGAATATGCACAATAAAATATTCATCCCGATGCTGGTTCAAAAGCGTTAACAATTGTAACAACAGAGTAAACAATACAGGATTTCACACAGGTTTCACCATACTATGTTCCAAACGCTGTACCGTGCCCACAACATATAATGAGTCTGATACTACATTAACGGGTTCTCAAAACCAGTGCTGAAATGCCCAAGTAACAGCTCGGAGTTCTAAAGTCTGTAAAGAGTCTCCGGTCACCCCAGGGAGCAGTTTATGTTCCCAGGTTTCTCCTACTTTCCAGGTGACTGCAGCTTTCTGAGATTTTCACCCAGCATCAGTAAAAACAGTTATCCCTTTTAAAGGAACCTCCGATCGCAAAGGCAAATGTTCAATGCGCTGATGAGATCACAACGGCAAAAGTTTGTCCGAAGGGTAAGTGTTAGTGAGAGTTCCCAAAAAATCAGCAGCTGCTATTTGAAATTCTGTTGAAGCAGACAACGGCCAGTCCAAATAAAGTTGAGACACAGGTACATATGTAATAGTCGGCTCGAGGCCTGAGATATCTGCAATTCGCTGCCTCCCTTTGATAATAAGCTGTGAAAACAATTCAGGGTGTGTAACCACTGTCTTCCTGGGCTGGAAAGGGAGAAAAACCCATTTCAAAATTCGTAAATGCAGTTTCCCTTCTCCCAGCTGGATAATAATAATCCCTAATGGGTGTTCTCGCTCACCTCCTGAGTTAATTATCATCAACGAAAGAGCTTGGTTGTCTGGTCGACTGTGAGCATAAGTTGTTACCATCTTATTAGCGATCACCTGCAACGCCTGTTGCTGATCCTCATTCAATTGGCGGCGCTCCTGAGCCTGTGCAGATGTTCCCAGGAGCGGCATCAATGGTTTCAGATCATCGTTCGTAATTCCGCAGATATTACGAACCCACTGGACATCTCCCGTTCATTTTTGCACATCAGACAATGTTTCTATTGCTGTGTTAATTTTCCCTTTCTGAGGTCGAATCATTCCATTTGTAATGATCCAGCCCAGGTACAACCACCTCCCTTTCTTCTGAATTTTCTCTGGGGCTATCTTCAACCCCCTTTTTCCAAGACTATGCGTGAGCTGACACAAAATTCAGCTGAGAAAACAGCTCAGAATCCAGCTGTTTTCCTGCAACCGAAATATCATCCATGTAAGGCTAGATAAGTAAATGAGGATACTGCTTACAAATGGGTTCTAAAGCCCAGGCAACAAACAATTGGCACGTCGTAGGTGAGTTTTTCATTCCCTGCGGCAACACCACCCAGTGATATCTTTTCGCTGGCTCTGCTTTATTTATCGATGGCACTGTAAAAGCAAACCTTTCAGCATCCTGTGGATGTAAAGGAATTGTAAAGAAACAGTCTTTTGAATCGATAATCACCAAATCCCAATCCTCCGGTAGCATAACCGGAGAGGGTAGCCCGCGTTGTAAGGCGCCCATATCACACATAACGGCACTGGTTGCTCGTAGTCATGTAACAGCTGCCATTTCCCAGACTTCTTTGGGATTGTAAAAACTGGGGTGTTCCATGGACTAGTTGAAGGCACGATGTGCCCAGCATCTAATTGTTCCTGCACCAAATTATTGACAATCTGCAGCCGGTCTTGCTTTAGCGGCCACTGATCAATCCAAATTGGATCATCAGTTTTTCAGCTGATCTCTTCCAATTAGTGCCACAGGCAGGTGCATTATGTAGGGACATGTAGTTACTACCCTACCATCAGAGAACATAAATGCAATTACGCCTCTACTGATAAAGGTAGCTTGAGTCCCACCAACCCCTACAATGCCGGTACCCGCTGGCATTAGAGGCCACCGCCTAGACCACTTAAGAAAAGGTACAATCGTTACATCACCTCCACTGTCTATAATCATCTGCAATTTGCACACTTGTCCACTAGGGTGTCTCAGTTATGTTTCTTCCTCCGGTTTTCCCCGACTGATGTGCATGGCTAGCAAAACACCAGGCTGACCGGAGGATCCAATGCCTTCTACAGCCCTTGTCTTTTGTTCTGCGTTAGGCACTTCTGCTTCAAAAGGAATTAATTGAGCAATTTTTGATCCCTCCTTAATAGTTATAGGGGGAGTTAGTGTGTAAACCATTATTTTAATCCGTCCTTCAATAGGTCCTGGGACTACAAAAATACCTTTCCTAGATACTGAAGAACATCCGATTAATAAGGCACTCACACCATGTCCCAAAGGTCCCACAAGATTTGAATCAACCAATTGAACTGTGGTGTCGGTAAGAGTAATAGCTACTGCTCTTGTCAGGTCCACTCTGGTGCTTCCGGAGGTGGCGGTGGAGCAGCGGTCCAAGCACCCTGGACTTGTGTCGTACCACAAGGGCGAGACGTGCTCCGTGTCTCGTTCCCCTTTTTCCGACAATCACTGGTGTTATGATTATCTTCCCAACACTGCACACACCATTTCATTTGCTGTGAGCCTGGAACATGACATTGTGATTTAATATGTCCCATCCTGCCACAATTAAAACATCTCCTAGCTTGCCTCCCGTTATTATTTTTACCTTGCACAAGCGGCTTCACTGCAGCTCCTACCGCGGCAGCCATAAAGGCAGTTTTTTCCTGATCAATCAATCATTCTTTCTGCCACCTCCAACAGCTGGACAGCTGATGACCCACGTGGCAGGAGGCTTAAAGCTTTCTTAGTTCTCTCATTAGCATTATCATAAGCAAGCATATCAAGAAACTTTGCTTTCATATCCTCATTCAGATCAGGATTAATCATGAGAGCGGCATGCAGTCTGTCTATAAATTTTGGATAAGATTCTATAGGTCCCTGTTCTATCCCTGTAAATGCTGGTGCTATTTTGTCATGATGGAGGGCAAAAATCGTTTTCAGAGCTAGTTCCTGCATTAATCGTAACACCTTGGGTTGGAATCCCACTTGCCACTCAGGGTTAGCGAAGGGGCGGGCACCTGTAAAGCATTTGGGCATTCACTCCAAACAGCGGATCCCCCTGCCGACGTGGCGTGGCCGCAGCAGCATGACTCGCTGCCTGCCAGCGTTGAAAAAACTGTATCTGCTGAGAAGCCGTTAACAAAGCTTGTGCAACCATACGCACATCATATGGAGTTAATAAATTTGCTGTGAAAATATGCTGAATTATTGAGTTAGTATATGGAGATTTAAACCCATATTGTGTTACTGCTAATTCCGCTTCTTTGATTACTTTCCAGTCTAAAGGTTCCCACTCGTTACCCTGTGGTGTTACTATCACAGCAAATGCCATCGGCCCAAATTGCCCCTCTATAATTGCATCCCAAATGACTCCCCACCATCGACGTGTTGGATTACAGTTACCCCCCATGCCTCCCATTGGAACCAGCGGTGGTAACGGTCCCGCTGCTAATGTCTCCCCAGAGCCACTCTCCCCTCCTCCACCCTGTGAAAAAGGATTAATAGAGAAGGGAGATAGTGCAGTGCTATAGGAGCAGGCTGTGCCAATTCTAGCATCCATGTCTCAAGTTGCTCCAATTTTTTCATGAGATCTTGCAGCTGTACATTCTCCAAACCACAGTGACGTTCTGCAGATGCCGATTGGGGTGATGGAGGCGTGGACAGAGGCAGAGGTGGATAGAAGCTGTCCTCTGTCGAGACGTTATGCGTGCGTTCCGGGTATTTCTCTCTCCAACATGGACCGGGAGATTCAAGCGGTGGCAGATTCATTTCCTTTGGCTCTTGGCGCTTTAGCCGCACTGCTGCTACACACCATGCATCCCTGTCCTTTCTTTTGGCTTTTGGGAACGAGGATCCCGAGAATGTCATAGCAGTAGCAGAGTCTTTTGCTCTAGCGCCTTCAACTTCTGCCGACAGGGCAGCAAAAGCAGAAGTGGTAGTTTGTCATTCTGCTTTCATCTCTCTCAGAGTTGCAGGAGCGGGCTGGAAACTAGGACCACGCGTGGCAATCAGTTAGCTGAGGGGAATGTGCTCGAGCTTGTCTAGACAACAATTAACATGATGAGGCATGTTTGCAGAGCACAGGGGAGCGGGAGACGGATGGCGCCAAGGATGGCGCCAAGGAAAGGTAACACCTTGCGGTTAATTGCTGGTAGTTAACCACCAATCAGGGATTGCCTAGTATGCAAGGCTTAGCTTCAAGAACCAATTAGTTTAAAACGCGCAGCTTCTGAAAGTGTATAAAAACGCGTGCTTCTGTACAATAAATTGACATTTGCTTGCATCAGGCTGCGTCCCGTCTCTTCATTCGCTGCAAATTGGTGACCCCGACGTGATGCGTTTAAGGATCTAACGTGAAGGGCTCTCGAATCGCCTATCTGAGCGACATGCAGTGAATCCCACAGAACTTTGAACGATCTGCTGAAAGGAAGCAGGAGCCGGCCAGAAATCCCTCCGGAGTTGAGAGGTGAGCAGTGGGAAATCCGTAACGGGGAATCAGGTTTCGTCCCCAGAGGAGACGTATATGGACTCATAAAGGGTCTTCTAGGCAGATCCGGGAGTCCGTGCCTCAATCTCCTCAAATGGTGACCCCTATGGTGGTGTTCCCAAGCCTTGGAAGAATAAGGACGGAAAAAAGCCAGCTCGTGGAAGAGGGCTGCGTTCCGGAGGAGACGGCTTGGCTGAACGATCGTCTTGCTGTCTGGACCAGGCGGACAACCTAAACCCCGAGGATAACGCCTGTATGCATCGAGACGGGTGAGCAGCCAAGAAACTTTAGAGACTTGGAAAGAATGAAAGTGTGTACAGACAGCAGCCAATTGTATGATGCTGCCGTGGAGGGGAGCTCCGTGTCGGGAATGCATTTAACATCTTGGTGGCAAATACTGACTACTCTTTGCCAAGTGTGGACTAATTCTACTAGCGGTGCTAAACCAGAGGAAGCTGTAAATTCCACCGACAGCGCGGCTCTTCTCAAGACACCGTCAGCGATGGCGATTCTGTCCACACCTCCTCTGCCCCCAAAGCTTCTGTCACTGACTGCAGCGACCCTCACAACACAGGACCAAGCACGGGAACAGGACAGCTCGGACAATGATTTTATTGACAATGATAAACCTTTTGATCCAGGTCCTACAGATCTGGAAAAGGAGCTAGACCTTTCCACCACCCCCTTGTCTCTCCCGATGCATTGATTGTATTTTGGGGGAGGGTGAAAGGGGGTCTGAGGGATTGGTGGCAGGAATGCAAGTGGGAAACACTTAAGTGATGGGTTTTGGGAGTGGCTAGGGCATGTTCAGTATTTTGTCAGACAAATCAACCTGCAGAGTGGCAGCCTGTGCAATACGAGGCTGTTAAAGCGTTAAGCAAAGCAGTGGGGGAAGGGAGGATTCATAATACATTTGCTATGTCCCTTCTTGAAGTGATGGCAGAGCCTTATACACTCACACTGCATGATTGGAAGTTACTGCTTTGTATGGTACTAACTGATACAGTATATGATGTGGTTATCTGATTTTTGTGAGCTGTGTGTAGTGGCCTTGACTGAAAACCTTAATCGGGGAATTGCTGTTAACTATGAGCAGTTGGCTGGAGCAATTAACTGTGCCGATTCTGTGACTCAGGCAAGGTATCCCAGGGACAACTGTTTGCAAATGAAGGAATGGCTATTAAGGCAGTCAGGGTGCGGGAGTCTTGCCACAGTCTTGCAGGGTCCTAGAGAGTCACTAACTTTAATACTAACTTGATTGATTGGCTTCAGAATATTTTGCAGCAAGTCGAACATCAGGAAGCTCAAGGGTTGCTTTTAAAACAACGAGCTGTGATAATGTCAATGAAAACTGTAAACGGGCAACTTTCACAATCGCATCCCCAACATGTGTCAAATGATTGTAACACAGAACTCACAGCAGACCATAATTCTCAGGCTGAGTTCTGGAATGCAGCATAACAGATTTTTGCTTCTCTAATCTCTTCTGTAAGAATAGTACACGCTCTTAACTTGCTTAGTAAATTAGGCTGCTAGCTTGCTAAAAAAAGTAATACCACAAATACTATTTTTTTTTTCTGGCGTATTAACAGATGTTGATTCTGTCCATCATATGTTGCTACAGAACCGAGTTGCTATTGATTTTTATTATTAGCACAGGGACACAAGTGTGAAGACTTTGGTAGGATGTGTTACGTGAATCTGAGTGACCACTGTGAATTAATTTACAAAAGTATACAAAACTCAAAAGCCTTAAAACAAAGATCTGCAACAGAGCCAGGGGCGGGAGGCCTTTGGTCTCTTCTCACGGCTGGGAAACTTTGGGCCATGACTCAGAAGTATTACAGGATTTATTATAATTATCTTTAACCACCTTATTGATGTTTGCCTTATGTCTCCCATACCTTTTTTTCCTGTATTCAGTGTTTAGTCGATTGTAACATAAATCAGGTCATGGTCACCCAGCTACACACAACCTTTGCCTTGTCGCAATTAACAAGCAAAAAAGAGGAGGACAGAGAATGTCTGAAGAGAGATATAGGAGAGGAAGCTGGAGAATATTTGACCTAACAAGAGATGAGAGAACAGCTGGGTATTGTGAAGGAGACTAGGAAAGATAAACATGGTTATCTAGTGTTTAATAGGTGTCTGCATGCTTGTAGTGACATATAGCTATGTAACTGCATAAACGATTTCTGCCCTGAGCCTGGTGGCGCATACAGCTGCGATTTGTGTCCGGGCTCAGATGTAAATAGGGGCTTCTCTGTTATGGTAAAAATGTTTCTCTTTGCATAAAAAAGAGAGGGAATGAGGGGAATGACCCCAGAGGTATGTTCAGAGAAGGCATGCGATGTTTCGAACTTTTTGACTGAACCAGTTCTTGTTTGGTGTGCCCTTCCACCTATGTATAATGTTAATCCAAAAGAAGTTGATATTGTTTACACTTTGTCGATAATTGTCTTTCTGTAGATGCTAATGTAGTAGGAGGCTATGATGGGAACGTGTGGCAGCGGTTCTTCTCTTATCCAGAGTAACAGCAGGGAAAGCATTAAAGAGTTAAATCACCTTGTTTGGTAGGCAGTTCAGAATGTGAGTCAAAATTGCCACTGCTTTTTGGTGTTGGTTCAAGGACATGGCTGTGAGGATTTTGATGGTATGTGCTGCGTGCATTTTAGGCGCCCCATTGCAGCAACATGTTATCAAAATCTGAGAAAATGTCAGCCTTTTTGGCATCCATTCACTCAGTTGGCAGTATTGTTTGTTTGCTATTGCCTTGGTTGCTGTCATGTTTGCAAGGGCCCTGCAGAACATGGCAAACCTGGTACTAGCTGTTCAAAAGCAAAAAGGGGAAATTGTAAAACTGTACGGAACAAAGACAGTGGGTTATTTTGACATTGATAATATGTCTTAGTTGGTTTTTTATTTGTTCTATTACTTGTGCCTTGTTTTTGCTCGGTTTCAGGGGTTCTTTTGTGCAACAGGAAGGGGGAGATGCAGGAGCGGGCTGGAAACTAGGACCACGCGTGGCAATCAGTTAGCTGAGGGGAATGTGCTCGAGCTTGTCTAGACAACAATTAACATGATGAGGCATGTTTACAGAGCACAGGGGAGCGGGAGACGGATGGCGCCAAGGATGGCGCCAAGGAAAGGTAACACCTTGCGGTTAATTGCTGGTAGTTAACCACCAATCAGGGATTGCCTAGTATGCAAGGCTTAGCTTCAAGAACCAATTAGTTTAAAACGCGCAGCTTCTGAAAGTGTATAAAAACGCGTGCTTCTGTACAATAAATTGACATTTGCTTGCATCAGGCTGCGTCCCGTCTCTTCATTCGCCACACAGAGTCTCTGGGATCAGCCTCCACACTGTGGAGAGCTTCCCCCTGCCTTTAGAGCCTGAGCTAATGTCCTCCCACAGTGCTGCGCCCACCTTTTCCTAAGTGTCTAGTTCAAAGCCGGCACTCACGGATCGGATTCATCCACGCTGCCGAGCCCACGACAGCAACCTCTTCAGGCTTCCCTCATCACAAGATAACCCTCTCTGAGAGAGGATATGTTGGAGGAGCTTCACCACTGCTGCTTCCTCTTTGCTCAGTGTGGACCCCATCTCCTCCCCGACCACTAACCTGATCGGGGCAAGATTCCAACGGCTGTGCGCACGCATCTTCCCATGCAATGGGGCAGCACCTGCTACGGCCAGCTTCTTCTGCCCCCTCAAAGCCACCTCTGTGCTCCAGCAAGCATGGACAAGAGGGTCCCTGTTCGGGCGCCACTTGTTGACGCAGTAGGCTCAGGCACAACTTATACGACCAATGTGATCAAGTTAGTGCCACGTTATTAATAGTCTCACACCAATTTATACTCTACAGCTAAAAATGCACACACTACGCACGCTTTGTTATGTAAAAGGTGATCGGTTAAAACTACTCGTTCACACGCTCCCACCTCCCAAGTTGTTGGTCCCAGGGCGGTGCCAACACGCTGCTCCCCCCTTGTGCAGGCATCCTGTTTTTATCATCTTTCTGTCCAGCTCCCTTATCTCTCTGTGAATACACAGTTTCTTTGTCTCCCTTGGCCTTGCACATGTCCTTCACAACACCTGCAGCTTGTTAGAGCTGCGGCCTGTTATTACAACCAAGTTATTCGGTCTGGGTTGCTCATAATATGCCCATTTTCTTCCAGCCACTCCACATTTTGGGTCTGACTCGACTTGCATCGCCACAATTGGTTACCTCAACGTGCTGATGTGACCCCAATAAGGGGTATCATAAGGAGACCGTGAGACTGTGACCAGCGGGTTGCTGGGGAGATGGAGCCTGGTGAAGTGGAATAGCGCAACGGGACGGCTGCAGGGTCCTGGGAGACCCTGACACCAGAAAGGTGAGCCACCAGGGACATCACGGGGACAAATTTAAGGAAGATACCATGGTGCTGTCAGTGTGGAAGTTAAATGTTACAGAAGCATGGAACTACTTTAGATGGGCTGTGGTTAAGATGTATGTTATTGTGGGCCAAGAGACAAGGAGTAGAAGCATCCGCCATGACTGCTTTTAGTGTGTCGACCTGGGAGAATTTGGGATCGACACTGTTAGAAGCTGTGGCGAAAGGGGACAAAGAGGTGTCGGGGCTATGACTACATGGGCACTGCTTAGTGATGCTGGGGGGGGGGCTTGAAAAGTCAGCAAGACGTCAGTGGGGGTGTATCAGCCAGACCTCCCCTGGATCACCCTTCAGTCAACAGACAAGAGGGTGAGGTCGTGGGGGAGGGGTGAATCCAGGCCCCTTACCAGTCACCACTCCTCAATGTCCCAAAGCCCCCAGATCTGCCCAACAGTGTCGACCTATGTTCAGTAGTGATTCCGAGGATGAGGACGGCAAGCAGAAACCTCGGCGGACTGATCCCTGCCCCCCTGAGTCCCACCGACATTTATGGCAGCCCACACTCCCTCCTCCCCCAGCCTCTTCTCCCCTCCCGCCTGCCCCCTCTGCTCCTCCCCTGCCTACGCAGGGTGGAAATGCCAAAAATTGGGAATCATGTCCAGCTACGACAAGGTTATCAGTCAGAGGCAGTGATGAATGTGGTGGTGGTAGAAATCCAGTATCCAGTGTAATGGTAATGCCGCGCGGCCCTCGGCAATTTTGGCAGGCTGTAAAAGATGGGTTACAGAAAGAGGGAAACTGGAATTTAGTAGGACATACAGGTAGACCGCTCCTTGATGCTACTACTCCTTCCACTGTTGCACTGCATGCATGTCCTGTTATAACAGGAGACGTGGCTGCTGGTAATCCCAAGGTTCATACAGCACCTGCTTGGAAAATAGTGCAGGACTTGCAAAAACCTGTTTCTCAGTACGGGGTGAATTTGCCGGCTACAAAGCAATCGTTACATTTGCTTACCATGGACACTTGGACTCCTTTCGATGTTTCTCAGATGGCGCAGATCATTTTCCAACCTGTGCCACTAGCGGTCTTCCATGGCACATGGCGGGCAGCGGTGGAACAGCAAGGGCTGCAGAATATGAACCCTCCACAGGATGATCCCCGGGTTGGTAATGGGCCTGACGTGTTGATGGGTACTGGGCAGTATGCCAGCCCTCAACATCAGGCTCAGTGGTCCACCCTAGTGTTAGATCAAGTCCAAAATAACCAAGTCCATGTTAGTGTTTTTGATGCAGACTGTACAGGTCAAATATGTGCCTGAGTTTCTGCAACTGTGCCTCCTGGGAACATTCCAAAAAATACACGCCTTGCTCAGCTTGTGCCTTTTGAGAGTTTTGTTCCCCAAACAGAGCCTAGACAGCAGGGTGATGAAGGATTCACCTCCCCTGGAATACCTCAAGTGTCTTGGACACAAGAACCATCTCCACAAGGACCCAACATGACCTGCACTCTGGCGTTGTCGGGAGGCACTCCTGCACAAGTGAAGTTGAGCGGTCTTCTGGATACCCGAGCAGATGCAACTGTCATATCGAGAAAGGACTGGCCACCTCATTGGCCTTTGGTAAATAACGCAGCGGGAGATGTAGGTCGGGGGGCGTGACTACAAGCTACTTGTCTGTAAAACCTATACAGATCAAAACACAAGAAGGACAGACTGCCTCCGTCCGGCCTTACGTTACCACCACAGCACTCACTTTGTGGGGCCGAGATTGTCTAGGACAGTGGGGAGTTTGGATCACCACGGGTTTTTAACTGGGGCCACTGTACTGCAGGCAGTGAAACAGCCTCCCCTTGGTCTACTTGGCTGACCGACAGGCCAGTATGGGTAGGTCAGTGGCCCCTGCCCCAGGAAAAGCTGTGTGCCCGGCATGAGTTACTTAAGGAAAAATTAAACACGGGCCACACTGAAGAGTCACATAGCCCGTGGAACAGCCCTGTACTTGTGATGAAAATGATTTCAGGGAAATGGCGATTGCTGCTTGACCTGCGTAAAGTCAATGCAGTGATGGCCCCTGTGGGGGCCTTGCAGCCGGGATTGCCGTCTGCCACCGTGATACCAATGGAGTGGGACATTGTAGTTATTGATCTGAAAGACTGGGTTTTTTACCATTCCTTTAGATCCAGAAGACAAAGCCAAGTTTGCCTTTACAGTAGCAACTAGAAATAACTCTGAGCCCACAAAAAGCTACCACTGGACCGTGCTGCCTCAAGGCACGAGAAACTCACCAAGCATTTGTCAGTGGTTTGTAGCCCAAGCCCTGAGCTCAGTGACAGACAAATACCAAGATGTTTACGGTTATCATGGCATGGATGACATTTTGCTAGCAGCACCATCAAAAGAGCTGCTGGAGACAGCTGAGAAGGATGCCAGGCACAGTTTAGCAGAGTTTGGGTTGATTGTAGCTCCTGAAAAAGTTCAGAGACAAGAGCCCTGGAAATATCTGCGCATGAATGTGCTGAAGAGAACCATGTCTCCACAAGCTATCAGACTGAAACTGGACGTAAAGACCTTGGATGATGTCCAAAAGCTTTCAGGAATGCTGAATTGGCTACAGCCTTATTTAGGCCTTAGTAATGAACAAATGCCACCTCTGTTGCAACTTTGAAAAGGAGACACAGATCTTTTAGCCCCAAGGCCTTTAACGCCTGCAGCCTTGGCACCTGTGAAAGAAGTCAAACAGCTGATCTCTGCACGATGTGTTGCATATAGATCGCACGCTTCCTTTAAGTGCTTTTCTTTTAAAGGACCAATCTTCTCCTTATGCTATGTTGGCCCAGTGGAACCAGGCTTGGGAAGATCCACTGCATGCACTTGAATGGTTGGTTTTGCCTTTGCAAGTATAAGCAAAATAAAAGGGTTTTTTCTCAGTGCCCATGCCTGTAGGTTGGGCTCTCCTCCCAAAGCGAAGCTCAGGAACAGGCTGCAGGAATTCTTCCCTGAATAACATCTGTGAGCTTGGGTTCCCCATGGCTCAGGGGAGGAGGGCATGGGGCAACGCGTTAGGGCATGGGCCTGTGTTGAGCCTTGGCGTGTGGGGGCCCAGTGCCCATGGGAATGGTGGGTGACCAAGAGGGATGTGCCTGGGACCATCTCCCTGGGCTTTCAGGCACCGCTGCCCTGCACAGCAGCACCGCCTGCTCAGGGCCATGCCTGAGACCACATCCCTGGGCAAGAGCAGGTGTCTCTGTGGATGCCCCAGCTGGGGCAGGCTGCTGTGTCCCTGGTGCAGCAGGAGGTGCCTGGGGAGCCCCCAGGCCAGCAGCCTGGTGCTGGGGACAGGGACTGGCCCCGAGGGGCTGCCAGGAGTGGGCAAGCAGGGTCCCTGTGAGAGAGGAGCAGCAGACAGAGGGAGGCAATGGCCTCTGTGTCCTCATGCCATGGCTGGTGCCAGCCCTGGGGCTGACTGGCAGGAGGAGACCCCTCTCTGCCCACCAGCATCTCCTGTGCCCTTGTGATGGTCTATGGCCATGGGGTGAGTGCCCAGAGCTCTGCAGCCCCCTTTGGGTGGGCACTTGCATGGGGCCAGCCCCGCGTGGGCTGCTGTGTCTGCCTGGGCTGGGGAGAGGGCAGGGGAGGTGGGCAGAGCTGGGGGGGGGCTGGGCTGGGAAGGGCCAGGGAGAGGGAAACACCAGTGAGAGCTCAGCTGTGTGGGTGTGCAGGGTGGGGGCACACAGCAGGGTGTCCTGGTGCAGACCCAGGGGTCATGGTGAAGCAAGCAAGGCACCAAAGGAGCGGGACTGAGGGGCCAGATCTGTGCCGTGTTCCCTGCACACCCTCAGAAAGCTGCAGAAGGGAAATTTTCCCCACAAATTCCCAAACACTGCTCATTTCCAAGCCTGGTCATATACCCCAGCCCTCATTAGGGACCACTGCTGCATGGTCACCTCTGTCCTCCTCCGTTGCCCAGTGATACACAACTCCATCACCATTTCTAAATATAAAGGGAGCCACTTTCCTACTGACACTTGTTACACACAAGTCCCATAGCCCTTGCCACATTGGTCTCTCAGGGAAGGCCATAGTCAGACACCTCCAACAAGATCATGTTCTCATGGCATGGTGTTCTAACAAATATTGATTGAGATCCCACCAGCTGGCCTGGGTCCAGCGCTCCAGTCTTTCACTCAGAACCATTTCTCAAATAATACTCTTGCTCTCTCAGCCTCTCTTTGTCCATAATGTGTTCCATGTCCCAACCATCCTTCTGGCCTCTGTAGGACTTGCTGTGATGTGTCAGGGTCTTTCATCTGCTGGGAGCCCCATTGTGGGCTCAGCAGTCCTGATGTGGTCCTGTGGTGGGTTAACCTGGGCCAGTGGTGAGACAAACATCACTTGTTGTCAGCTGTACTGACTCAACAGGACAAAGGGAGAAGTTAAACCAGCAATGCTCATGGGTCAAGATAAAGACAAAGAGATCTCTTAACGATTCTTTTCATGGCCAAAGAAGTGTCGTCTTTTCCACATGCCACACAAAGATGTGTGGCAAAGATTAATTTATTGCCAATTAAAAAAGTGTTTGGATTGTGAAATACTATGCAGGAGAAACAATGGCAGAGAAAACCTGGCTTTTCTGGGGGAATCAGTGTCCTTGGTGTCCACTGGATATGTAAGCAAGGATGCCAGAAGTCCAGGGGCTTGTGGGCAAGTTCCCCAGACTAAACAGTTTGCCCACTCTGATGTTCACCTGCACCTGGAGTCCCTAAAGAGGACAAGCTGCTCAGGGATGTGAAGAGCAGTGCCAGTCTTGATTGTAGTGACTATGAAATTGTGGAGTCTCTGATGCCCAGGTAAGTGGGGAAGGAGAGCAGCAGAGCAAAGCCCTGAGGCAGAAGGGAAGGAGAACCTGGCCTGCTGAGGGCACTGGCAGGTGGGATCCCATGGGGGCAGGGCCCTGAGAGCATCCCTAGGCCTTCCTGGCCCTGACCAGCCTCACCTGGGGCCTCCACCCAAAGCTTTGTCCATGGCTTCGGGGGGCCATTGAAGCCAGGCAAGAGATTCAGCCCCAGCATGATCTATGCCGTAGGTGTGCAGGTCACCTTAGAGAGGCGTGTGGGTCTCCTTAGGGTCACAACAACAGGCACAGCTTTGCCTGCCCATGGACCTTGTTGGTTCGGAATGTCAGCATCACTTCCCAGCATATTCTGAATGGGGTTTGCCAAAGATATGAAACCGTGGCCCTCCAAGTCCTGGGGACTTTCTGTTGCCTCCCTTCCTTCCTCAACTCCCTCCGAATTATACACATCTTCCTTGCTGTCAAGGCTTGTCTCTGGCCAAAAGCCCAGCAGCCACCCAGCCGCTCCCTCCCCCCTTCCCTCCACAGTCAGGGCCCAAAAATGAACACAGTCACGGACAGGGGGTCTAACGAGGGATGAGCGTGGGGACACAATCACTTCCCTCACTGCCTTGGCAAGGCACTTCTCCGTACGCTCCAGGGCACGGCTGGCTGCCTCTGCTACCAGGTCACGGGCTGGGATTGTGTTTTGCCTTCTGTCCCCCAGCACCAGCAGGGCCTTTTCTGCACAGACACTGCCCAGCCAGGCAGGTCCCAGGCCCTGCAGCTGCAGGGTGTTAGTCCATGCGAGGGAGGTGCAGGCTCTGCCCTTGGTCCGTCCTGCATCTGTGCAGCTCCTGACAGGGCGGCCACCCCACCTGCCAGGGTTCCCCTCCGTGGCATCCCTAGGGCACAGGGATGGTCCTCTCAGTTTGGTGCCACCGACAGACACTGTGAGAGTTGCCTCCACTGGGTCATGTGTACAGCTCTTAAACTGTAATCAGGAGAGTCCCCTGTGCTGCCCACACTGCCCCAGTATGTCCCAGTGGCCTCCAGGTGGGGTGTGAGCCCTTCCCCACTGCTCTCTCAGCCTGACCATCCAGCTGGTGTTTTACTCATCTCTTTCTGTTCGCACCCAGAGTGTCATGGACTTGCTTGGGCAGTAGAACGGTGATGAAGACCATGAGAAGAATTTTGTAAAGCTGAGGGAAATGACATCCACTGTGGAGCTCCTCACGCACAACTGCAGGCTGTCAGGTTGGCGAGGCAGGAGTTACCCTTGGAAAATCCACCTGGACAGTTACCCGCTCAGGTGCCAGAAATGTCACCCAAGGCGACTCTAACTGGTGGCACACCCCTCACCATGGGGGTTTGAGCAGCCTGTGGTTCCCCGAGCTGCACTTATGGACTCCTTCCAAGACAGATGCAACACTTACTTGTCCTTTCTCACAAGTGATCTCTGCCAATTCAAGGAGCTTTCAAAAGCGATACCTCAAGGAAATATTGATTTTATACCTGAACTTCACCATTATTATTAGTTATACTACGCCCTTATTTTCTCTCATCTTTAACATATTTGCACCTGAGCAGGAGACAGTGATGGCTTCTGAAGTCATCTTTTCAGCAGACTGTCTCAGAAAGGCTCTTTCAGTTATTCACCTGTTTTCTCCTCCCTTTACTCTTTGGTCTTTTCGGTACGTCTCACCTGTGCTGCTGTTTTTACTTCAGGAAGGAAAAGCTTGCATGTCTTCCTGCAGCCGAACTGTCTCCTTACCCAACTCTCCCCTTGTGTTTAGATCTATATTTCTGTATCTAGCACCTAAAAGATTTCTCATGAGAGTGTCCCTTGCGGAAAGGCACTTCATCAGAGACAGCTTGGACTCGGCATATGCTTGTGGAGGGTGTTGGCTTATTTATGCCACTTGATCATTCTTCACATTGCTTGCAGATTTGAATAATTCTTCTGTACCGGTGTGCAGCCAGTCCTCTAAGGCAAATTGGTGGGGATGGTGCAGAGGAGCTGCAGCACCCACCTGCAGAACTGAGGGGAGAAGTCTGACGTAAGGAGAAGGGCTGTGAGTCCCAGGGGACAATGAGAAAAAGGGTGGTCTTGGGGACAGTCAGAGCAAGGTTGTCCATCCGGTGTCAGACCTCAAAGAACTGCGTTTCCTACCAGTCCAGATATCCTGAGGAGATCCTCTGCATCATTATCACTTGGAGATTGCTGCTAGAACCTCCTCTCTAACCTAAAAAGTAGCAAAATATAACCTATGAAATAAAAAATACTTATTTTGAAGTGCACTTTGAAATCCTCTCTCTTACCTACATGAATGGAACAGATTCAATTAGCTGCACAGGTCTTCAAGACTTGAAGGAAATGAGAAAAGCAAATACCTCATTAGGGCCTTGGGGGCTCCTGCCATGAACCTGAGCTACTGAGAGCAGACTGAACCAACCACTGAAGGAATGTAAGTCAGAAGCAGCACTGAAAATACCTTCAAACATTGATGGGTCCCGCTGAGGGCCATTGCTGACAAAGCGTCCCCATGGACTCGTTAGAGTAGCTAATTAGAGGCCAGAACTGCAGGTAGCCAAAGGTACTGTGTCGGTGGCTGTAATGCTGCAAAACACATTTAGATTTTTTTATGAAGCAGAAAGACCAAGCCCTGACCCCCAGGCTCTTGGAGGGCAGAAGATAAGAGCCTCCAAATCGAGTTCTATGTCACAGGCCTTGGTGGGAGAGGCAGCTGCCATTGCCAGGGGGACAGAGGCCTCAGCCCCCAGTTGGGCCATTCAGCCTCGCTGCAGCCCTGGGCCATCTCCACTGCAAGTTGCCCTACACTGTCCATGTGGCACCTCTTTCCACTCTGGGGGTTGGCATCTTCCTTGCTTTCCCACCCAGCCCTCACACCTGCATTTTCCTGACTTTTCTGAAGTTTCTCCCCTCATCCCTGCTTCTTCCTTGAGACTTAAAGCCATGTGACAATCCAGGCTGCCTCTGGGTGAACTCTGGCATCAGAGGGCAACCCTCCGAGGGACATTTCTTTTTCCTCACATCCAATCTTACCCTTCCAAGCAGCACTTTGCGGAGGTTTTCTCTTCCTGTCGCTATCAGGAATCACTCCCTTATCTCTGACACCCCCCTTCAAGCAGGTGCATGCTGTTACTGTGGTGCCCTGAGGCTCCACTTTGCCAGTATCAAGAAGCCCAGGACCTTCAGTCTCTCTCCACAGGCACCAAACTCAATCCAGGCAGGTATCCTCCACAGCCTCTCCACTTTTCCCCCATTCCTCCAGAATGAGAAACCTCAAAGCCCAGGCACAGATAACCTGGATGTGGCCACAACAGTGCTGTGTCAAGGGGGATGATGCTGAGTCACGGGGGATGATGAATCCCTTGTCTGGGTGGCCACCTATGGTGAAAACCTCCAAAGAATCACCAAAGGAGGACAGTCAATGGCCAGGGAGGAAAGGGAAAGGAGAGGTGAGCTGCTTGCATGGGAGGATACAGGGGTGGTCAAGGAGAAGCAATTGTGCGTGGGAAAGGAGGGAAAAGTTGGGAAAGGGTGAAGAATAGGAATCCATAGGAACCAGCCAAGCAGCCCTGCATCTGAGCAGCAAAGCTTGGAGTGGGAAAAGAACATCGCAGGTCATCTGACCAACTTTCTGATTGGCTTCAACAGCCGCTGGAAACCTGAGTGATTTCCCTGCCATCATGAAGGCAAGATCCATGGTGGATGGAGATCCAGAGTCATTCATGCTGGAAGGGACCTCCGGAGGTGTCCAGGCCTACATGCTGCTCAGAGAACGATCAGTTACGGGGTTGAAGCAAGTAGCTCAGGCTTTCCTTCAAGTGGGGCTTGAAAAGCTCCAAGGATGGACATGGCACAAGCTCTGTGGGACATCTGCTCCACTGCTTGACTGTTCTTCATGGGGAAGGACATTGTCTTCCCTTGCTTCAGCTGATGCCCATTGGCCCTCATCCTCCCATCATGCACAACAGGCAAGAACCTGGCTGCCTTTTCTTGCTGATATGGCCCAAGAAGATATGGGAAGGCTGTTATTAGGTGTCCCCAAAGCCTCCTCTTCTCCTGGCTTTGCACCTTTCAAATAAGGCCCATGGCATCCTGGGCTGCATTAGGAAGAGCACTGCCCAAGGGTTGGTGGAGGTGATCTTTCCTCTCTACTCAGCCCTGCTACAGTTTGTCTTGTTGACTTGCTCTTGAATTCTACTTTACCAGTGTCACCCATACTTGACAGAAAGGTGCTGTCCACATTTTTCACCATTCCTGCCTTGTCTTTTGTTCAAAACAAGTCCAGCAAAGCATTTGTGCCATGTTGGTCAGGGATCATTGCTGCGATGGAGAGACGGGACGCAGGGTGATACAAGCAAATGCCAATTTATTGTACAGAAGCACGAGTTTATATACACTTTCAGAAGCTGCGCGTTTTAAAAAGATTGGTTCTTGAAGCTGCACGTTTTAAACAGTTGGTTCCTGAAGCTGCGCGTTTTAAACAGATTGGTTCCTGAAGCTAAGCCTTGCATACTAGGCAATCCCCGACTGGTGGTTAACTACCAGCAATTAACAGCAAGGTGTTACCCTTCCTTCACAGCATCCGTCCCCCACTCCCCTGTGCTCTCTCAGCATGGCTCATCATGTTAGTTTTTGTGTCTATTCACACTCCTTGTCTTCCCAGGGTTAGTGACCTACAAGCTCGAGCACATTCCCTTCAGCTAACTGATTGCCACGCATGGTCCTGATTTCCAGCCCGCTCCTGCAGATCATCTTCCAGTTTCCCTTCAACCAAGGCCTTCAAGTAAAGGTCCCTTTCTCTAGCGGTCTAAAGGAGATGTCGTTCTCCTTCTAACCTTCATCAGGAGGTTGAGAGAATCTGAGCAGAAGCCCTTTGCACATGGAGGAGTTAGTGATGAGTGCCACAGAAAACCTGAGCAGGCCTGTGCTGTGCTCCACGTACCTCTTGGCCTTCAGGCTGAGCTGTGCTGAGTGTGTCCCTGGGTTGCAGAACAAGCCATATTGGAAGAAGAAATCTGCAGGAAGCTGCTGGTGAATGGCCAACCGCACGCCCTTACCTTTGTCTGAGGCTGCAGTTACCAACTCCCAAGTGAACATCTCCTCTTAGAACACGAGAAGTGATGACTAGAATGGGTTTCCCTGGCAGAAAACACTTCAAGAGCTGACAGGAGCGGTGTGGGATAACCCTTCTGCAGGCAGGATCTGCACAACTTGCTGCACCACTCTCCCAACGCTGTACACTCCGTGTTCCCGGCCTCGGAATGGACGGCATACAGCTGACACGATTGTCTCTGTGTGTAGAGAGTTGGCTCTAGCCAAGGCCAATTGAAATGACACTTTGTCTCAGAGTCCAAGTGCCTTTCTTACTGCAGCCATAACCAGCTGGGCTGCTGATGGCCAATCCCCCAAGGAAACTGGAGACTCCAGGGACCTCAAACTCGCCTTCATGGCCACGTGCCTCCTACGAGCTTCTCAGATGTAATGGGTGTCATAATGATAGCCCAGATCATCAGCCTGCTTGTGGCCTCGGTTACTCCTTGGTCAGCGGTTCCTGAATTGGAGGAGGCAGTGATAAAGAGATGCACAGCAATGGAAGAGATGGCCAAGGACCCTGCAGGTGCCATGAAGGCTTTGCAGGAAGAAGTGTGAGAAATAGCCCCTATAGCTGTGCAAAATGGAATGGCGTTAGATATGAAGGTGGTGTCTGAAGGCAGAGTCTGTGCTGTTCTTATCACCAGTTGTTGCATATACGTAGATCAAAGTGGGAGAAATTCTACAGATATATGTGTAAAAAAAATTTGGACACATCCTATTATTTGTCGTGAGTTCCAGAAAGTTTGCACCTTCTATGAAATTGAAGACATTTGGAATAGCCTGACGTCCTGGTTTCCTGATTTACAGCTATGGATTAAGAAGTTCATCTCCGGATACCTTTCTCCTCCTTCTCTTTGATCGCTCCAATCCATTTTACCTATGTAGCTTGTGCTTTAAGGTTCAGAGAGGAAAATTTGGACTGTCTTTCAGTAGTGTCTCTAATATTCCCTATGGGCAACTCTTCAGTAGTGGCAATAGACCTCATGGGGATTTGCTTGAACTAACAATTATACAGCTGAGAAATGTATTTTTTATTTATTAATTTCTATCCCACTCCCCCCCACACACACACACGATAATTAATCCCTCTTTTATTCCTGCTTACACCCTGTTCTCTAAGAAAAGCAGGCAATAATTACTGCCAAGAATTTGCTATATTCAGCTGCAGAGTTGGTTGAAGATCTGATGTAAAGTGATGTAAGTCTCATGGGGCTGAAGACAAAAATATTGAGGCTGGAGAGCTGGGGAGCAAGGCTGTCCACGCAGTGATTAGCTCCAGGGACTGCTTTTCCTACTTGTCCACACCTCCTCAGGAGACACTGTGCATCAATAGTAATTGGAAAAGCCTTCTATCCTTTCCCCAAAGTGCTCATTACCTGCCTTTCTCTTTCACTGTACGGCTGAAACTTATCTCATTAAGTGTAGGAGCCAAACTTGAAGACCAGATGTCCCTGATGGAGGAGACAGGGCTCGTCAGGGCGTTCTCCCTCGTCATGAGCCCAGGGTGTCTGTGGTGCTCTGGACTTCAGGTGTTCAGAGGAGCCTGAAGAAACCTCTCAAGATCACCAAGTCTGGAGCAAAGCCCACAGTCCCTGGAAGCGTTAATGGGCCCCACTGAGGGCCATGGCTGAGAAAGCCGCCCCATGGCCTTGTTAGAGCCCGTCCTTGGAGGCTGTGAGTGCAGGAAGGCAAAGGCGCTGTGCAGGCAGCTCTGCTGCTGAGCAAAGCCTTGGCTTGCTTGATGAAGCAGAAAGGCCAAGCCGTGACCTGCAGCCTGTGGGGAGGTGGGTGCTGTCCCTCACACAGGGCTCAGGGCTCTTCCTGGGGACCATGGAAGGTGGGCATCCAATGCCCAGTGAAGGACAGCAATGGCACAGCGACTTCCAGCTTCCCCATGGGGCTGCAAGGAGGCAACGATGCCCCCGTGCCGTGAGGACATCATGTCTTGTCATGGCCCTCAGAGGCAGAGACAGCTGCCACAGCCAAGGGGACACAGACCTGGGTTCTACTGGTGCCTTCCAGCCTTGACAGCACCCTTTGCCCTCTCCACCACAGGCTGTCCTACATGGTTGGAGCCCTGCCCCTGTTTCCCTGCAGGCTGTAGGCACCATCTCGCTGCCCTGCCTTGCTCTCACCCCAACATTGCCATACCTTCGCTGAGGTACCTCCACTCTCACCGGCTGTTCCTTGAAACACAAACCATGGGCTGATCCAGGCTCCCTCTGGCTGAGCTCTGGCACCGCAGCAGGACCCTTGCAGTGACAGTTCCTCCTCCCGATAGCCACTCTCCATTTGCAACATTACACTTTGTGAAATCTTTTCCCCTCTCCTCTTTCTTCCCACTACCCAGAAAGGCTTTACCACCTCAGGAACTGCCTTCCAAGCAGGGAACATAACTCAATAGCTATTTTTGGTGGTCTTTCCCCTCAAAAAAGTGAAGTCACCTCCACATGGTCTTCTAAACCACATGGCTGCTGCTGGCCTTTCAGCTTCTCCCAGAGACGTGACCAAGCCACATGCCTGCTGCTGTCCTCTCATGTCCACAGGCAAAATGGACATGACAGCCTGTACCCCAGCCCTTCTCCTGGATGGGGCCTATGGGGTCCCTTGGCAGAGGGACTGTCCCAGCCACGTTCCTGATGCTGGCCTGTCACCTCCAGAGACAGAACTGACCTCACAGGCCCCTTCACAGCCAGGCATGTCCTCCTGCATGAGGAGTTCCTGAGAATCAGCTGTCCTCCTCATAACACACCCCTCTGTCACCCTCATTCTAACCCATGACCTGGCCACAGAAAAGCAGCCTTGTTTCTTTCAGATTTTTCAAATGCATTTCCCACAAGCCATTTGAGTGGAGAAACATTCTTCACATGAACTTCCGCAGTTGCGTTGACATACACATGATATATGATCTTTCATATATATGGCTTTTTTTTCCAGGTTGGACTGACCGCTGGAGATCATCGAATCCAGCCCTCCAACTGAGGCAGGGTCAGCTAGAGCAACTTGCTCAGTAACTGGTCTAGCTAGGCTTGCGATATCATAGAGGCATAGGAACAGAGAATCATTTAGGTTGAAAAAGACCTTAATGATAACCAAATCCAACCGTTACCACAGGACGGCCAATCCCATCACTAAATCATGTCCCGAAGCACTGCATCTATGTACTTTTGAAACACCTCCAGGGCTGGTGATTCCACCAGCTCCCTGGACAGCCTGTTCCAATGCCTGACCATCCTTGCAGTGAAGATGTTTTTCCTCATATCCAATCTAAAGCTCTCTTGGTGTAAATTGAGGCATATTCCTCTTGTTCTGTCGCTTCTTACCTGGGAGAAGAGGCCTACCCCACCTTTCAGGTCTACAACCCAACCTTTCAAGTCTACAACATCCTTTCAGGCAGAAAGATCCCCCCTGTGGTTCCTCTTCTCCACACTGTACAACCTAAGTCCCCTCAGGTGCTCTTCAACAGTGCAGGGCTCCAGACCCTTCACCACCTTTGTTGCCCTTCTCTGGACATACTAAAACACCTCAACATTACTGTTGCAGTGAGGGGCCCAAAATGGAAACACAGTGTTCAAGGTGTGGCTTCAGCAGTGCCGAGTACAGGGGGTCCATCACTGCCCTGGTCCTGCTGGCCACACTGTTTCTGATAGCAGACACGATGATATGGGCCTTCTTGGCCACCCGGGCACACTGCTGGCTCATGCTCAACCATCTGTCAACCCGCACCCTCAGGGTACTTCCCCACCAAGCTGCCTTCCAGCCACTCTGGCCCAAGCCTGTAGCGTTGTGGGGGGCTGTTGTGACCCACGTACAGAACTGGCACTTCTCCTGGTTGAACTTCATACAACTGGACTCATCCAAATGATCCAACCCGTGCAGATCCCTCTGCAGAGGTTTACTGCCCTCATGGAGATCAAGACTGCCACCCAATTTGGTGTTGTATGCAAACTCACTGAGGGTGCACTCAAGCCAGATCATTAATAAAGTTCTGAAGCAGGACTGGCCCCAACACTGAGCCCTGGGGAACACCACTCCTTATGGGCCGTCGTCACCCGAATTCACTCCATTTACTCCCCCTCTTGGGGCTTGGGTGTCCAGCCAGCTCGAACCCAGCGTGGAGAACACCCACCGAAGCCATGAGCAGCCAGTTTCTCCAGGAGAATCCAGTGGGAGATGCAGCCAAAAGGCTTTCCTAAGGTCCAGTTAGACAGCATCCACAGCCTTTCCCTCATCCACTAGGCAGGTCACCTTGTCCCAGCAGGAGATCAGATTCATCAAGCAGGACCTGCCTTTCATACATCCATGCTGGCTGGTCCTGACCTCCTGGTTATCCCGAACCTCCCTCCTACCCTTCTTGTAGGTGGGCAGCACGTGACTAACATTCAGCCTTCTTGGGCCTCCCCAGTTAGCCAGCACTGTTGAAAGTCATCGCTGTGGTGAGGCAATAGAGAAACAGACCAATGATTTTCAGAGTGTCCCTGCCTCACGGGATGTCCATGGTCAAGGACACAATCAAAAGCACAGAGGGGCTGAGCTGGGCTCTGTGAGCGCTGGCAGGGAAGAGCCCTGGGGCCAGAGAAAGAGCAGCTGGCAGGGACAGCTGCAGGCAGCAGAGCCCTGGGCAGGGAGGGGGGGAGATGCTGAGGGGGACCCTGATGCAGGGCAGATAGGGGCACCTCCTGGCCATGGTCTGCCGTGCAGGTGCCTTCCCTGAGCAACACACCTCTGCTCTCCTCTCCCACCCAGCACAGCCTTTAGACCGTTGGTTCCATGTGTTTCAACAGCTCCGGGTCCAGCAGAGCAGCAGGAGGGATGAAGTGCATCTCTCCTGCTGCCACGGTGCCATTTCTCGCTGAGCACAGCCTGAGGGTGACTGCCCTGCACTGCTGCTGTGTGGGAGGTGGTGTGCCGGGCTGGGGAAGGGGAAGGAGTTCCCGAGTGTCCCTTTGTCTCTCTCCTGGCCTTGCTCAGATGCTATTGGCATTGCAGACAGGCTCTCTGGCAATAGGGGTTTCAGCTGCCGGCTCAGGCGCAGACCTTGTGGGTCCTCCTGTGCAGGCATGTCCTCAGCAAGGAGGTGTCCCAGCTTTCCCCAAACCTGTGATGCTGTGGGCAATGCAGTCTGTGAGGCTGGGGAAGGAGCTGAGTCTCCTGCAAGAACTTGCCATGGTCAAGACACCTGACTACCTACTTCGGGTGTCCACCCAAGCTGTATGTGCCTGCCAGGGCACACAGTGAGCCCTGGGTGTCCTTGGATAGCAGTGTGGTGCTGAGCCTTCGGTAAGGGATGAGGCATTCTGTTCTCTGCAGTGGATCCCTCTGCTCTCAGCAGTGCCTGGCTGCTTGTCAGGGTAACATGGCAGTGTGATCACTCTCCATCTAAGAAAGGAGCAATTGCCGGGCAGCTGGGAAGGAGAGGGATGGAGAGAGCAGAGTGCCTGCCTCTGCCCTCAGGCACAGACAGTGCCCTTGCCTCTCAGCACTCACTCTGCTCTCCCTGAGCACAGCACAAAGCCCTCCTGACCTGACTCTGGCCATGGCCGTTGCTCAGCACGGGCAGAGCCGATGCTGACAGGCCCTTCTGCGCTGGGAGCAGTTTGGGCTGAGCCAGTGCAAGGCCAGGACTGGCCCCTGCCCCCAGGGTTCCCATGAAGCCCCTGCTGCAGAGCAGGGCTCACTGCTGGGCAGCCAGCGGGCACAGCCCCTGCTCCTCACAGCACACTCGGCCAGCACTCAGCACAGCTCCAGCCACGGCTCGGAAGGGAGCTCTCCTAGGAACGGCAGAGGGGGGGGCATGGGGCAGCGGGGGCGCATCTAGGAGAAACGGTTTTCACTTGCCTTAACAGAAGAATTGCCTGACTTGTCACTACTTTTCCTCCTTGAGCAGGTTCCCATGCCCAGAGGCAGCAGATGTCCAACAGCAGCTCCATCACCCAGTTCCTCCTCCTGGCATTGGCAGACACGCGGGAGCTGCAGCTCTTGCACTTCTGGCTCTCCCTGGGCATCTACCTGGCCTCCCTCATGGCCAACGGACTCATCATCACTGCTGTAGTATGTGACCACCACCTGCACACCCCCATGTACTTCTTCCTCCTCAACCTCTCCCTCCTCGACCTGGGCTCCATCTCCAGCACTCTCCCCAAAGCCATGGCCAACTCCCTCTGGGACACCAGGGACATCTCCTACTCAGGATGTGCTGCACAGCTCTTCCTGATTGTCTTTTTCCTTTCAGCAGAGTGTTCTCTCCTCACCGTCATGGCCTATGACCGCTACGTGGCCATCTGCCAGCCCCTGCACTACGGGACCCTGCTGGGCAGCAGAGCTTGTGTCCACATGGCAGCAGCTGCCTGGGCCAGTGGGTTTCTCTGTGCTGCGCTGCACACGGCCAATACACTGTCACTGCCGCTCTGCCAAGGCAATGCCCTGGGACAGGTCTTCTGTGAAATCCCACAGATCCTCAAGCGCTCCTGCTCGCACACCTACCTCAGGGAAGTGGGGCTTATTGTGGCTGGTGCCTCTTTATTCTTTGGGTGTTTTGTTTTCATTGTTCTGTCTTACATGAAGACCCTGGGAGGATAAGGAGGGTGAATAGATAACAACCAACAGAATGAGTCTGGCCTAGAAAAGGTAAGGAGATGAGGAACAGATGGTGCCAAGGGGAAGTAACACTTTGTTGTTAATTGATGAGTGTAAAAACTTACTTAAAGTGTCCTTTGTTTGTAGTTAACCAAACAGGGATTGCCTGGAATGTAATGCTTAGCTTAAGTGAGAGAGAAGGGGGGGTAAGAGATAGGGTAGAGTTTAACGATTATGATAGTCTGCTTAGCTGTTTAGGGTAAAGTTGTAAGATTTAACGATTGTAATAGTCTGCTTAGCTGTTTAGGGTAAAGTTGTAAAGTTTAATGACTATGATAGTCTGTTTAGCTGTTTGCCAAATCTTACACGGTTTGCTTGGGTGCTGTGACAAGGTGTACGGGAGTAAAGGGCTTCATGACCATGTAAGTCCAGCTTGATGACCATATAAGTCCAAAGAAAGATTACAGCCTTGCAAGAACAAGCCAAAGCCGGTTCTGCGGTTTGGACAAAGAGCAGGACGTTACTGAGCCTGCGCCAGGTGTGGGGGCAACTAGCGGTCACGAGGAAGACTCACCTGCCTTCATCCTCAGGACCCCTGACGACCACCACCAGGGGACACTGCGCAAACTCAGTTGAGAGAAAAATATGGAAATGACTCGCAGAGCTAATTTTAATACAAAGCGGGGATAGGTAATGCATATGTATAGGCGTATTACGACATAGTTATGAATATGTAATGAGTTGCCTTATAAAATCACACAAGTTTTCGCACCAGGCGCGCACGATTTTTGGCGGGACTACCCCCGTGCTGCCCAGCGCTGATTAAACATACCTACTTTACAATCTTACGGATTGTGGAGTCCGTTTTCCGCGCGTCAGTTTTGGCGAGCCAGCCAGGAGGATCTCCACTCGGCTGCGGGACCGACTGCGGAGCGGACGCTCCTAGGCGCGCCCCGAGCGTTTTGCTCGGAGGAGTCTCCGCTGCCGGCCGATCACCGCGGGAGTGGACAACAGCCTCTTGGAGCTGCGGATTTAACGGTATGTTTAACAAAGGGACTTGAGCGTACGCATATTCGGACTGCTGATAAATCGCGCAGAGACGTCTGGCGTGCAGCATAGTGCCCGTTGGTTAGGTACCTATTGGGTTTGGGACTGTAACTGAGAAACTCGCTGGCCGATAGAGCGGCCGGTAGCGATCTCGGGGATAGATCGACTGAGTTTAAGGTAACTGCTGTATCCTGTTGTTGGGAGCCAGGACAAACAGGAGAGGGGTAAGCGGGCCTCTTGTAATTCACAAGATATTTGCAGCTGCTAAAAGGTTGTTAACTGGAGCGATGCTGTGTTAAATTTCTCTTGGTATTGATTTTGGTTATGGCAATAAGACATTTGGAATAGACTATCGATTTGAATTTGTCGAACCACAGTGTTTGTGTAAAGTGATGTGTGTGTGATTTTCTCTGAGTGCATGGACGTCCGTGAGAGTGGAATTGAGTGAGAATAAGTGAGAGTGTGGCTGATAGGCGTAGAAAGAGAGAATTTAAAAGTCAGTTTGAATCCCTTAAGAGTATATTGAAAATGGGTAACACCCAAGGAGGGATACTGAAAAAGAGTCCTCTGGGTTGTATACTCGCCCATTGGAAGGATATTGTAGGGAAGGGAAGCACAGAAAGCAAAAAGACCCTCATTAAATATTGTAATCAGTGGTGGCCATTGTATAAGTTAGAGGGCGAAGTTAAGTGGCCGTTTAATGGAACATTGGATTATAATACTTTGTTACAGCTTATGCTGTTCTTGAGAAGAGAAGGGAAATGGGATGAAGTATCATATGCAGATATGTTTTTCACTCTGCGAAACCATCCGGAGTGGCAAAGGGACTGTGGGATAATACCCCCACAGGACCCTATGGTACTCGCATTGGAGCGGGAAAATAAGGAGGGTAGAAGTAAATTGAAAAGATGCTGTTCTTCCTGCAGCATTGGGCAGAGGTGTACAAAGGCAGACAAGGTTCACCAAGCCCCAGAACAGGACTTAGATGACTTGTTTAAACCTCCCCCCCGGGCACGGGACAAGGATGCGGATTCGGAAGGAGCTTTTAACCCTCCTGATAGCCCTGTATCTTCCCACACTCGGCAGAAGTCTGCCCTGACTATTTTACAAGCACCCCTCCAAGAGGCGGTGGGGCCAGACGGTGGAACAATGCTAATTAAAGTGCCTTTCTCCACTGCTGATTTGGGAGAGTGGAGAAAGATTGCAAAGGATTATAGAAGAGACCCGATAAGTGTAACCAGGCAGTTCCAATTTATCGTGAAACAACACAATCCCGATTGGAACGATATACAATTATTATTGGAATATTTGACCGAAACTGAAAAACAGCTAGTTTTGAAAACAGCAGGAAATCTGGCTGAAGACTATTATAAAATTACAGGAGGGGATGTTAAGGAATATTTCCCCCTCCAAGACCCAAAGTGGGATGCTAATAGATCGGCACATATGCAAAGATTACGGGAATATCAGGAATGGATTGTGAAGGGAATGGAGAAAGCAATTACCAAAACTATAAACTGGTCAGCTTTATATGCAGTTAAGCAAACTCCTTCTGAGTCCCTGTCTGAGTTCCTGGATAGGCTGAGGGATGTGATGCGCCGTAACACGCCGCTGGACCCTGGGTCTGAGGTAGGGATCCAGCAATTAATTTCTTTATTCCTGGGTCAATCTACAGGGGACATAAGGCGAAAACTTCAAAAGCTGCGTTCTACAGAAGGTAGAAACTTAGAGATATTGTTGGATGAAGCGTGGAGGGTGTTTAGTAATAGAGAGGAAGAATATCGGCGGGGACAAAGGAAATTGATAGCTGCCATTCAAGAAAAAGGGGAATGGAGAGGTGGTAGGCGAGATTCGTCTCGATTGGAAAGGGATCAGTGTGCTATGTGCAGGGGCTTTGGTCATTGGAAAAGGGAATGTCCTAGAAACAAGGAAGGGGTCGAAAAACCTCGGCGAACGTGAAGATAGCCAATGTGATAGAAGACTGACGGGAACCTGGGGAATCTACCCTAGCGGATCCGCTGGTTATAATTAAGCTAGGGGAAAAGCAGCAGCAAGTGGAGTTTTTGATAGATACAGGAGCGACATATTCGGTTTTGAATCAAGCCTTAATGCCTTTAGGAGATGATTACGTTGTAGTCCAGGGAGCAACTGGCCAAAGTGAAAAGGCGTATTTTTGCAAACCTTTAAAGTATAAATTGGGAAAGCAATGGGGTATCCACAAGTTTTTATATATGCCCAACTCCCCAAAGGCACTTTTGGGGAGAGATTTGTTGGAACAATTAAGAGCAAAGATCACGTTTGAAAAAGGGGAAATTACTTTGGAGGTAAAGGATCAACGATATACACAGGCATTAAGTCTAGTCCTAACTAGTCTCCCCTCAGAAGGGAAAATCAATGAGGAAATTCTGAACCAAGTGTATCCGGGAGTCTGGGCTACTGATGTGCCTGGAAGAGCGAAAAATGCTCCACCTGTTGAAGTTAAGATAAAGGAAGGTCAACGACCGGTAAGAATTAAACAATATCCTCTAAAGAAAGAGGACAGGGAAGGAATCCGGCCGGTGATAGAAAAATTTTTGCAGCTCGGACTATTAAAGGAATGTGAGTCTGAATTCAATACTCCTATATTACCTATTCGGAAGTCCGATGGGTCATATAGGGTGGTTCAAGACTTGCGTGCAGTGAACAGGATTACTGAGGATCTCTACCCAGTCGTGGCAAACCCGTATACCCTACTGACTGCATTGGCACCTGAATTAATCTGGTTTACTGTTCTAGATTTAAAGGATGCTTTCTTTTGCCTCCCTCTCCACGAAGCCAGTCAAAAGTTGTTTGCATTCCAGTGGGAAAATCCTAAAAGTGGTCGAAGGACCCAGCTCACTTGGACGGTGTTGCCGCAAGGATTTAAGAATAGTCCTACCATTTTTGGCAATCAGCTTGCGAGAGACCTGGAATCCTGGGAAGCCCCATCCGAGAAAGGAAAATTGTTGCAGTACTTGGATGACATCCTGATCGCTACCAACACAGAGGAAGATTGTATGGAGTGGACGGTGAGTCTGTTGAATTTCTTAGGGCTTCAAGGATATAGGGTGTCCAAGAAGAAGGCCCAGGTAATGCAGCGTAAAGTGAATTATTTGGGCTATGAGATCAGTGCGGGACAAAGAACTTTGGGACAGGCCCGCAAAGAGGTGATATGCCAAACTAAAAAACCCCAGACGGTAAAGGAATTGCGAACCTTTCTGGGAATGACAGGGTGGTGTCGATTGTGGATCTACAATTATGGACTGCTTGTTAAACCATTATATGCGCTGACAGCGACTGAACAGAAACACCTCGAATGGGATAAAAGAGGCTGAACAAGCTTTTGAACAACTACAGAAGGCCCTGATGTCAGCCCCGGCCTTAGGACTCCTGGATGTGGGTAAGCCGTTTCTCCTTTTTTCTCACGAGAAACAGGGCACTGCCCTAGGAATATTGGCACAGGAGCTAGGTCCGTACTGTCGGGCAGTTGGCTACCTCTCTAAACAGTTAGACGCGACTGCAAAGGGCTGGCCTGGATGCCTAAGGGCGGTTGCGGCTGTGATACTAAATATACAGGAAGCCCGAAAATTCACCCTGGGCCAGAAAATGACTGTTTTTGTGTCCCATACAGTGTCGGCAGTATTGGAAGCAAAGGGTGGACACTGGCTATCTCCACAAAGGTTCCTGCGATATCAAGCTGTAATAGTGGAACAGGATGATGTGGAAATCGTGGTTACTAACATTGCCAACCCAGCTTCTTTTCTCAGCGGAAACACAGGAGAACCAGTGCATCATGACTGCTTAGAAACTATTGAAGCGACATACGCAAGTCGCCCAGACTTAAAGGATAGCCCCATAGAAAACGGGGAAAACTGGTTCACAGACGGGAGCAGCTATGTCCTGAATGGCAATCGGCACGCAGGATACGCCATCACCACCAGTCAAGAGGTAATAGAGTCAGGACCTTTGTCCATGAACACCTCCGCACAAAAGGCAGAAATAATTGCCCTAACTCGAGCCCTGGAATTGGCTCAGAGCAAAACTGTAAACATTTACACAGACTCAAAATATGCCTTTGGAGTTGTACACGCACATGGAGCAATTTGGAAAGAAAGAGGTTTATTGAACTCCCAAGGGAAAAATATCAAACATGCAGAAGAAATTCTGAAGTTACTAGAAGCTGTCCAACTCCCTGAGAAAGTGGCAATTATGCATATTAAGGCACACCAGAAAGCGAGCTCAGATTTGGAAAAAGGGAATGAACTGGCGGACAGAGAGGCAAAAAAAGTGGCCAAAACGAAAATAAAAGTAGCAGGGGCTTTAATCCCCGATAGACATATTTCCCTACAAGATAAACCAAAATACACTAGTGTTATAAATTGAGACCACAACGGATCATAATCCAATTAAAATTTTATTAATTATAGCAAGTAGAATATGAGCAAAAACAGCGCTGGACGACAGGGGAGTCTGCGCTCCGCCAACTGCCGTCCTGAGCAGTTCAAACAGTCCCTTTTTATACATCTTTACTCCCGTGTTCATGAGGTAGTGGAGGTACCCTGCGCATGCTTCAGTTGTTGTTAGGGGGTCGTTTTCTGCCTTCTGGTGGTCGTTGAGGCCGAAGTAAGACGTCTTCCTCCTTTGTCCCATAGTTGACCCCTCACTCATATGTCCTTATATGGGGTAGTTTGTCCTGTTTCTGTCGGTTCCTGGACATCTGGTGGTTACCTTATCTTGCACAAGCGGTATCTTGTGGCTATTTATATCTTTTGCTGTCTGACCTTTACATTGGGCTTAACATAAATCTTAATAAACAATGCCCTAGTCCATAGTTTCTCACACTGTCTGACCTTTACATTGGGCTTAACATAAATCTTAATAAACAATACCCTAGTTCACAGTTTCTCACAATCCCCCCTATTCTTTTTATCCTATTATTGTTTATTAGATGCTGCTTTCATTCTCGGCACTGCAAGCAAACCTTTTTCCACAATCCCAACATTTATCATAACACTCACAAGGTAATACCTCACAATTACAATAGGCATAGTTCTCACGTGGCATAACGCATTCGCAACAATCTTCATCCTCATTAATAGATACACTCTTATACTTTGCCCCAGACCTCGTAATTACAATAAGCAATTTAGCTATGTCAAACCGTTCTTTAATAAAATGTAAAATATAGCGTAATATACAAGGCCCAAATATAAGTCCCAGAATCAACATAATAAGTGGTCCCGCTAAAGCAGACAACAAAGTGGTTAGCCAAGGTGAGATATTAAACCAGTTTTCATACCATGACCTGCCCGCCTCACGATTTTTCTTACATTGATCTAACCTTTTCCGGAGTTCAGACATGGTGTCCTGGACTACTCCCGTATGGTCAGCAAAAGAACAACATTCTTCATTGAGAGCTACACATAACCCTCCTTCCTTTAAGAACAATAGATCTAATCCTCTTCTATTTTGCAGCACTACTTCTGATGAAGACTTTACTGAAGTGGCTAAATTTTGGATAGATTGTTCTATTTTTGCTAAATCCTCATCTACAGCCATCTGCAAACTTTGTAATTCCTGACCTTTTACTAGGGAGGCTATGCCTGTACCTGCTCCAACTCCGCCCGCTATCAGCAGTGTAGCTAGGGTTACCACTGTAATTGGCTCTCGGTTTTGTCTATTCAGGTCTCCTTCAAAGTGGCGTAACACCTCCTCGGAGGTGTGATAGATCAGACGAGGAACAATAATCACCTGTACGCAAAACTGAGATTGATTAAACACGTTTAGGGATAGGCAAGGCGTTACTCCGATGTCTGAACAAACCCATTTAGCTCCTGGTGTCGGGATAGCCCATTTGTCATTTTGGTTCTTGTGTTTCTCTATATTGGTGTTAGTGACTGTTCGGTTGCACAAAGGCTGATACTTTTCGGGCACTGTACCTATACATTTTCCTTGACCTGTTACTAATTGAATAGTAATTCCTTGCGTATGGTTCCTCTGGTCATTCCATGGGCATTCTCGTGGGTTTGAACCATTAGACCATCGAATCCTTCCTGGTTTTCCAATTGCCTCAAAATATGGTGGTCTAACATTATAACATAACCAGCATTCCTCAGTTAAATTTGGTTTGCTTTCATTGAGGGCACGGTAAGAGGCTTGCATGAGATTCCATAAGGGGTCGTTGGATTCTGACAACTCTAGATCCCTGGATAAGGAGAATTCAGTCACAATGTCATTAGCTGTTTCCGAAAGGGAGTCTGGAGAAGGGGTTACGACAGTTACGGGGGCAACCTTTTTTTCAAAGAAAGTAGGTGGATTCAGGACCAGGTTTGGTCCTACTGGTAAAGGATCGTGGGGCATCGGTCTCTTCATTATTTGAAAAATTCCTCCTCTGTCTGCACCTGTTTCCCAATATCTAATTGCCCAATATTTCCCTGCCAGCCAAAAGTCCTGAGCAGGATTTTTTATAGTTATATTGATGCCCACACAAGGAATCGGTTTACTTAAGCAATGACCCCACCGGTCTCCGTGTAATTTAGGTCTCTCGCATCCTTCCGGTGACCACTTTATTTCTAGATACTGGTCTCCAGGTGCGGACCACTCAGAGGCCCATGTTTCGCACCCCCAATATGCACAGTAATAATGACCTGGAGAATTACAGTATCCTTTACCAGGGTTTGATGCTGGACATATATAAATTGGTTTACATATATCCGCTTCATCTCTACGATCTTCTTCAGTAACTAGATCATGCAAACCCACATTAAAACTAACTGTGCCCGGTGTAGTTCGTGCTTGGATTGGATTACTTGGACATTTTATGTTTGTTATTGTCCAGTTCATAGGTTCATGAGGGTTTCCATTTGCTTGGGTTATTATCAATAACAAAACTAACGGTATACCAGGAAAAAGGGTGTCTGTCAATTTTGCTAATTTAAGTATATTTTTACCAGTCCTGGGGAAGTTCGGCCATTGTTGCTTTAGTGTCCCATTGTTCTGGTTCTGTTCTCCACAGTTTGTTCCTCCTCTGCCTTGCCCGTCGACTCGGTTGCTTCGAGCCACGGGGTGTACCATCTTCTCGGCAGCAAGGGAATTCTTCAGGAGAACAGCTGCTTCGGGCTTTCTGCCTGTTTACATAGGCTTCCCACTTTGCAGCTTTAACTAATGGGGCAAAGCAAGACACGGTTAGTACTTCCCTTCTGCACTTTATAGCCAAGATTTCAGCTACAAAGGGGACTGGTTCGGTGGAGTGGTAACAATAACATTGAGGGTTTATTCCTTTGGCAAAAATTTCCCACCACTCATGGGATTCTCGAATAATTTCTTGGTTAGACTCTAATTGTTTTAATTTCCACTCAGTAAGAGTTCTTTGGATTTTCCAACACTCTGTGCAAACTCCTATTGGAGGGTATCCACATTCACAGTGTGTCCACCATTTATTCTGGCATACCTTACACCTGAAACAAGCAAATGGATAACAATTGCAGTTCAAATTATTACACCTAATTCATATATCTAGAGTGCATATATTATTTACATCAGCATATCTTCTATACTTGATATTGTGTGGTTGCATAAGTTTAGCAATTTCCTTCGACACACTTTGTACGCTTCCATATATAATAGATAAAAAAAGAAATAATTATAGCAAATATAAACAACAATACACACTTTATACCAAAAGGTAATGCGGCAAAATAATCAAATAAAGTCTCTATCATTACGTTATCTTTTCAGGGTTATCTTGGTGTCACCTGGAGTACTGATTACTTTCCAGTGGGGTCTCGTCACTGGGCCTTTAATGCGACTGGCATGAGTCCATCCACGCTCAGCAGTCCGGACAGCCGTTTCCGTTGTAAGCAGAACAAGATAAGGTCCCTCCCAATTGGGTTTTAGGGTTTCTTCTTTCCACGTTTTAACCAATACCCAGTCCCCAGGTTTAAGATTATGAATTTTTAAGTCCAACGGTGGTCGTTGTACAATCAGTCCATGTTCCCAAAGCTTGTTACGATGTTCTGCTAATTGTGAAACATATTCATTAATCACACGGTCTCGAATTAAAACATTTGTTTGTGGACTTTCAATTCTATAGGACATTCCATAGACCATTTCAAACGCTGATATTCCTACATCTGCTCGGGGTCTGGTTCTGAGAATTAATAGTGCCATGGGTAGGCACTTAATCCATGATAATTTGGTTTCTATCATTAATTTAGTCAAAATAGTTTTGATTTCTCCATTCATCCTTTCAACTTTTCCCGAACTTTGTGGATGCCATGGCGTATGGTATTCCCACTTAATACCCAAGCTTTCTGTTAGATCTCTAACAATTTTTGACACAAAGTGTGTTCCTCTGTCCGAGTCGATTACTTCAGGTACTCCATATCGAGGTATAATGTCTTCAAGTTACACTTTAGTAACTTGGTTAGCAGTTGCCTTGGAGGTAGGAAAAGCCTCAACATAATGTGTTAAATGATCCACCATTACTAATAAATATTTGTAACGCCCTGCCCTGGGTAGTTCAGTAAAATCCACTTGTATGTGTGAGAAAGGTCTGTATGCTGGGGAACGTCCTCCAAGAGGCTTTTGTCTCATGTTGTTTCGATTAACCTTTTTACAGGTCTCGCAGGCTGCCGTGACTGTCTTTGCTATGTTATATACGCCTATACAGGCAAACTGTTGATTGAAATGATCAACTAACGCCTGGGTTCCCCAGTGTGTTTTACTATGTATTTTTGAAAATATTTCAAGTGCTATGCCCTTCGGCAAAACTTCTCTCCCATCTGGCAATATGTACTTACCAGCCTGTTCCTTAGCTCCCATTTGTTCTAGTTTTTCCTTTTCTGCAGACTCAAAACTCAAATTTTTACTAACAGGTATTTGTTGTATAGTTAAAATCGTACTAAAATTGCCTGCCACTCGTTTTGCTTCTGTATCAGCTGCATTATTTCCCCTAACTTGGTAACTTGTACCTCGCTGGTGTCCCTTTATATGTACAACTGCTATTTTATTCGGCATTTTTAATGCCTCCAGAACTCGCCGAATTAATCCCGGGTGTATCAGTTCTTTTCCCTGTGAGTGAACGAATCCTCTTTCTTCCCATATTTTCCCAAAAGTGTGCACTACTCCGAACGCATAGCGTGAGTCTGTATATATAGTTCCATCCTTTCCCTTCAGTGACACTAATGCTTTCCACAATGCATACAGCTCACAGGCTTGAGCCGACCAGCTGGCACTCAGGGGGCCTGATTCTATTGTCTTAAATTCTCCTTTTTCCAACTTAACGATGGCATATCCGGACAATCGTTTACCTTCCACTATTCGTGATGACCCATCTATAAATAATACTTCTCCACATTGTAGTTCTTCTTCTTCTAAGTCTGGCCTAATGGCGTGTCTGCTGTTCAATTGTTTGAAAACAATTGTGCAATAGTTCATTACCTTCTCCTGGGTACAAAAATTCAGCGGGGTTAACTGCTCCAATAGTTTTCAAAGATAGTTTAGGGGATTCTATAAGTATTCCCTCATACTTTAATAATCGGCTATCTGTAAGCCATTTTTCTGCTTTTTGTTGTAACACTCCCCTGATATTATGAGGCGCATATAAGACAACTTCTCCATTAAAGGTAATGCGATTCGTTTCCTCAAGTAATAAGGCAGCAGCAACAATGATTTGTAAACAACTCGGCCAACCCCTGCTCACAGGGTCCAACAGCTTTGATAGGTATGCCACCGGTTTCTTTTGTCCGGCCCATTCCTGAGTTAATACTCCGAATGCCGTTCCTTCATATATGTTAACAAATAAATGGAATGGCCGCTTTAAATCTGGGAGGCTTAAAACCGGCGCTTGGCTTAGCTCCCTTTTGAGACTGGCAAACTGCTCTTGATCCTGAGGGGTCCACTTGGGCATTTTGTCTTTAGACAGTTGTTCATATAAGAATTTAACTTTAAAGCTGTAGTTCTCTATCCATTGCCTACAATACCCAAATAGCCCTAATGCCTGCCGAATTTGCCTCTTAGTGACAGGCATAGGTAATTCCTGAATTCCTTTAATGCGCTCTGGATCCAATATCTTCTCGCCGTTAAACAAATAATGCCCCAAGTATTTCACTTTTTCCTCCACAAATTGTAACTTTTCTTGTGATACCCGTAGTCCCTTTTGTGCAAGAAAGTTTAGGAGTCGAATGCTTTCTTTCCTTACATCCTCCTTATTATTCCCTGCTATGAGCAGATCATCTACATACTGTAACAGCACGTTTCCTGTTTGTACTTGGTATTCTTTTAAGAGCTCTTCCAGGGCCTGTCCAAACAGATTAGGGGACTCAGTGAACCCTTGGGGGAGCACGGTCCATCTCAATTGCTGTCTACGGCCTGTCTACGGCTTAGCTCAAAAGGGAGCTAAGCCAAGCGCCGGTTTTAAGCCTCCCAGATTTAAAGCGGCCATTCCATTTATTTGTTAACATATATGAAGGAACGGCATTCGGAGTATTAACTCAGGAATGGGCCGGACAAAAGAAACCGGTGGCATACCTATCAAAGCTGTTGGACCCTGTGAGCAGGGGTTGGCCGAGTTGTTTACAAATCATTGTTGCTGCTGCCTTATTACTTGAGGAAACGAATCGCATTACCTTTAATGGAGAAGTTGTCTTATATGCGCCTCATAATATCAGGGGAGTGTTACAACAAAAAGCAGAAAAATGGCTTACAGATAGCCGATTATTAAAGTATGAGGGAATACTTATAGAATCCCCTAAACTATCTTTGAAAACTATTGCAGCAGAATGTCTTCCCATTCAAAGGCAAAATAATCACGGCATTCTTCTGCCAGTGGGCAGGCCCAAAAGGCATCCTTTAAATCAGCCACACTATACCAGGAGTTATGGGGTCCTAGCTTGCTTAGCAGTGTGTATGGATTTGCTACTACAGGGAACCGGGTGATAGTTCTTTTGTTTATTTCCCTTAAATCATGTACGAGCCGATATTTCCCATTTGGTTTCTTTACAGGCAGAATGGGGGTGTTAAAGGGTGACATACAAGGCTCTAAGATTCCTTGTGCTAACAATCGATCCATTTCTGGTTTTAATCCCCTCCGTCCTTCTAGGGATATGGGATATTGCCTTACCCTCACAGGTATGTGGGGTTCGGAAATTTGGATTTTAATCGGTGGGATTTCCAGTCTACTAATTGTGTCCGGAGAGTACCAGACATCGGGGTTAATTTGTTTTTGATCATCCACGGTCAAAGGATAAGCAGACACTGTTAGCTCTTGATTTTTCACTTTAATTTCTAATTGCAATTCAACAATTAAATCTCGTCCTAACAGATTAAATTCTGCTTCAGGGACGAGCAAGAGTTCACCCCATTCCAAATTTATTTTCAGTTTCGAATACCACATTTTTGATTTTGCTTACTTTAAAGGGTTCTCCTTTTGCCCCAATTACTTGTACTTTTTCAGGGGAAACTTTACATCCCTCAGGTATATGCTTAATAGTTGATTTCTCAGCCCCAGTGTCTACTAAAAAGGTGAACTCTTGTTTATGGGGACCTATTTTTAATTTTATCAAGGGCTCATGATGACTCCGGTCCCCTAAGATATAGAGCCCCTGACCCTCCTATTCCGTTTTCAATATTTCCTCATCCCTGATCCTTTCTCTGCAATTCTGTTTTATATGTCCCCTTTTTCCACAGTAAAAACAACATCTCTGTTCCTTCTTTACTACTACGTTCCCTTGTTTCGTTCCAGCAGTTCTGTGTTCACCAGTTCGCCCTTTGCGATCCTCTCTGACTGCTGCTACCATCATTTTTACTTGTCGCTTGCTGCTCTCTTCTTCCCGCCTTACGTAGACTTTCTGAGCTTCCCTCAGTAATTCATCCAACCCTCTATTCTGCCAGTCTTCTAACTTTTCAATCTTCTTTCTGATATCTTCCCATGATTTTGCCACAAACTGAGTTTTGAGGAGCGCTTGCCCTAAAGGGTCGTCTGGATTTACCCCAGAGTACAGCTGAAGGGCTTTCCTCAGTCGTTCCAGCCACTCAGTAGGGCTTTCATCTTTCTTTTGCATTTCATTAAATGCTTTATTGATATTCTGGCCACGGGGTACTGCTTCCCTAATCCCCTGAATTACTATAGTTCTCAGGTCCTGCATATGAGTTCTATGCACTGGATCCTGATTATCCCAATTAGGTCTTTGGAGTGGCCATTTAATATCTGCTTGGGGTCCCTGGGCATGCTGAGCATCCCACAGTCTCATTCCTGCTCGTCTAATCATATCTCTTTCCTCGGTAGTAAATAATTGACCAAGGATAGATTGCATCTCATCCCAAGTATAAAGGTTTGGTCCCAAAAATTGATTTAATCTTTCTGCCACTCCGAGTGGGTCCTCAATTAAGTTTCCCATCTCGGTTCTTTTAAAATCTCGTAGGTCAGCCGAGTTTAGGGGTACGGAAATATATCCAATCACAGGTTGAGGTCCCCCCATGGGTATTTCCCTTAGGGGGTACATCTGAGCTGCCCCTTTCTGACTTCTAGTTACGCGTCTAGGAAGAGGGGGAGACCCTTGTTCCGACTCTGGTGGGGGAGTGGGCGCTCTGGGGACCTCTGCGGGAGCAGGAGGAGGAATGTAAGGAGGGGGGGTTAGAAGGGTTTCGTCCAACTCTTCCTGCTTTTTCTTTTGTTTAGTTTTCATTTCATTCAGTGGGTAAAGTCTAGCTCCCGGTCTTTCTAGCCACACTTGCGCATATCGACTCTCCTCCGGGTTAAGGGGTTTTTTATTATTAACCCAGAGGTTTAATTGCTGTCTTACCCAATCTTCTTCTGACCCATAGACTGGCCAAAAGACATTTTTAGAAATTTTCTTCCCTCCCCATATCTTAGTACAATATTCTATCATCTTCTGCTTATCTTTCCCTAGAGTTCCAGGGAAATATCTCCAATTGTCTAAGATATATGCCAGAGGGGTATTCTTAGGTACAGTGGGTACCCTTCCCATGGGAGTCGAAGGCTTGCTGCCCTTCGCCCCCATCTACTGGAATATCCACAAACATACACTCACTCGCTCCCCTTGTTCCTGGCCCAGTCCCTCGCGGGAGATAGGAAACGCAGTACTTAAGAGTCCGCACTCGCTTGGTTCAGTATATCGAACCTCTCACTCGTTATATTCCAGGAGACCCAATCCCGCCCGAACGGCAAACCCGCGAACAAATTCGCAATATACTTACGCGTCCTGCGTCTTCGTCCGGACTCCCGTGCACAGAATTTTTATGGGATTTTACCGGTTTCTCCTTTGCTCATTATTCTAGAATTTAGGTTCGTCGGTAAGGTTGGAGTAAGCTGTTGGTCGCGGGGCCGCGAAATGTCGCGGGGCGCCTCCCCGGAGGACCAAAGCCCACCGTTCCTTATCCGAGTCACGGCACCAGAATTGTTATAAATTGAGACCACAACGGATCATAATCCAATTAAAATTTTATTAATTATAGCAAGTAGAATATGAGCAAAACCAGCGCTGGACGACAGGGGAGTCTGCGCTCCGCCAACTGCCGTCCTGAGCAGTTCAAACAGTCCCTTTTTATACATCTTTACTCCCGTGTTCATGAGGTAGTGGAGGTACCCTGCGCATGCTTCAGTTGTTGTTAGGGGGTCGTTTTCTGCCTTCTGGTGGTCGTTGAGGCCGAAGTAAGACGTCTTCCTCCTTTGTCCCATAGTTGACCCCTCACTCATATGTCCTTATATGGGGTAGTTTGTCCTGTTTCTGTCGGTTCCTGGACATCTGGTGGTTATCTTGCACAAGCGGTATCTTGTGGCTATTTATATCTTTTGCTGTCTGACCTTTACATTGGGCTTAACATAAATCTTAATAAACAATACCCTAGTCCATAGTTTCTCACACTAGGGAAGATCAGAAACTTATTTCAGACTTAGAAGGGTCATATAATGAAGAGGGATGGGCTTATACCCCACAGGGAAAATTAATTGTTCCCTCATATTTACTTTGGCATTTAATACGGGAAGCACATAGGAAGAGACATTGGGGAATGGAGGCTCTGTATAAGCATCTGATAAAAGATATTGTGGCGAGAAATTTATATACCACAGTGAGACAAGTGACTCAACAGTGTGACCTTTGCCTCCAAACTAATCCAAAGAATACTCCCAAACTAGAAATGGGCCAGATTGGAAAGGGTAATGGGCCTGGACAACAATGGCAGGTTGATTTCACGGAACTTCCAAGAAAAGGGGGGTACCGATATTTGCTGGTATTAACTGATACCTTTTCAGGTTGGCCAGAAGCGTTCCCAACCAGAACTGCCAAGGCTCGGGAGGTAACTAAAATACTAATACAAGAAATAATACCTCGCTTTGGGGTTCCAGCAACCGTATCCTCTGACAGAGGACCACACTTTGTTTCAAAATTAGTGCAACAAACCAGCCACCATTTAGGTATAGATTGGCAACTTCACACCCCATATCGCCCTCAGTCGAGTGGCCAAGTGGAGAAAATGAACCACTTAATCAAACAGCAAATTGTAAAACTGGGACAAGAAGCAAACTTGCCATGGCCTCAGTCTCTCCCTTTAGCCCTTTTGCGTATACGGACAAGACCAAGGGTGAGAGAAGGACTGAGCCCTTTTGAAATTCTGTATGGACGCCCCTATGGAATACAAAAGGGGACATCAATGCAAATTGGGGACGAAATTATGACCTCCTATATGGTGGCATTGAGCAAACAGCTCAATAAAATTGGAAAACATGTAATTGGGACCCGAGGAAGGGGTCTGGATGGGCCTGTACATGATATTCAACCTGGAGATTATGTATATGTAAAGTCTCTTGCAGAAAAACCCTTGAAACCACAGTGGGAAGGACCATACCAAGTACTCCTCACCTCCTTCACAGCAATCAAAATTAAAGAACAGAATGCCTGGATTCATCATACCCGTGTGAAGAAGTCGCCACAAAAGCTTTGGACATGAGAAATTCAAGGGCCATTAAAGCTCAAGCTAAAAAGATAGGATGTGGGTTAAATTTAACATGATTCTGATAATTTTACAGGTGATAGACACAGCGGCCTGGCGAGAGAACTGGTATATACAGGCGATTCAAAACATCACCACAATTTTAAATAAAACAGATTGTTGGATCTGTACCCAAATACCAAGGCATGCTGGTTATGAGATACCGTTAATAGGCATCCCACTGCCAGTTTCCCTAATGAACCGCCAAGATGGCTCCTTTTGGGGAAATACAATCTGGAGCACAGACCCTCAGGTTAAGTGGGGACGGGGACTAAAAATAACTGTTGAAGAGACCAGCATATTAGGGGATAACTGCCTAGTAAGTTCGGGGAAAGGGCTGTTTATGGGAGAACACCTAAATTGTAACAGAAGTCGTACATTAAATATGACAGGTAGAGATTTGGGATTTTTGAAATTAAACTATACCGGTCTCCTGACCCCACAAGGGACAGGGTGGTATTGGTTGTGTGGCACAACGGCTCATAAAGTCTTGCCCATAGGACGGCGAGGAGCATGCACTCTGGGAGGTCTGGTCCCCAATATTACTATCATTGACGGGTTAACGCGACCCCCCATAAGAAAAAAACGAAACGTTGTAAATAACCCCCTCATAAACAGACCAACGAGTTTCCACAGTTTTGCGCGATGGTTCATTCCGTTTTTAGGGGTTAGTGAGTTGGAAAAGGCAATAATAAACATCTCAGCTGTAATAGAAACAGTGGAAAATAGGACAGTTGATGCCCTCCTGGCACTCCAGGAGGAAGTTACTGACTTACGAAAATAGTATCACAGAATCGTATGGCTTTAGATTTGCTATTAGCCTCCCAAGGGGGGGTATGCACTGTGATCAATATAGATTGTTGCATGTATGCCAATCAGAGCGGGCGAATCACCGAGGACCTCCAAGAAATTAGGAAACAAGTAAATATTCTACATAAAGTGACACAAGACAACACTTCTTGGAGTTTTTTTGAATTATGGGAGAAATTGACATCCTGGTTGCCCAATCTAACATGGTTAAAACAATTATTTGTAATGATCATTGTAATTGTCTTTCTATTTTTAATTATTAGTATAGCTGCCCGTTGTGGATTTTGGTGTTTTAAGGGAACTGGAAATTCCTATAGCGAATGGAAGAGAAATCAACTGTGACAAAAATTAGAATCTAATCAATACTTCGAGTCTGAGTACAAGAATTTACTAATTTCTTTGAAAAGGGGGGACTGAGAGAGAGGGGGGGGGGGTAAGAGATAGGGTAGAGTTTAACGATTATGATTGTTTAGCTGTTTAGGGTAAAGTTGTAAAATTTAACGATTGTTCTAGTCTGCTTAGCTGTTTAGGGTAAAAGTTGTAAAGTTTAACGATTATGATAGTCTGCTTAGCTGTTTAGGGTAAAGTTGTAAAGTTTAATGACTATGATAGTCTGTTTAGCTGTTTGCCAAATCTTACACGGTTTGCTTGGGTGCTGTGACAAGGTGTACGGGAGTAAAGGGCTTCATGACCATGTAAGTCCAGCTTTATGACCATATAAGTCCAAAGAAAGATTACAGCCTTGCAAGAACAAGCCAAAGCCGGTTCTGCGGTTTGGACAAAGAGCAGGACGTTACTGAGCCTGCGCCAGGTGTGGGGGCAACTAGCGGTCACGAGGAAGACTCACCTGCCTTCATCCTCAGGACCCCTGACGACCACCACCAGGGGACACTGCGCAAACTCAGTTGAGAGAAAAATATGGAAATGACTCGCAGAGCTAATTTTAATACAAAGCGGGGATAGGTAATGCATATGTATAGGCGTATTACGACATAGTTATGAATATGTAATGAGTTGCCTTATAAAATCACACAAGTTTTCGCACCAGGCGCGCACGATTTTTGGCGGGACTACCCCCGTGCTGCCCAGCGCTGATTAAACATACCTACTTTACAATCTTACGGATTGTGGAGTCCGTTTTCCGCGCGTCATAAGGAACCAATCTGTTTAAAGCACGCGACCTCTGATAACATATATAAACTCGTGCTTCTGCACAATAAGTCGGCATTTGCTAGCATCAAACAGCGTCCCGTCTATCCATTGCAGCAAACTGGAGACCCCGATGTGATGGGTTTATGAACCGCCAGGCTGAGCGGCAGGCTGCAAGTCCCACAGAACGTTGAATGAGCTGCTGAAAGGAAGCGGGAACCGGCAAATGAAGTCCCTCTGGAACTGAGAGATGAGCTGTGGGAAACATGGGAATCAAGTGTCTTCCCCTGTGAGGGATGTATATGGACTCATAAAGGGTCTTCTAGTCAGATCCGGGAGCCCATGCCTCAGTCTCCCCAAATGGTGACCCCTATGGTGGTGTTCCGAAGCCTTGGAAGAATAAGGACGGAACTGGTCGATAAAAAAGCCAGCTCGTGGAAGAGGGCTGCGTTCCGGAGGAGACGGCTTGGCTGAACGATCGTCTTGCTGTCTGGACCAGGCGGACAACCTAAACCCCGAGGATAACACCTGTATGCATCGAGACAGGTGAGCAGCCAAGAAACTTTAGAGACTTTGAAAGAATGAAAGTGTGTACAGACAGCAGCCAATTGTATGATGCTGCCGTGGAGGGGAGCTCCGTGTCGGGAATGCATTTAGCACCTTGGTGGCAAATTCTGACTACTCTTTGCCAAGTGTGGACTAATTCTACTAGCGGTGCTAAACCAGAGGAGGCTGTAAATTCCACCGACAGCGCGGCTCTTCTCAAGACACCGTCAGCGATGGCGATTCTGTCCACACCTCCTCTGCCCCCAAAGCTTCTGTCACTGACTGCAGCGACCCTCACAACACAGGACCAAGCACGGGAACAGGACAACTCGGACAATGATTTTATTGACAATGATAAACCTTTTGATCCAGGTCCTACAGATCTGGAAAAGGAGCTAGACCTTTCCCCCACCCCCTTGTCTCTCCTGATACATTGATTGTATTTTGGGGGAGGGTGAAAGGGGGTCTGAGGGATTGGTGGCAGGAATGCAAGTGGGAAACACTTAAGTGATGGGTTTTGGGAGTGGCTAGGGCATGTTCAGTATTTTGTCAGACAAATCAACCTGCAGAGTGGCAGCCTGTGCAATACGAGGCTGTTACAAGGGTTAAGCAAAGCAGTGCGGGAAGGGAGGATTCATAATACATTTGCTATGTCCCTTCTTGAAGTGATGGCAGAGCCTTATACACTCACACTGCATGATTGGAAGTTACTGCTTTGTATGGTACTAACTGATACAGTATATGATGTGGTTATCTGATTTTTGTGAGCTGTGTGTAGTGGCCTTGACTGAAAACCTTAATCAGGAATTGCTGTTAACTATGAGCAGTTGGCTGGAGCAATTAACTGTGCCGATTCTGTGACTCCTTCCTGCACCTTCCTGAGATGAATGGTGGCCACACTCCCATGTTACCCTGAAATACCACAAGGCACTGCTGAGAACGGTCTGACCCACCACAGACCAGTAAAGGTTGTAGACTTTCATCAGAACTCAGCATCCCACCCACAGCAAAGGATACACAGCTCATTTCACCCACCCCAGCAGTGTTTTCTCCATCACAGAAACTCTACGCATCTACGTGGGGCTTTCAGATCGCTAATGGGTGCGAGGGGACAGGTTTCCATTCTGGAGGGCAACGCACTGCTTGGAAGGGAACTTCAAGGAGGTAGCCAAGTGCCCTAACAAGAGCATCAGGTTCAGGGAGAACCAGCCCCTTGCCCAGCCCCACATAGGGCATTGCCCACAGCCCCACGGGTGAGAGGAAAGCTGGGACACTTGTTCCCATGGACACACCTGCAGGAGAGGACCCACAAGGTCAGAGTGTGACTCTGCAGCTGAAACACCCATCCCCAGAGAGCCTGAAAGCAAGAGCTAGAGAATAAAACTAACCCAAAACGGCAGAGAAAGAAGTAAAATTGCACTGATGGTCTAGGTAAGAGTGTCCAGGGCGAGCGAGCCAGGCACTGAGGGCAGCGTTGCCCTTGCCCAGCTCTGCTCGCCACCTCCCACACACCAACACTGCTGGGCAGCTGCTCTCAGCCCCTGTGCTCTGCAGAGGGACCGGGGCACGTGGCTGCAGAGCTGCACCGCGGCTCTGCTGGAGCTCTGGCTGCAGAGGGGGTGGCTCACGCCTCGGGACCCCCAGCCCTGAGGGCAGAGGCTTTGCTGGGGGGAGAGCAGGCCAGGGGGATGCCTGAGGAAGGGGTCTGCACTGCACATGGTCAGAGAGAGCTTTCTGATTCTCCCTTCAACAACAATTCTGTCTGAAGTTTCCTATCAGTCCTTGCAATATCCTGGATGTCAGGAGACTTTCCTTGTGGGAGGTATCTCCCTGTGCCAGGTCTTTCCCTGTCAGTGCTCACAGACCACATCTCTGCCTCTGTGCACTGGCCCCGCACAAACGTGCCTCTCTGAAGGGCACTGGCTGGGCACAGGGTCCTGCCCGCAGGGGGAAAAGGGCAGCTCAGAACGACCCTGATGGCTCCAGCAAAGGTGCTGCTGCTGCTGTTCATAGGCGGAGGAGTGGCTGAGGGCACTTCAGGAGGCTCCTGGCAGACCTCCTCATCACTCAGAGTTACAGCTGGGAGTCTCAGGGACATCTTCAAACTCGAGCTCTCCATTAACATTTCTGCCTTCCCTCTCCTGCCCCCAACAACAGAAAACTGAAAACACAGATTGAGGAGAGCCCTGGATTTATCATAGCAATCCCTGTGCTGACCTTCGATACAAAAAGTCTCATCCAGACATATTCTGAGGGTAACCTATACTTGTAAGCAGCGCTCACCCTTGCGGCACACTCTCAACAGCAGAGAGATCCTTCCCTATCAGGGCTCAGTCCATACGCCCCCAGAGCTGCACGGGAGCCCCCCAGCAGGCTGAGAGCTGCCCCTGGCAGGCGGCAGAGCCCCTGCCCCAGCACACAGCCCCCTGGGCTGCAGGGACCCTGCTGGCAAGGACAGCCCTGGGCACCCCTGCCTGCACAGCCACCTTCACAGCCCTGCAGCCGGCCCTGGCACAAGGCAGCCCACATGCCCTGGCCCTCCCACGCTGCAGCAGGGAAGCCCTGCTCTGCAGCACACTGGCCTCCTCCACAGCACAAGGCTCCCACACGGTCCCACAGGCTGGGGGGGCCCCAGCTGCTGCAGACCCGGCTAGGAACTGCAGAGGCATTGCCCTGCAGCCACACACTTACCGGCTCCAGGGCTCTGCAGATTTCTCCAGCAGGGAGCTCTCAGCAGCCTCCCACCAAGGGCTGCTTTTGAGCTCTCCCTGCCTCCCTCCTCTGCCCCTCTGGGCTCCCTCCAGCTGTCCCTGGGGCTGCAGGGGAACCTGCTGGGCAGCAGGATGAGGCAATCCCTCACGGGCCTTGCCTCTCCTGGGGGGACACACTTATTTCCAGCAGTGGCAATTCTCTTACTAGAAAAAGTTTTGTGCAGGAGTATCAACTTTTGTTAACGCATTACTAGAGAGGACACCAGGAAGACTGCAGCAAAGGATCCAAGTACTCCTAAAAGAGTGTGTGTGCATGTGTGTGTCTGGTGGTTCTGCAGGCAGGGCAGGGAGGATGTCTTCAGTGCTTCAGTAAGCCCTGCAGAGCCCATTTCAGCACTTCATGGCACAGTCCGAGGGCTCAAGACTCAGCTCTCCCTTGCCCAGGCCATGTCTCTGCTCTGAAGCAAAGCCTTTGCACTCCCGGGCTCGGGGACACTTGGTACCAGGTTGCCTCATGGCCAGGCAGAGCTGGGCTGGTGCCACAGCTGGGGGGCTTCAGCCCAGATGTGCAGCAGTGCCCTCAGCCAGGGGCCCACGCAGAGGCAGCTGCAGCCCGTCCTGTTGCAGACAGAGCTGTGACCCTGAGGGAACCAAGTGCCAAGGCAGGTGGCAGAGCTCAGCACAGCTGCTCGGCAAGGACAGCAGCCTCCAACAGCCCAGGCATCCACCACGCGGTTTAGACCGGTGAGGCAATTCCAGGGCACCCGAAGGAGCGTTCCCTCCTTCTGCACAGGCCACAGCCTGCCAGCGTGTGACCTGGGGCCTGCACTCTGCTGCTCTCCTGCCTCACTCCCCTGGGAGATGAGACTCCACCATTGCTTTGCTCCTAGTACCAAGGTGGACACGAATGATGCAGGGTTTCAGATCCAGGGGAGCATCACAGCTGCTGGCCCATCTGGCAGCTGTGCTAGAACGCTGATGCAAAGAACCTGCAGACACCTAAACGTGCATTGTCACTGCGCTGCCCTGTGGCTGTCACGGGCGGTTACTTGACCACTGGCTTGCAGGATCCCACCAAGCCTCTGTCTCGCTGCTCCCCTCCTTCTTCACTCACCTCGATGTCTGTAGGGCTGTTCTCTCACATCATTCTCACTCCTCTCCCTTTCTGCTTTGTCCTTTGAGAGACCAGCCTGAGGGCTCTTGCCATACAGGTTAGCCTATGGCAGTAAGGTCTCCCAATCGCCTCCTGATACCTAAGCTCCCAGAAGTCCAAAAGAGACACCTCTCACTTCAGGACAGCCCACCTTCAGGAGCTGGGTGGCTGCAGGCTGCGCTCCAGAAGGGCACAACTCTCCGGTGGCATCGCTGTGTGATCAGGGAGCCCCATGGAGAAGACACCCCAGGAATGCTGCTGGGTACCTGTGCACAGGCAGCTGCAATGTGCCCTCTGTGTCCCTGGCTGCAGGGGCAGAGCGGAGATCCTTCTCAGGTATGATGAGGCAGCATGAGGAGTTTGCAGATCGGTACTTGGAAACTGGCTGCCTCTGCTCTCAGCAGCGTCCAGTTCCTTCTCTGGGAAGCACTGGGGGTGACAGTCCTGCAGGTCAAGGAGCTGCCAGCACAGGGCAGCTGAAACCAGGGCGGGTGGACAGACTGGCTGTCCTCAGTCCGCACAAAGGGACTGTCTCTTTGCCTCTCAGGGCCCACCTGATGGCACCTGCAGTGCAGCAGGAATGGCAGTGCCAAAACCACTCCTCAGCTGTGGTGGGGCAACCGGAACAAAATACACAGAGAAAAATCCCCTCAACTCCGCTCCATAGTTGGGTGAACACGGGGGTGGCAATGCTGTGAAGCCCTTTGATGCCCTGAGTGTATTTAATCCTAGATCACGCCACGTTCCTATTTCGCTACTGCTGTAGGGAAGGACTGACTCCTGCAGAGCCCACAGCAGAGTCTCCTACTCCCTGGAGCACCCTCAGCAAAAACCAACTCATGAGAGATCTACTAAAGGTCTTCGGGAAAGCAGAGAGGCCTTTTCATTGGGGTTCCTCTGAGAAATATGTTAGGTTTTGCTCAGCAAAGTCTTGCCTAACTCTTTTCCCTCTCAGACAATCTCTGTGCCAGGAGGCACCAGATGCCAAGTGGCTACCCCTTAACCCAGTTCCTCCTCCTGGCATTGGCAGACACGCGGGAGCTGCAGGTCTTGCACTTCTGGCTCTCCTGGGCATCTCCCTGGCTGCCCTCATGGCCAACAGCCTCATCGTCACCACTGTACTGTGCGATCACCTCCTCCGCACCCCCATGTGCTTCATCCTCATAACCTCTCCCTCCTCGACCTGGGCTCCATCCCCACCATTCTCCCCAAAGCCACGCTCAGTTTCCTGTACGACCAGAGCCATCTCTTACTGAGGATTTGCTGCCCAGCACTTACTGATACTCTTTTTCATTTCAGCAGAGTATTTTCTTCTCACTGTGATGGCTTATGACTGCTTATGAGATTTGCCATCTACCTCGCCAACCTGACAGCCTGCAGTTGTGCGTGAGAAGCTCCACAGTGGATGTCATTTCCCTCAGCTTTACAAAACTCTGGCCATGGTCTCCCTCAGTGTTGTTCTGCCCAAGTGAGGCCATGACACTCTGGGTGCAAACAGAAAGAGATAAACACCAGCTGGATGGTCAGGCTGAGAGAGCAGTGGGGAAGGGCTCACACCCCACCTGGAGGCCACTGGGACATACTGGGGCAGTGTGGGCAGCACAGGGGACTCTCCTGATTACAGTTTAAGAGCTGTAAAGATAATCCAGTGGAGGCAACTCTCACAGTGTCTGTCAGTGGCACCAAACTGAGAGGAGCATCCCTGTGCCCTAGGGATGCCATGGAGGGGAACCCTGGCAGGTGGGGTGGCCGCCCTGGCAGGAGCTGCACAGATGCAGGACGGACCAAGGGCAGAGCCTGCACCTCCCTCGCATGGACTAACACCCTGCAGCTGCAGGGCCTGGGACCTGCCTGGCTGGGCAGTGTCTGTGCAGAAAAGGCCCTGCTGGTGCTGGGGGACAGAAGGCAAAACACAATCCCAGCCCGTGACCTGGTAGCAGAGGCAGCCAGCAGTGCCCTGGAGCGTACGGAGAAGTGCCTTGCCAAGAGAGTGCGGGAAGTGATTGTGTCCCCACGCTCATCCCTCGTTAGACCCCCTGTCCGTGACCGTGTTCATTTTTGGGCCCTGACTGTGGAGGGAAGCGGGGGAGGGAGCGGCTGGGTGGCTGCTGGGCTTTTGGCCAGCGACAAGCCTTGACAGCAAGGAAGATGTGTATAATTCGGAGGGAGTTGAGGAAGGAAGGGAGGCAACAGAAAGTCCCCAGGACTTGGAGGGCCACGGTTTCATATCTTTGGCAAACCCCATTCAGAATATGCTGGGAAGTGATGCTGACATTCCGAACCAACAAGGTCCATGGGCAGGCAAAGCTGTGCCTGTTGTTGTGACCCTAAGGAGACCCACACGCCTCTCTAAGGTGACCTGCACACCTACGGCATAGATCATGCTGGGGCTGAATCTCTTGCCTGGCTTCAATGGCCCCCCGAAGCCATGGACAAAGCTTTGGGTGGAGGCCCCAGGTGAGGCTGGTCAGGGCCAGGAAGGCCTAGGGATGCTCTCAGGTCCCTGCCCCCATGGGATCCCACCTGCCAGTGCCCTCAGCAGGCCAGGTTCTCCTTCCCTCCTGTCCTGGGCTGTGCTCTGCTGCTCTCCTTCCCCACTTACCTGGGCATCAAGGACACCACAATTTCATAATCACTACAATCAAGACTGGCACTGCTATTCACATCCCTGAGCAGCTTGTCCTCTTTGTGGAGACCCAGGTGCAGGTGAGCATCAGAGTGGGCAACCTGTTTGGTCTGAGGAACTTGCCCACAAGCCCCTGCACTCTTGGCATCCTTGCTTACCTGTCCTGTGAACACCAAGGAGACTGATTCCCCCAGAATAAACCAGACTATCTCACCCATTGTTTCTCCTGCCATAGTATCTCACAATCCAAACACTTTTTTAATTGGCAATAAATTAATCTTTGCCAAGGCAACACATCTCTGGACATGAAAAGAATCATTAAGAGATTTCTTTGTCTTTATCTTGACCCATGAGCATTGCTGGTTTATTTTCTTCCTTTGTCCTGTTGAGTCAGTGCAGCGAATGAGCAGCTGAATGTTTGTCTCACCATTGGTCAAGGTTAACCCTCCACAGGACCACATCAGGACTGCTGAGCCCACAATGGGGCTCCCCAGCACAAGCGAGACCCTGACACATCACAGCAAGTCCTGCAGAGGCCAGAAGGATGGTTAGGACCTGGAGCATATTATGGGCAAAGGGAGGCTGAGAGAGCAAGAGTATTATTTGAGAAATGGTTCTGAGTGAAAGACTGGAGCGCTGGACCCAGGCCAGCTGGTGGGATCTCAATCAATATTTGTTAGAACACCATGCCATGAGAACATGATCTTGTTGGAGGTGTCTGACAATGGCCTTCCCTGAGAGACCAATGTGGCAAGAGCTATGGGACTTGTGTGTAACAAGTGTCAGTAGGAAAGTGGCTCCCTTTATATTTAGAAATGGTGATGGAGTTGTGTATCACTGGGCAACGGAGGAGGACAGAGGTGGCCATGCAGCAGTGGTCCCTAATGAGGGCTGGGGTATATGACCAGGCTTGGAAATGAGCAGTGTTTGGGAATTTGTGGGGAAAATTTCCCTTCTGCAGCTTTCTGAGGGTGTGCAGGGAACACGGCACAGATCTGGCCCCTCAGTCCCGCTCCTTTGGTGCCTTGCTTGCTTCACCATGACCCCTGGGTCTGCACCAGGACACCCTGCTGTGTGCCCCCACCCTGCACACCCACACAGCTGAGCTCTCACTGGTGTTTCCCTCTCCCTGGCCCTTCCCAGCCCAGCCCCCCCCCAGCTCTGCCCACCTCCCCTGCCCTCTCCCCAGCCCAGGCAGACACAGCAGCCCACGCGGGGCTGGCCCCATGCAAGTGCCCACCCAAAGGGGGCTGCAGAGCTCTGGGCACTCACCCCATGGCCATAGACCATCACAAGGGCACAGGAGATGCTGGTGGGCAGAGAGGGGTCTCCTCCTGCCAGTCAGCCCCAGGGCTGGCACCAGCCATGGCATGAGGACACAGAGGCCATTGCCTCCCTCTGTCTGCTGCTCCTCTCTCACAGGGACCCTGCTTGCCCACTGCTGGCAGCCCCTCGGGGCCAGTCCCTGTCCCCAGCACCAGGCTGCTGGCCTGGGGGCTCCCCAGGCACCTCCTGCTGCACCAGGGACACAGCAGCCTGCCCCAGCTGGGGCATCCACAGAGACACCTGCTCTTGCCCAGGGATGTGGTCTCAGGCATGGCCCTGAGCAGGCGGTGCTGCTGTGCAGGGCAGCAGTGCCTGAAAGCCCAGGGAGATGGTCCCAGGCACATCCCTCTTGGTCACCCACCGTTCCCATGGGCACTGGGCCCCCACACGCCAAGGCTCAACACAGGCCCATGCCCTAACGCGTTGCCCCATGCCCTCCTCCCCTGAGCCATGGGGAACCCAAGCCCAGCAGCATGGTCTTCTGGGGGCAATTCCTGCAGCCTGTTCCTGAGCTCAGCTTTGGAAGAAGAGACCAACCTCCAGATATAGGCATTGAAAAAACCCACCTTTTATTACTGAGATGTGACACAGGAGTATATATGTACCATCCTCCCTGGCGCATGTACAAAGGCCTCTGGGTCAGGGAGGCTGGGTTCGTGCTTTTGGGGAAGTGGAGTGAGGAAATACATTGAAGTAAAACCATGATTGTCATAGATGGAATGTTAAACACACATGATGTCCTATACGTGACTTGAAAATACCTTGTAAAGAGCCACAGTCAGTTCATTGCCGCTGAGAGACACCTGACTGCATCAGCTTCTTCAGTGCGTCCTTCAGCTCCTGGTTCCTCATGCTGTAGATGAGGGGGTTCAGTGCTGGAGGCACCAACGAGTACAGGACTGAGACCGCCAAGTCCAGAGATTTGGCGGAGACGGAGGGGGGTTTCAGGTAGGCAAATGTGCCAGTGCTGAGAAAGAGGGAGACCACGGCCAGGTGAGGGAGGCACGTGGAAAAGGCTTTGTGCCGTCCCTGCTCAGAGGGGATCCTCAGCACAGCCCTGAAGATCTGAACGTAGGACAGCATGATGGAAACAAAACAGCCAAATGCTATGAAGGCACTAACCACAATAAGCCCCACTTCCCTGAGGTAGGTGTGTGAGCAGGAGAGCTTGAGGATCTGTGGGATTTCACAGAAGAACTGTCCCAGGGCATTGCCGTGGCAGAGCGGCAGTGAAAAAGTATTGGCCGTGTGCAGCGCAGCATAGAGAACATCACTACCCCAGACAACAGCTGCCATGTGGACACAAGCTCTGCTGCCCAGCAGGGTCGCGTAGTGCAGGGGCTGGCAGATGGCCACGTAGCGGTCATAGGCCATGACAGTGAGGAGAAAATACTCAGTTGAAATGAAAAATAAAAAGAGAAAAGCTTGGGCAGCACATCCTGCATAGGAGATGGCCCTGGTTTCCCACAGGGAATTGGCCATGGCTTTGGGGACAATGGTAGAAATGGAGCCCAGGTCAAGAAGGGACAGGTTGAGGAGGAAGAAGTACATGGGGGTGTGGAGATGTTTGTCACACACTACGGTGGTGATGATGAGTCCGTTGCCCAGGACGGCAGCCAGGTAGATGCCCAGGAAGAGCCAGAAGTGCAAGAGCTGCAGCTCCCGCGTGTCTGCCAATGCCAGGAGGAGGAACTGGGTGATGGAGCTGCTGTTAGACATCTTCTGTTTCTGAACACAGGGACCTGTTGAAGGACAAAAGGCAGGGACAATTTAGGAGAGACTTCTTTGAGCCAAGTGAAAGCCGTTTCTCCTAGATGCGCCCCCGCTGCCCCATGTCGCCCCCTCTGCCGTTCCTAGGAGAGCTCCCTTCCGAGCCGTGGCTGGAGCTGTGCTGAGTGCTGGCCGAGTGTGCTGTGAGGAGCAGGGGCTGTGCCCGCTGGCTGCCAGCAGTGAGCCCTGCTCTGCAGCAGGGGCTTCATGGGAACCGTGGGGGCAGGGGCCAGTCCTGGCCTTGCACTGGCTCAGCCCAAACTGCTCCCAGCGCAGAAGGGCCTGTCAGCATCGGCTCTGCCCGTGCTGAGCAACGGCCATGGCCAGAGTCAGGTCAGGAGGGCTTTGTGCTGTGCTCAGGGAGAGCAGAGTGAGTGCTGAGAGGCAAGGGCACTGTCTGTGCCTGAGGGCAGAGGCAGGACTCTGGTGAGTCCCTCCAGCTCCTTCTCAGCTGCCCCGCACTTGCAGCTTTCTGTGATAGAGTCCAATTACACTGACATGTGTCCTGGTTTAACCCTGGCTGGAAATTATGTACCACAGGGATGCTCACTTACTCCCCCCTCACCCATAGGTATGAGGAGAGGAATCAGAAAGGAATGTAAATCTTGAAGTTTGAGGCGAGAAAAAAATCATAAATGCAGTAGAATAAAAATGAAATTACAATAACAATAATGAGAATGACAGTTATAATGAGAGGGAGGTAGTCGGGGGTAATAAAATCCAAGAAGAAAGAAGGGAAGGGAAGGGAAGGGAAGGGAAGGGAAAGGAAAGGAAAGGAAAGGAAAGGAAAGGAAAGGAAAGGAAAGGAAAGGAAAGGAAAGGAAAGGAAAGGAAAGGAAAGGAAAGGAAAGGAAAGGAAAGGAAAGGAAAGGAAAAGGAAAGGAAAGGAAACGAAACGAAACGAAACGAAACGAAACGAAACGAAACGAAACGAAACGAAACGAAACGAAACGAAACCAAAGGAAACCAAAGGAAACGAAAGGAAACGAAAGGAAACGAAAGGAAGGAAGGAAGGAAGGAAGGAGGGAAGAATGGAAGAAAGAAACAAAGAAGGAAAGAAACAAGGAGGAAGGAAAGAAGCAAAGAGAGAAAGAGAGAAAGAAATGAAGAAAGAAAGAAAGGAAGAAAGGAAGAAAGGAAGAAAAAAAGAAAGGAAGAAAGGAAGACAGTGATACACAATACAGCTGCTCATCACCCACTGACTGATGCCCAGCCAGTCCCCAGCATCGACTGGCAGACCCCAGCAAACCCCACCAAGTTTATATACTGAGCATGAACATGTTGCATCACCTATAAACAACCAAAAATATCAGTGCATTTTCAAAATTGTTCTCAAAAGTCCTTCCCACTTAGATGAAAATTAACTCTATCCCAGCCACAACCAGGACACTTTGTTACCCTAAAAAGCAAGCAGACACTGCTGAAGAGCAGAGGGATCCACTACAGAGCACAGAATGGCTCGCCCTTTCTCGAAGTCTCAGCACCCCCCTTTCTAGCCAGGGACACCCATGGTCACAGTGTGCCCTGGAAGCAGCGTGCAGCTTGGGTGGACACCCCAAGCAGGTGACCAAGGGTCCTGATTATGGTAATTGTTAAAGGAGAGCCAGCTCCTTCCCCAGCATCACACACTGCATTGCCCCACAGCTTCACAGATTGGAGGAAACATGGGACACCTCCTTGCTGTGCTCACGTTGGCACAGGAGGACTCACAGGGTCTGTGCCTGAGCCTGCAGCTGAAACTCCCATTCCAACCGAGCCGGTCAGTTATCCCAAAATCATCTGAGCAAAGCCGGGAGAGAGACAGATGGGCACACTGGAATGCCTTTCCCTTCTCAAGCCCTGCACAGCACCTCCCAGACCAGAGCAATGCAGGACAGCCACGCTCAACGCCTGCAGCTGTCCCTGCCAGCAGCTCTTTCTCTGGCCCCACGGCTCTTCCCTGCCAGCGCTCACAGAGCCCAGCTCAGCCCCTGTGTGCCCAGCTCTGCCCTGCAGCCGCTCTCTGCCTGCAGGCCTGAAAGAACAGCTCCCCCAGAGCCTGAGGGAAAAGGAGAGCTGATGCTGCTTTGATCTGGATGCTGCTGCAGAGGGAAGGCACTTGCTGACCTTCCTCATAAACATCACTGTGATGCTCTGAGAGTCTCTGCCCCTGCTCTGACCTACACAGTTCAGATTCCATTCCTACCAAGATGAGCAAGATAAAAATGGAAGCAGAGATTCAGGCAAGAAGAGACTCCAGCAGAAAACCCCTGCCGTGAGTGTGCTCATGAGAAGTCGCCTTGGAAATGAGGTGGGCATGAGCAGAAGCTGCGAGCAGCCCTGACCAGTGCAGCACCCACGCAACAGCACGAGAACATTGCCCTGACAGGGTTTGCTCCTTCCACCTACAGATTCTCCCCGCAGCCGCACGGGAGCCCCCCGGCAGGCTGAGAGCTGCCCCTGGCAGGCGGCAGAGCCCCTGCCCCAGCACACAGCCCCCTGGGCTGCAGGGACCCTGCTGGCAAGGACAGCCCTGGGCACCCCTGCCTGCACAGCCACCTTCACAGCCCTGCAGCCGGCCCTGGCACAAGGCAGCCCACATGCCCTGGCCCTCCCACGCTGCAGCAGGGAAGCCCTGCTCTGCAGCACACTGGCCTCCTCCACAGCACAAGGCTCCCACACGGTCCCACAGGCTGGGGGGGCCCCAGCTGCTGCAGACCCGGCTGGGAACTGCAGAGGCAGTGCCCTGCAGCCACACACTTACCGGCTCCAGGGCTCTGCAGATTTCTCCAGCAGGGAGCTCTCAGCAGCCTCCCACCAAGGGCTGCTTTTGAGCTCTCCCTGCCTCCCTCCTCTGCCCCTCTGGGCTCCCTCCAGCTGTCCCTGGGGCTGCAGGGGAACCTGCTGGGCAGCAGGATGAGGCAATCCCTCACGGGCCTTGCCTCACCGGGGGGGACACACTTATTTCCAGCTGTGGCAATTCTCTTACTAGAAAAAGTTTTGTGCAGGAGTATCAACTTTTGTTAACGCATTACTAGAGAGGACACCAGGAAGACTGCAGCAAAGGATCCAAGTACTCCTAAAAGAGCGTGTGTGCATGTGTGTGTCTGGTGGTTCTGCAGGCAGGGCGGGGAGGATGTCTTCAGTGCTTCAGTAAGCCCTGCAGAGCCCATTTCAGCACTTCACTGCACAGTCCGAGGGCTCAAGACTCAGCTCTCCCTTGCCCAGGCCATGTCTCTGCTCTGAAGCAAAGCCTTTGCACCCCCGGGCTCGGGGACACTTGGTACCAGGTTGCCTCATGGCCAGGCAGAGCTGGGCTGGTGCCACAGCTGGGGGGCTTCAGCCCAGATGTGCAGCAGTGCCCTCAGCCAGGGGCCCACGCAGAGGCAGCTGCAAGCCCGTCCTGTTGCAGACAGAGCTGTGACCCTGAGGGAACCAAGTGCCAAGGCAGGTGGCAGAGCTCAGCACAGCTGCTCGGCAAGGACAGCAGCCTCCAACAGCCCAGGCATCCACCACGCGGTTTAGACCGGTGAGGCAATTCCAGGGCACC